>NC_071998.2:115092339-115427339 GCF_028885655.2 Pongo abelii
TACTAAAGGGATCACTTTATTCTTAAATCATAAGCAAGATGATCCAGTGCCATCTTCTGTAAGTCAATACATTTACTATCGATTAGGAAAACATTCAATCATTTCTAATAAGGAAAAGATTTGATTCCTTTGAGACATGTTAAGGGAAGTGATCAGAGGTCAGAATAATATCTACTTGAGAAATCATGTATCAATTCAAAGGCTTATGGAAAATCATAGATTTGAGGGTCTCCTGTCTAATAGTGATCACAATATATGCTACCCATGGCTACCTTTAAACACCACACTAAAACACTAATTTACATCCTTGTGAAAATGAATCCATGTAAAAGTTCACGCAGTCCATTTCTTCAGTGAATAATCAAGAAGGGAAAAAACTAAGGGCCTATTCACAAACTACTAGGATCCTAGAAATACCAGTTTTCAAGTCATTAAAACCGATGTGTATTATTTTTTAAAACCCAAGACTAACAACAAAAGCAGGAATATTCAAAAGGTTATGCCAAAAGTAGAGCTTCTCAAAATGAGTGGTGCAAAAAAGTTGAAACTATCTGCAAGTGATTTCAACTCTTGACATGTATTTTGGTTGACTTAAAGCTGGAAATCAATTTCTTTCTTCACCCTCATCTTCAACTACTGGGAAGGAATCAATGATGTGTCTAGACCGACTAGAGAACTCTGGAGTAATGCCCCTGCAGTACCAATTTAGGGCTTCCCTGATAGGCAGCAGTTTCTTCACTTGACCTGTCTTTGGCCTGAAGGACTGAAACTGCCCAAGGACTCAGCCCTCGTGAGAGAGGAGGCCAGCGAGCACCAAGAGTGTGGCAGGAAAAGGACTAGGCCGGCGGAGAAGAATTCGCCAGCAGGAGACAAAGGGGCAGCCTGTTGCCCAAGAATCCTCTACCAGTGTACAGTGAGGGGAAAAGGGGGTGGACAAAGGGGAACAAGGGGCCTAAAAAAGAGGGCAGTGGCTATAATTCCTAAAACATACATAAATAACTTAAAATTTGGTCCAGAGACCCAAAAAATGTAGCTCTAAGCCACTGAGGGACATAATAAAACAGAGGTTGGGAAAGCCAGTAAATCATCTAAGGCTTATTCTTTTTCTTCCAATTGACATGTGGTTTAACACTTATTCTTCAACTACCAAACTTCATACAAAAATTACTCTCATGCCAGTCGTTACTATCATGCCCTCTTTCTTGCAGTAATTTGTGCTTCTCGGGAACTACAACATACCCATGAAAACAAAACCAGAGACTATTTTTCTATCACCATTTTGTGAAAGACTATATGTCCGAAACCAAAATTTGTAGTATATTCTTCAATTTTTAAAAATACCATTCTTATTCATAGGTGGCAGATGGCTCTTAAATCTTTTCAGTCAACTATATTAATAAGAAACCATAATAAACTCATTTTAAAAATATTTTTGATTAATATATACAACATAGCATTGAAAAAAGCATGGGAAAATCAATGAAAAGAAAAAAAATCAACCTGTCTTAACACACTGAAGATAAAGATGAACATGGAACGCCAAGAAGGAGGCCATTCAAACTGTATCATTCCAAATACTGCCTCAATGGAAAGCAACATAAATGCCATCAATTAGATTCCTTCAATTGTCCTAAGACTCTCTAAAATGAAATTACCAGGTTTTAACAGAATAACGTTCCAAGATAATACATGCATTATTAGTTACTATGATTCAAGCATACAACTTTTGGTTTCTTTTCATTAAGGCCACTAACATTTACAAAAAACAAACTTCATAGGTCTTTAACATTCACCAAAGCAATATAATACATTTTTTAAAAGAAAGAAAGAAAAGCAATGCTTTTTAAAACCAAGTCAACCTATAAAGTTCCATTCAATTAGCTCAAAGATTCAGTCCCATAGTTCATAAAACTACGAAAGCCATTTTGGAAAGATTAACACAAAAACTGCAAATAATTTATTTGAATTTTCTTAAAATGTCTAACACAGGAGGCTGAAATCTTTTTTCACATTGAGTCAATCTCAATGCCATAATGTCACCAAAATATCGACATTGGAAACATCTGAGTTAAAAAGGTCCAAATACAATCTGCTTTTCTCAAGCAACACAACACCCGCCTTACTAACAGTTTCAGCATGGCACATGTACAAAACCTAGCACCCTGCAGTTAAGCAAACCGCCTTTAAATTTTCTGTCTGGCAGCAATCCACTTGCGTGTCTGTATGTTTTTACAAGTACTCTATGTATTTCATTGCGTCAGCTGCATTTCTTTGAGTTTTAAATGGTCTGGGAACATTTTATGAAATGTTCTATATCTTTATATGGAAAATAACATACACTGGAAAACTGTGCATCGATCTAATATTTATATATCTATTTCTTTATCCACCATTCAATGCTATAATTGCTAATGTTCCAAAACACCTTCTCACATTCATAAGTTCACCATCAAATGCAGTGTCACCAAACAGCTAACTTTCAACACAAAAATCTGCAGGGAAGAGTACTACCATGGAAGAAAGTAACAATTTGCTTAGGCGATTGGCAGTAAGAATAGAGTAATCAGCGTATGTCAAGCTTTTACCCAAGAATTGTCCCGCTGACAGAAAATTAAGAATCTAGTGGTACATAGCACACCCTTCTTTCCTTATCCTTTTCTCTCAACAACTTTCTCCTACTTCAGGCAATAGATAACTCACAAACTTAAAAATCAATGTCATCAACTCCCAGGAAAATACTTTGCAACAGGAAAAAAATATTGTATTTAAAATATCTTGCTAATAATATGTACACTCTAATAGAGTCCATGCATCTCTTAACCAAAGAGGCAGGTGGCTCTCAGACAAGGTTTCGTATCATGTCATTGTGATGTCACAGCACCATGGCCATCAAAGAGGCTGTCCCCACAGAAAAGTGGGCATCACTTTCACTGAAGGCCACAAGAAGTATTTCCATATTTAAACACACACATTTCACAGTATAGGACTCCCAAAAGCACAATCTCACTCAGGCACAGAACATGACCATGCTTAAAAAGCTATGTCTTCACAGCAGGAAAAAACTGATCTCCTAAACAAACATGTCTAACATTTTTTCTTTTAAGAAAGGCTAATCTTCTTCCATCTCTTTCCAGTCTTCTACTATACATACTTTTAAATCTTTAAGATATACCAGATTGCCACAGAATGTTTAATTAATAACAAGAGTGTGGGCAAGACTTACTGGAAAGGTGCTATAAATTATTTTACACAGGCTCCAAAAACCCTGAGTTCTGCCTTAGGCTTAAAGTTCCTAGAAAACGTGGTAGACAGATCTTTTACAACAGAAATGCAAAATAATTCATAAAAGTGCTGTGGTTACGTATGAGGGCTCATTTGTACACTGGTAACTCGTATGTGTACACACACACACACACACACACACACACACACACCTTACCCAATTATTTTCCTGTTTCCCTCTGTCATACCAATGACTTCATTTAAAGAGTCAAGGCACAACATATTTTTTAAGTGATTAAAAAATACACCGACTTCACTTTGTACAAAACACATAACAACTGCATACTAACCAAACGCCATTATCTCCTATAATAGGACCTCTTTTAGGAAATTTAAGAGAAACTGCAAATGTAGCAGTTAACACGGGAATTTACACTGCTTTCACTTTTAACATGTTAGGTATTCAAGGCAGAAAACATTACATTTAATGCCCGCTGAATTTACCCAATCATTATCTCTAGGATATTTCAGTCAATAAGAGACAAAATATTGAACATATTTAAAGCTTACAATTACAAAATCTGCCCTTTAAGAAGCAGGACTTTAACATTAGCTGTAAACCATATAATCTCATTGTTCAATTTCATGGAGTTTGAGATACTATCTTCCTCTCCCCACAACCATAAATGTTAATCCAAGCTGTAATCAGATTTAATTTTCCAGATGAGAAGATGGGAATATGCTGCAAACAGGATAACAGTCCACTCACTACACTGCTCTTTCGCTAATGACATTTCCAAATTTTATACACTAAAAATGTAGACTTTCAGAAAATAGTCTAAGAAGTTGTATAGTTTGAGAACAAGCTCAAATTTTCCCCAAAATACACCCAGAAATAAGCTTTCTTTTAATCCTCAAGAAGAAAATTTTTTTGTATTATGCAAAATTAAAGTTTCTTGATAAGATGACCGCAAACTGGACTGCATTAAATATAGCGTTTCAAGGACACTAGTAAACTTACTAAAGCTACAAAAACTCAGCTTCATTTATTTTACATTGTAAAATACCTGACTCATTAGGTTAGCATTTTGTAATAACTAAACACAATTATTCTAGTAAATTATATTGTTTGATTGTTAAAATTTACTTGTTACAAATAACATATTTTTGAAAAGAATGTTTGAAATGTTTTAAAGAGTTTAAAAATCACCAGCACATTTTCCTTTTTTTGACAATGAAACAAAAAGGTTTAGGTTGTTTTTCCTTTTAAATTTTTTTAATTAAAAATACTCTTTTCAAAAAATACTGATTCTAAAATGCAGATTTGAGTCTAAAATTTGAAAGACGTCTAATTCATAAATTAGAGAAAAAAATCATTTTGAAGGACTATAAATGAACATTTATTTGGATTCCATGTACAAATGAAATTTGTTACTTAAAAAAATCTATTCCAGGTGTAACTTTTTGCTTTAGCACATGAAGGCTATAAGACATAAAAACTTTAAATCATCCCAATTTTTAACCATGAGTCTAGTCTAGCATTTTCCCCCAATACTGGCATTTAAAATATAATCAAATGCAATTTCACAGCAGCCAGCCTGATAACATAGGAACAGTTAACCATCAACACCCATAATAAAAACACAAATAACATTATTCAAGGAAAGACAGCAAAAACCCACCTCAGTATGGCAAGCAATGGAGCCATTCACATGCCAGATTCCTCCTCAGACTAACATATTCTGCCTTTCAGACATATCCTGCTCCGATGTGACTATTTATGCATAAACAGCAGACACTGACCTATTGTTTTCAGTTGTTGAAGTTATGAATGTAGTACAGTTACCAATTAAGTGAATCAACAAGTCCTAAATGCATCAGCTGTTGTACAAATAATGAGTCCATTGACATTATACAGTAAAATCTAGGGAGTTTCATCTTTCTTTCTGGAGAATATGGAAGGATTTTAACCAGCAAATGCCACTACTTACTGATAGTTTGAAATATTTTTTATAACTTCATCTACAAAAGGAATATAAGTCTGATCCTTAACCAAATTTATGCTATGTGAATCCAAAAATCAAACATAAGTGAAATTCCAAAGGGAGCTTTAAAATGCAAAAGGAAGGGTAGGGTGTGCTGGAGGCAAAAAAAAAAAAAAAAATCAAAAGGATATGTTCACTTACATTTACCTTTTTCTCCACTGAATATCTTAGTTTTCAACTTTCATTATTACTTAAATTTAAATATTTGAAATTTTAAAAAATTACTTCAAAATTATTGGAAACAATTCCTAAAATCTATCAAATTGATAGATAATTATAGATGAGTTTTTTTATGATTATAATCTCAGGCTTCCATGTAATTTCTCTATGAGTTAGGATTCATTTTATTCCTACTTGTTTGAATGAGTAACCTGAAGTGTCACATTTTTATGCCAATATGAATAATTACTTTATACTTTGCCTAAACGACAGCTGTGCCCTTTATGTATTACAAATATGACATCACTCCATATGGTCTTCATAAATAGATGTATCATATCTGTCAAATTTGGTGAAAAGAGATAACTTATTTATTCAAATATAAAAAACTATTGATGGAACACCCACTATTTGCCAGGCACTGTGACAGGCATTTTAGAGAAATTTTCTGATTTTACCTTCCTGACAAAGCTATGCTATAGAGACTATCAAATCAATTTTATCATAGTTAAAGAAAGCAATAGGTTATCACTTGTCCAAAGTTAGAAAATTAGTAGTCACTCGTGGAACAAATGCTCTGCTGTGGCTGGCCCTGTTGATAAATAAGACACAGTCCTCACCCTCCAGGAGTTTACAGTCTAGCCCTAATGGAGAACACAC
This sequence comes from Pongo abelii, assembly GCF_028885655.2. Lineage (NCBI taxonomy): Eukaryota > Metazoa > Chordata > Mammalia > Primates > Hominidae > Pongo > Pongo abelii. Next base: position 115,098,426 of record NC_071998.2, read on the forward strand.
AGAATTAAACAAGCAGGTACCATGGGGCTTGGTAAGTGTGATACTAGGAATTAATCAGCACAGGGGCATCTGGCCTTGTCCTAAGGGGGCAGAAAAAGGTTCCACGAAGAAGTAGTAGAGCCAGGGGTAGAGTCCAGGACTAGATCAGGGCTCATCCCATGACACCGCACGCCCACTTCTGAAGCATATACAATATAGTGAATAGGTCTGAGGCCAAGTTCCATGTCTTACTTAACTTTGTCTCCTACAAAATGTCTTAACTGTTATAAATACCAAACAAATAGTTGGACTGTAATAGAATTAATAGAACAAAATAAACTCATTAAACACCCTGTGTCTCCAAGTGGATAAAAGGCCAATTTCCAAACATCCAAATGAAAACAAGCCTTTGAATGCTATAGACTTCCTAAAGATCACACTGACATGTCATAAGCACACAATAAATATTAGTTGTTGTTATATTATTAACCCCAATGGAGAAATAAGCAAGCACTATAAATTCGATGACTACAGATGTATAGGTGTGCCTCAAATTGGAAATACATGTGTTCCTGAAATAAACTTTTATAAACCCAATTAAAATTTTCCCATTGCCTTCTACCGCTTACTTAGAAACACTATAACTTTATCAGAAACTGATTTTCTCTACATTGTCAGTAGTTCCAAAATCTTTAAGCTACAGTTTATTTGCCTCCTGGCATCTGTTTTGCTAATGATCTGTAAACATCAAATACACGAGGGACTTCCCCGGATTTACAGAAACCCTGAGGTGAATCTGTATAAATTGAAGGACACTTCTGCTAATTCCTTTGCTTTCTAAGTTTGCATACTGGGTTTCAGGAAGAGTCCCACTAAACATTTTTGCAGTAACAATTATAATACTACCAGCGACCTCTTATTGAATGCTTAGGTATACCACTGCCATAGGTGGCTTAATTTTTATCCTATTTCATCAAAACGACTCTTCCAGGTAAGTAGAAGCTCTCTATTTAATAAATAAGAAGAGTGAGGCTCACAATGAACAAATTCAGAGTTAAGTAACAGAGCTGGGATTCAGCCTGAATCCATCAGGCTCCAAAGAATCCAACACTGGCTTTTCTTTTTGGTTTTATTTATTTACATCCTCCTGTTGATCTGTCTTCTAGTCATTACTGTGACTCAACAATAAGAATACATCTGGACAAATAACTACAACATGTTTTCATGAAACAGGCCTTAGCGGATTATGAATGAGAGCTTTCCAATTTCTTTATTTATAGTCCTCTGCCAAGTTCAGGATATAAATAAAATGACTCCAAAGTAACTAGCACTCTATTCAACTAGTAAATACAATATTTAAAAGATGAATTCATATTAAAAACTTGGAATAATTTTGAAGGCTAGAGTTATCCTTATCTCATCTATGAAAAAAAAATTGCTAAACAAATAGAGTAAATAAGAACACAGAGAAAATGTCTTCCTACTTAAGAAAACATGTTCTCATTGTGTGTTCTAAACCACAATGAGAACCCCAATGCTGGAGTTCCCATTCATACAGGAGAGACAATGCAGACATCTCTGCAGGGGAAGCACATGCCCATCAAACAGAGCCTTCCTTACACCAAAATCCTGTCTTCCCCACTCCACCCTGCTTCCAGGGAACAAGCCACTGCTGCCTAGCCTTTATCTGTACCATTAGAGAAGAAGTGCCTATGTCCTTTGAGACTTTTGTTGTTGTAGTAAAATATACATACAATTTACTATTTTGACCATCTTTAACTACCATGTTGTGACATTAAGTACATTCACATTGTTGTGCCACAATCACCACTATCCATCTCCGGAAATTTCTCATCTTCCCCAGCTGAAACCTTGAACCCATTAAACACCAACTCTTCATTATCCCCTTCTCCCAGCCCCTGGCAACCACCAATCTACTTTCTGTCTCTATGAATTTGAATAGTCTAGTTACGTGATATAAGTGGAATCACTTAGCATAATGTCTTCAGGGTTCGTTCATGATGTCGCATGTGTCACAATTTCCTTCCTTTTCACAGATGAGTAACATTATGTTGTATGTAGATACCACATTGCTTATTATTCCATCAATGGACATATGGGTTATTTCCACCTTTTGGCCATTGTGAATAATGCTGCTATGAACATGCATGTGCAAATGTCTATTCAGGTCCCTGCTTTCACTTCTTTTGCATATATATCCACAAGTCAAATTACTGGATCATATAATAATTCCGCATTAATTTTTTGAGGACCTTTACCATTTTTAATGTTTTAAGACCTTTATGTAGTAAAGCTATCATAACAGCCTACAATCCTTAGTGCAGACATTAAGACCAACCCAGCCAATTTCATCTCTGTGTCTTAAATATAAATCCCTAAACCTGGCCAGCTTAATCATTTAACTTTCCCACAAAACTTGACATGCTCTATTCACCTTTCTCATCTTCCCACTATCCCAATCTTTCAAAAGAGGCACTTAGGCATCACTCATAAATGTGACCAATTGTATATTCTTACATGAATTAACAGTCAATCATACCAACACTTTTTAAGAATTCAAAAGACAAAGAACTATGTCTTCCATCAAAAGTACACTGAATTTTTAATGAGGTTGCCACAGGAACAGCAAAACTGGCACACTCACGTCCATGGCTCCCCAACTCACAAAACTAACTTGCTTTTGGCACTCCTGGTCAGCCAGAAGCAAAACTTGCAACCTCTTCTAAGCTCCCTTTACATCCTTACCTTCTTACTGCAACTGAATGCTCACTTCCTCTGGGGTCCTTTCAAGAGTTGGATGTTTCTTTCCTACCTCTCCTCCCACTGGCCTGGAGGTGGGATAGACGGCCTCTGTTCATTAGAGCCACTTACAGGCCATTCACCTTCCTTACTCTCCAAAACCCTAGATTTTAACCTCTGGTCACCAGACCATGCCCTCCTCCCTACCACCACCAACGCCACCACCACCATTCTGCTTTGTTGTCACCTACTAATTCCAGGGTTATTCCTCATCCTTGACTCTTGGGGATCATACTGCATTGCCACTCACTCTAACACCACTCCCACCACAATCTTCCCGATTTTACTATTCACACAGATGATCCTTCCAAATCCCTGTAACTCTTGATTCCTAGGCCACTCCCCACAACAATCTCACCCTCTACTCCTACGGTCACACCCTAAACTCTACCACTACCAATAATTGAAATCCCCTTACTAATCGCAAATTTCAAGCATCTCAGTCTCCAACCATGACCCACCTTCTCTCTTTCCATTCAACCCCTATAGCACTATTCCTTCTTCTATTCCACAGGGGCATATACTCTATCCATCTTTTCACTGCCTTTTTTTTTTTTTTTTTTTTGAAACAGAGTTTCACGCTTGTTGCCCAGGCTGGAGTTCAATGGTGCGATCTCAGCTCACCACAACCTCCACCTCCCGGGTTCAAGCGATTCTCCTGCCTCAGCCTCCCAAGTAGCTGGGATTACCGGTAGGCGCCACCACGCCCGACTAATTTTGTATTTTTAGTAGAGTCGGGGTTTCTCTATGTTGGTCAGGCAGGTCTCTAACTCCCAACCTCAGGTGATCCGCCCTCCTCAGCCTCCCAAAGTGCTGGGATTACAGGCGTGAGCCACCATGCTCAGCCCTTTTCACTGCCTTTTATCCACCTCAGGTCTACACGATTCTCCTTACATAGCTTAAATTCTATTGTTATAACTGTTCCTTTATAAACATTCTCATCTGCCTTGTGCGTCTTTGTCATCCTCTCTTGGCAAACTCCAGTCGTTGTTAAATCCAACTACCCGCCTGCACCCATATAGCTAACAGGGGGTCCATTTTCATAGCTGTTCCATGTGTACTTGTAAACTCCTGACACCTTTTAGTTAAAGGTATGTGGCTGGACAAAAACACACAGCTATGCTGATTAACCTCACCTTAAATCTGTGGTTAGTAACTGTAAGTGAGCTTTAACGCAACTCAGTAATTATACCACATTTTCCTTCATTCATTCACTTTCTCTTTCTCTCTCTCCTTGGTGACTATTTTATACTTTCTCCTCTTCCCTCAAACCTCAAACCTTCTCCAACCTAAATTGCCAATGATTCCCTTACCTGCCACTTCCCTGAGAAAACAGAGGAATCAGAAGAGAACTCCCACAAGCCCCACCACCACCTCTATTCTCCCACCACCTCTGCCCCACGGACTTTGCCTTCATCTTATTACATGTGCCCCTTGCAAAGGTCCTTTGTCCACTTGTGAAAGAGGACCCCATCCCCTTTTGCCAACTCAGACAGAGCTCCACCAATCCTCCTGTTTTATTCATTCTACCTCTCTATAGGATCTTTCCCATCAGCATAGAAACATGCTGTTATTTCTACAGATATTTTTTAAAAGGTCAAGCCCACTTTCCAACAGCTACCACCCCATTTCTCTCCTTTTCTTTGTAGCTACATTCTTTAAAACAGTGTCTATACCCACAGTCACCACTTTGTCACCTCCTACTCTCTTGGACCCATGACAACCAAGCTTTCACCTCACCGCTTCTCTGAAACTACTCACATACCAACAGCCACACCAATGACCTTCTTTTACTGCTAACATCAATTATCAATCTTTAGTCTTGATCTACAAGCACCATTTCACACCCATGATTGCTTCTTCCTTGATACGGTTTGGCTGTGTCCCCACCCAAATCTCATCTTGAATTGTAACTCCCACAATTCCCACATGATATGGGAGGAAGTGGAAGGTGATTGATTTATAAGGGTGGGTCTTTCCTGCGCTGTTCTCATGATAGTGAATGAGTCTCATGAGATCTGATGGTTTTAAAAATGGGAATTTCCATGCACAAGCTCTGTCTTTGCCTGCTGCCATCCACATAATACGTGACTTGTTCCTCCTTGCCTTCTACCATGATTGTGAGGCCTCCCCAGGCATGTGGAACTGTAAGTCTCATTAAACCTCTTTCTTTTGTAAATTGCCCAGTCTCAGGTATGTCTTTATAGCAGCGTGAAAATGGACTAATACACTCCTGGAGTCACTTTCTTTCTTCAGGCGGCTTCCAGAGCATCCCACTCTCCTGCCTTACTGGCTTCTGCAGGCTCCTTGCTGATCTCTCCCTATTGAAGAACCCCAGAACTCAGTCCTTGGACTTGACTTTCTTTCCTTTGCTGGTCCTCTTTCAGTCCTATCACTTCAAATATGCACTATCAATTTTAAATTTATTTCTCCAGCTCCTATCTCTTCCAATTCCAGACTCATTTATCTAACTGTCTACTCAACATCTCCACTTGACATCTCAAATTTAACATATCCAAAACAGAACTCCTGATCTTTCTCTCACATCCCAGAGCCAATGTATCAGCCACTCCTGCCAACTAAATCTTCAAAATATATTCAAATTCTGACCATTTCACTCTATCTCCACCACTACCACCCTGATTTAAGTCACCATCATTTTCCACCTGGATTAACTACCAATAGCCTCCTAACAGGTTTTCCTGCTTCTGGTTCCAATTTCCTGTAGTCTGTTCTCAAATAGCATCTAGAGGAATCCTGTAAAACTCAATACAGGGCCTCCTCTACAACGTCCTCCCTTCATCAGCATACCTCTGCACTCACTTCCTAACTCTCCTCTCCTAACTTGTTCCCGCCTTGCTGGTCTGCTTGCTGCTTCTCAAACATGCATACCATGCTTCTACTTCACGGCCTATACCCTCACAATTCACTCCGTCTGATAAAATATCAAGGAATAAGGCATGTGCTTTCAGGTTTTATTCACAAGCTAGTTTCCCAATGTGGCCTTCCTAATCACCTTATTTAAATTTATAATTTTCCTATCCCCACCATTCCTCATTCCATTTTCCTGGGTTATGTTTCTCTTTAGTGCATTTCACCATGCAACATACTATATACAGGTAGAGTATCTTCTCTTTTTCAAAATGCTTGGGACTAGAAGTGTTTTTTCAGATTTTGTAATATTTCATATACATAATGAGATATCTTGAGGATGGGCCTCAAGTCTAAATGCAAAATTTATATTTCATATACACCATATAAACATAGCCTGAAGGTAATTTATATAATTTTTTTTTTTTTTTTTGAGACAGAGTCTCACTCTGTCACCCAAGATGGACTGTAATGGCATGATCTCAGCTCACTGCAACCTCTGCCTCCTGGGTTCAAGCGATTATCCTGCCTTAGCCTCCTGAGTAGTTGGGATTACAGGCGCCCACCACCATGCCCAGCTAATTTTTGAATTATTATTAGAGTCAGGGTTTCACCGTGTTGGCCAGGCTGGTCTCGAACTCCTGACCTCAAGTGATCTGCCCACCTTGGCCTCCGAAAGCACTGGGATTACAGGTGGGAGCCACTGCACCATCCTATATATTATTTTAATAATTTTGTGCATTAAACAAAGTTTGTACAATTAACCATCAGAAAGCAAAGATGTCACTGTCTTAGCCACCCATGTGGACAATCTGTGGTTTGGTATCACCATCATTCCCAACTGTGAATTTATATGCTACCAATAAGCAATTATTTTCTTGTACCTATTTACATATAAGTACCTAACAGTAAAAAATATGACATACTGGTTTTGGGGGATTGTTTTTTGTTTTCAGATGGAGTCTCACTCTATCACCCAGGCTGGAGTGCAGTGGCACTCTCTCCTCACTGCAACCTCCACCTTCCAGGTTCAAGTGATTCTCCTGCCTCAGCCTCCCAAGTAGCTGGGATTACAAGCACCCGCCACCATGCCTGGCTAATTTTTGTATTTTTAGTAGAGACAGGGTTTCGTCATGTTGGGCAGGCTGGTCTCGAACTCCTGACCTCAAAGGATCCGCCCGCCTCAGCCTCCCAAAGTGCTGGGATTATGGCCACCATGCTCGGCCAACATACTGTTTGTTTGTTGTTTTATTGAGACGGAGTCTCGCTCTGTCACTGAGGCTGGAGTGCAGTGGCGTGATCTTGGCTCACTGCAACCTCTGCCTCCTGGGTTCAAGCGATTCTCCCGCCTCAGCCTCCCGAGTAGTTGGGATTACAGGTGCCCACCACTACGCCCAGCTAATATTTGTATTTTTAGTAGAGACGGGGTTTCACTATGTTGGCCAGGTTGGTCTCGAACTCCTGACCTCAGGTGACTGCCCACCTCGGTCTCCCAAAGTGCTGGGATTACAGGTGTGAGCCACCGTGCCCAGCCCTGACACACTGTTAATAGAGTGAAAAAATAACATGTTCAGAGTAACTTGTGACATCACATCAGCACTCAGAAAGTTTCAGATTTGGGAGCATTTTGGATTTTCAGATTAGGAATGCTTAACCTGTACTTATTATCTGTTTTCCCCTCTTAAATTATACACTTTATAAAGTCAAGGATCTTTGCTTATTTTGTTCACTACTATATCCCCAGCACCTGGAAAAAGGCCTAGCATATAAATACTGAATGAAAAAAAGAAGGAATGAAGGAATAAAGGGAGTAATACCCTTTCTTCTCAAATACCTCTTTTGGCAACATGTACCAAAAGCATTATCAATGTCCTCACTCTACACCCTAGTAATTCCAAACCTTAAAATCTATCTGAAGGAAATAGTCTGAAATGTAGGTACTTTTAAAAAATTTTTTCAAGCATCACTGCAAAAATTGAAAGAGTGTTAATAAGTTCAAGTGATGCAATATTTACATCACCATAACATGTGGAAATACATCATTGCATTATGAAGAATTAACTCAAAATACAAAGATTTATCATACTGTAATAGCAATTATCATTTTTTAAATGTTTTAAATCCAGACTAAAAGTTAACTCATCAAAATATCTAGCCATGAGTGAGTTGTAGGATTACTGGTGATTTTTTTTTGGCCTTATATTCTGAATTTTCTATATTTTTAATAAGATTCATAATTTTTTAAATGAACTTTGCAAATAAATATGTTCCTGGGAAATTAGATTTACATTACAACAGTTTATAATGTCCCCATCTGCCTCTTCCAGGAATCCATCCCTGACTATATCAGCCCACATTTGACTGGTCTCCTCCCTAAGCTTCTGTAATATTCGCTACTTTGGCAGCATAATAAATGACTAAGCACCTGATTATGCACCTAATCATTTCCTGTCTTCGACTGTTAATTCTTTCATTTAAGTACTTGTCTCCCCAGTAAGTAAAATAAGCCACTCCAATGACCAGAACCCATGTCTCCTTACCATCTGTGCTCTTCCCACAGATAAAGGCACCACAGACTACAAGCACAGTGCACAGCACAGAGTAGGCTGCCTTCCATACATGCTTGCTGAATTGAATTCTATCTGAATTGCCCTTATTAAATTTCCTGGGGTAGATTAATTCAGGGGCACTCCAGCCAACTCTCCTTCAAAAGACTTCATGGAATGCCTATTCTGTGTCACACACTGTGATAAGCATAGTCCATGTCATGCCACTTAAGCTTCACAACTCTACAACTCTACAAGGTAAGTATTGTTATCCCAAGAAGATCAGGACAGATGAAATTCCTGGCTCATAATCACACCAATGGTAAATGCAAAAGCTAAGATTCAAACTCAGATTTAACTTTAAAACCTATACTCTTGGCCGGGCACAGTAGCTCACACCTGTAATCCCAGCACTTTAGGAGGCCGAGGTGGGAGGATCCCTTGAGGTCAGGAGTTCGAGACCAGCCTGCCCAACATGGTGAAACCACGTCTCTACTAAAAATACAAAAATTAGCCGGGTGTGGTGGTGGGCACCTGTAATCCCAACTACTCAGGAAGCTGAGGCAGGAGAATTGCTTGAACTCAGGGGTCAGAGGTTGCAGTGAGCTGAGATCATGCCATTGCACCCCAGCCTAGGTGACAAGAACAAAACTCCGTCTCCAACAAAAAACAAACCAAAAAACACCAAAAAACCTACAATCTTAATCATTACGCTTACATGGCAGAGGTTATCAGCCTTTAGCATGCATCAAAGTCACCTGATGGGCTTGATCAGTTTCTGTTTCAGTAAGTCTAAAATAGTATCCAATAATTTGCTTTTTTTTTTTTTTAAGACAGTCTCACTCTGTCACCCACGCTGGAATGCAGTGGCAGGATCACAGTTCACTGCAGCCTCAAACTCCTGGGCTCAAACGATCCTCCCGCCTCAGCCTCCCAAGTAGCTGGACCTACAGGCAAACGCCACCATGCCTGACTAATATTTGTATTTTTTTGTAGAGGCAGGGTTTTGCCATGTTGCCCAGGCCGGTCTCAAACACCTGAGATCAAGCAATCCCCCTGCCTAATTTTCATTTCTAAGTTCCCAGGTGATGTTGACGCTACTGGTCTGGGGGACTACACTTTGAGAATTACTGTTATACAGACTTGATAAAAAAAAAAACTAGCAATAGGAATCCACTCATCAAAGTTCCTTAGAAAAGGTGAGACATCTTCAACTCCATCCCCCTAGTCTCAGCTCAGGTTCTATAATACTTCCCAGTGAAAGCTCTCAAGCCAACAACCCCACACTGGCAGGTTCAGTGCCCCTCCTATGTGTTAACCCTAAGCATTCTGCAGACTGGCTCACTCTCTCTCTCTCACAACATTCTGTGGGCCCTCCAGTATCACAGAAGCTGGAAAGCTACAAACTATTTTCCAAAAAGCCCCTGCAATTAAGATCCTGGGTATGATTTAGGTTCTGCCAGTCAGATCCACCTAGTGAGACTTGAAAGCTCAGGGACATGGGGAAACAGGAGGCAACAGGAGGAACCCATTTTTCTGATACAAACCTAGAAGGAACGGCACGATGGTTTCTATTATCTTCAGCTGGACCATGACTGATGCACCGCCCCCTGCATGTTCCTCCAAGTACTTATTTATCTTCCTATCTGCTATGCCTAGAACAATATTAGACTCATAGCACACAATCATTTTTAGTAAGCTTTCAGAAAATCACAATAGCCATTATAATATTTAAAAGATTTGGCATGAATCTTAAAATGTTGGACTGGAAATCAGCAGACCTAGATTCTGCCACTATCTGATCTTAAATACATTTCTGAACCTGAATTCTCTCACATATAAACTAAAAATGTTTACTGAGTTTTCTTGACTCTAAAATTCTATCATTCCATGATCTAAAAGCCTGAGACAACTCATTGCTTTCGTAAAACATCAATGCCTATAAGTATCCTATAAAGGAAAATGGCCCTGAGGAAAAGTACTTCTTTCTGGTTCTCTGTGTGGCCAGCCACTCTGTAGAGTTAACAAGCCTCTCACAAAAGAAAGGAAACAATTATTAAAGTTCTTTCAATGGAGAAAAATTCTAAATTTAAGCAGCAGTGGCTACTTAAATGTCATTCTATTTATGCCTTCTTGCTCTGTCGCCCAGGCTGTGGCATGATCTCAGATCACTGCAACCTCCACCCCCTGAGTTCCAGCAATTCTCGTGCCTCAGCCTCCAGAGTAGCTGGGATTACAGGCGTGCACCACCCTGGCCAGCTAATTTCTGTATTTTTACTAGAGACAGGGTTTCACCATGTTGGCCAGGCTGGTCTCGAACTCCTGAACTTGATCAAGTGAACCGCCTACCTCGGCCTTCCAAAGTGCTGGGATTATAGGCATGAGCCACCGGTCTGACCAACAATGAGAATTTTAAAGGCTCCTTTTGTCCTGTCTGCCTGACTTTGCTTCATGATTTTCACTTCATTATCTGGAGGAGTTTCCTCCCTCTTGCTATTAATGTAAAATCTGCATTTCTGTAAAGACCTCCTTTTCGAGGACCAATAAAATCTATATAGAATAACAGAGATTACTGACCTGGGGTAATTCTACCTTAAAAGATCTCTCCTCCTCAATTTGCATTTCCTCCATCATCTCATGTTTCGGCCTCATGATGTTGGCCATCATGTCTCTCTTTCATGTCACAAGGCAACTCTTTTCTGGGTGGAACTCCTCAGGCTGTCTCTTGCCTCTGAACTCTGCATCCATGCTAACTGACAGGTGAGATGCCAGGGCTTGAGAAGCAGAGCACACAGGAAATGTGGGGTGTTGGGGAAGGCAGGTACACAAACAAAGTTTTTAAAAAGAGAAAGAAAAGGCCAGGAATGGTGGCTCACACCTGTAATCCCAGCACTTTGGGAGGCCGAGGAGGGAGGATCGCTTGAGCTCAAGAGATCGAGACCAGCCTGAGCAACATGGTGAAAACCATGTCTCTACCAAAAAAAACATACTAACAAAAGCTGATAAGCTAAAGGAAAAAAAAAACTATTAATATTTTAAGAAAGTTTACAAATTTGTGTTAAGCCACATTGAAAGCCATCCTGGGCCACATACAGCCCCAGGCCAAGGGTTGGACAAACTTGATCTAGAATTAGCTAGGAAGCCAACATTTCAATTTGAACTTAAATCCCTGAATCTTTTTTTTTTTTTTGAGACAAAGTCTCGCTCTTGTCCCCCAGGCTGGAGTGCAATGGTGCAATCTTGGCTCACTGCAACCTCTGCCTCCTGGGTTCAAGCAATTCTCCTGCCTCAGCCTCCCGAGTAGCTAGGATTATAGGCACCTACCACCAGGCCTGGCTAATTTTTGTACTTTACTTAGTAGAGACAGGGTTTCACCATGTTGGCCAGGCTGGTCTTGATCTCCTGACCTCAGGTGATCCACCCACCTCGGCCTCCCAAAGTGCTGGGATTATAGGCGTCAGCCACCACGCCCGGCCAAATCCCTGAACCTTTTCATCTATCTTGCTTGAAGCCTGGACTAGACCCTGTTATGCATTCAATCTGCTCTCTCCTACTCACAGCCTCCAAAGTTGAACACATTTCTCAAAATGATGGAACGCCAGATCCAACACTCCACCATCTTGAAAGATGCCAAAAAAGGGATGCTAATAGGTGCTCAAGTTTTATAATCTTATAACTCATGTCATTTTTCCCCATAAGACTGGCAAAGGTTAGAAGTGTGGGAAACATCTGGAGACTGAAGGATCTGGGGAAATAAGCAGTCTCCTATAATTGATAACTAAGAGTATGGCTGGATGTAAAGTAATTTGGTACAATTTTCTGCAGCACAAATAGAATGAATTTTAAATTTCCATGCCTTATAATCCACCAATTTCACTTACAAGAAAGCATCCACGGCCGGGCGCGGTGGTTCATGCCTGTAATCCCAGCACTTTGGGAGGCTGAGGCGGGCAAATCATGAGGTCAGGAGATTGAGACCATCCTGGCTAACATGGTGAAACCCCATCTCTACTAAACATACAAAAAACTAGCCAGGTGTGGTGGCGGGCGCCTGTAGTCCTAGCTACTCGGGAGGCTGAGGCAGGAGAATGGCGTGAACCTGGAAGGCAGAGCTTGCAGTGAGCGGAGATCACACCACTGCATTCCAGTCTGGGCGACAGAGCAAGACTCCATCTCAAAAATAAAAATAAAAAAGATTTGTGGGTTTGCCTCTTTGCCAAACATCCATCAATATATTTTTAAAATAAAGTTATTTAGAACTATAAATGACATGGAAAGTTGCCCTTTTTAATAATTTGTAATTGGACCTCTGAAATACAGTGATGTGTCACTTAACAATGAGAATGCACCCTGAGAAATGCATCATTAGGCAATGTTGTCATTATGTGAGTATCATAGAGTGTACTTAACAAGCTTAGAATGATATAGTCTACTACACATCTGTGCTATATGGTATAGCTAAAGCACCACCTTCCACCCCTTATCCCATTATCCTCCTCCTTCCCTTTCCAGAAGTAATCATTTTTTAAAGTTGGCATGCAGTCTTTCCATCCATACGGTTGTACTTTTAATATATATAAATGCACCCATGATAAAATAGAGTTGTTTTGTATTTTTAACGTTTATATATCTGATATTTTGCAGATAGTACTTTTAGCCTGTTTTTCTAATTCAAAATTATGTTTTTGAGAATTACTCATGTTGCTTCAAGCAGATTGGATCCATTCCTTTTAATTGCTATAAAATTCTTCTATTCGGCTATATAATTCTTTATTCTATATTAATAAGTCATAATTTATCCATTTTTTCCCTGTTGATGATCATTTAGGTTTCAAGGATTTTTCAGTTACAAAAAAAAAAGATGCTATGAACATTCTTGATATGACACTTTGTACACAAATGAGAATTTCACTGCAATATACAGTGAGTGGAATGAGTGATTGCTAGAACGTGAGCACCTTCCACTTCACTAGATATTATCAAAGCACATAAGAGTTTTTCCCCTTCCACATTCTTATTAATACTGGTACTAGCTGATTTTTCACATTTTCTGCCACTCTCATGTATAAAATACTCTCTCAGGATTTTAATTTATATTTCCTTCATTTTAGTGATAGAATCACAAACTTTTTATATGACTTAACTACTTGGATTTATTATTTTATTATTTCATCTAATATTTTTTGCCTATCTAAAAAATTTCTTTCTTTCAAGTACCTTATGTATTCTGGATCCTAAGCCTTGCAAAAATTTTCAATCTATTTTGTTAATAGTTTTTTTTGGCCATACCAAAGTTTCAAATTTTAGTGTACTCAAATCAAGAGTCAAGTCTTTTTCATCATTGTTTGTGATGTTTCTTTGCAGTTTTTGGAAAGGGTCTCACTCTATCTTCCAGGCTGGAGGGCAGTGGCATGATCACGGCTCACTGCGGCCTCGACCTCCAGACTCAAGGGATCCTCCCACCTCAGCCTCTCCAGTAGCTGGGACCACAGGCGCACGCCACCACATGCACCTGTGGTCTTAGCTAATTTTTTGGTTGTCTGTAGAGACAGGGATCTCACTATGTTGTCCAGGCTGGTCTCGAACTCCTGAACTCAAGCAATCTTCCTGTCTCAGCCTCCCAATATGTGGGATTACAGGTGTGAGCCACTGTATCCAGCTTTGTTTGTGCTTTTTTACATCTTAGTCAAGAAATCCTTTCCTACCTAAGACTTCTAAAAATATTTTCACATTTTCTATGAACTTCTGTTTTTTAATGTACATCTTTAATCTAGTTGTAATTTATTTTTATCAAGGCTGTGAGTAGGACTTTTTTTTTTTCCCAAATGACCAGTAAATTCTCTCTCAAATAGAGGAACTGCCTAGTGATAACCTTTTTATTCCTAATTCCTAAGGGCAGCTGGCAAAGCCCTTCTCATTTAAAAAAAAAAAAAAAATTAGGGAAAAGGTGTACCATTTAATACTTAAATATGACAAGTCGTAACTAATGACATTTGGTAGGACAGAACATACCAGAATATACTGAGTCAGCTTTACTTAGACCCAAAAAAAAAGATCTGTGTTCACAATTATCCAACAGAAAAGCACAAAGAATCCAGATACTGGATTGTCTAATAAGTAAAAAAATTAGGCAAAAGTAAAACAGACATTTCTACCAGCTTTTTTAATACTCATAAGATACCAAGTTTTAAGAGAGTTTCCTGCAGACACACAAACAAACTTTTTACCTAGCCCTCAAAATTCACAATCTCACATCAGTTTTCCACTCCTTTCCAAAGCTTAGATTTAGAAAAGGGCCACTTAGGAAGATGCTTATCTCAATAGTTACAGCATTAAGAAGAGAAATGCCTAACTGATACTACTGCAATCATCACTAAATTTGATTGTGATATTCTTGCATAAGCTAACCAAAATTATTTCACTGATATAAATCCTGTATAACTACTTACAGATTTTTGCATAATGTTACATTTACCATAATAATTTACATAATGTAACTAATATCAAGCAGCTAAATTTGAATTCTTTGTTCTCTTGAAAAAGAACACCATTTTAAGTTAATAATATGTTTCTGAATATGACACTATAAGATATTCTTAAGAGGGTATGTAACACGGACATTAATAATTTACCAAATAAATTCATTGTGATCAATTCTATTATAAAAATTCATAGGAACTCTTAATAAAAGCAAATGTTAATTTAATATTTTTACCCCTTATTCATCCAGCCATCTATTAGAACCTAACTTATTGGGAATATCATTTTTAACAGCATTTCTTTGCAAATGTTATACCGCAGCTGCTGTATAATTATCTTTCAGGCTGCAAATTTTCAGCATTCTACATATTTTATAGCATATTTTATATATACTTAAAAACAAACTCAATGGTCAAGTAAACAAAAAAGGTACTCTTTGGTTCAAAAAATTCATTAAGCATAATAAATTCAATTAGACACAGTACGAGGTTTTCCTCAAAGCCATACAATAATAATACAAGTATTGTATTGTTCAAATATTCTCATTGTTATATAGGTTGTCACATTTCACTTTTAATAGGAACTGACTCAAAGAGACCTTGGAACAAAAGTATCCTAACCAAGTAGCAGTTCTCAAAGTGTCATGCTAAAAAAACATTACTCTCCAATTCACACAATCCAAACAATCAAATCAGAGAACAACCACTTCTTTATTAATGGAAAAATGCACTCTAGTTTCTTGTGTCCAAGTGACGCTACCTAAAAAATACTTAAACAAGGAAAGCTAAAGATGCAATCATTGGAATAGCATCAATACTAATAAAATGTTTTTAGAACTGATCAATTAGATATTATTCATTGAATGATAGTTTTGAGAGTTTAACAATAATTCCAATGTTTGCTGAAAGCAAATGAAATTAAAGGAATTCCTAATGCTGACAATCTTCTTCGTTAAAATATAAAACTAAAAACAATTCAGCCTACAAAGACAAAATCTCACTAGAAAAGAAAGCGATGTGGTTAGGCGGGAAATTAAATCTTACTCAAACTGTGGGTGGAAATAAAACAGTACCTTCATAATAAAGATATCACAAACAGCTGTATTCTTTACAATTATTTGCTCAAGATATAATTTGCTCTCCTGCAGTGTCAGATGGTAATGCAACTGAATTTATACAATCTAAGCAATGTCTACAGATGCACCTTTTGTTTTTAAATCAGCAGGAACCACTGACCAGCAGACGCAACATTCCTAACTAATCAGCAAACGTGTAAAGTCTGACATCCCCCTGCAAAATACACATTTGACCATATAACTGTCTCAGTAAATTCACATGACTACAAACAACTTTAACACACTAAACAAATTCTACTCAAAAAGGATCAGAAAGTCAGTCACTGCAAACAGCCACTGTGCTATAGACCAGAAATAACTTCTAATAAGCCCCCTTCAAAAAATTTGCAGCCTGAAAGATAATTATATAGCACTTGCAGTATAACATTTGCAAAGAAATACTGTTTAAAATGATATTCTCAATAAGTTAAGTTCTAATAGATAGCTGGGAAAGGAAAGGGTAAAAATATTAATTTAATATTTACTTTATTACTTAAAACTAAATAGTTTTAGTGTATTAAAATCACGTTTTCTAAGAAAATTCCTAAAGATACACATTATGATCTATGTTATTTTCCAAATTGACCATATTCTCCTTTATTGTATAACATTCTACAATGTGAGGAGGCTAAAACGTATCCGTAATTGAGTATTTCAGGACAATCTAGAAGTCTGTGCAAAACATAACCCAACTGCTATAATAACTCAAAAAGAACAGAAAACTTACAGCTACATGTTCAAAGAGAGTAAGCAGAAAAAGAAACAACAATTACCAAGAACCTATTTGGCACTGGGCCCCCAAAGTGACTGTACTTTTTTTTTTTTTTTTGGAGACAGTGTCTCACTGTGTCACCCAGGCTGGAGTGCGGTGGCACAATCCTGACTCACTGTAATCTCAACCTCCTGGGCTCAAGCAGTCCTCCCACTTCAGCCTCCTGAGTAGCTGGGGCCAAAGGCTTGCACCACCACACCCAACTAATTTTTGTATTTTTTTTGTAGAGATGGGGTTTCACCACGTTTGTCAGGCTGGTCTCGCACTCCTGGGTTCAAGTGATCTGCTGGCCTTGGCGTCCCAAAGTCCTGGGGTTATAGGTATGAGCCACCGCGCCCAGCTGAAACCAAATCTTACAAGTTCACTGATTTCCCCAAGGTCATGCATCTATTCAGTGTCAGAGTGAGGATTTAATCTCAGGTTTGTATGATTCCAAATTTCAAACTTTCATCTGCACCAAGCTCTCCCCACAATAAAATGGGTGATACAGGCTTCCTGGTCTAGCCAGAAAGGTTAAATGCTGTGGATGAAGTTTTAAGGGAGATTTATAAATCAACTTCCAAATAGTGTTTTACAAACTTATTATAATATAATATGATCCTTTCTTAAATTGGGAATGTTTGAAAGAACACAAATCTGTGAGGTCACTAACAAATATTACAAAACAATTTGGAAAAATAATTACCTGGTCCTCTCACACTACCCTTGAGGGCCAATGAGTAAGTCATTTCAATAGTGCCTTGAATAGGACCAAATGCAATGTTATTCTGAATTCACAAAATTCTGTACAACTTTCCAAGCTCTTTTACATTCTTTAGAATTCATAAAGTCCTCCAAAAACTACATTGAAAGGGTTAAAGGAACATAGTAGATATATAAAAGAGGAAAATAGAGAGGCACTGTAAATGCAGACAGGAGTACCTGTCAGTCCCAGGGCAAACTCCTTCTCAGGGGCAAAAATACAGCCACTAGAAGGTAAGGACCTGTAGACAGCTAACTAGTCTCTTATCTGCAGTCCCTCCTCAAGGCCAGAGGAAGCAGGTCACTTCCTGGCAGAATTCCATGGGCTCCAAAAAGGAAATAACACTCTGTTCCAGTAATACCAAACCTCTCTATAATAACCTCAATGGTAACCCCGATGGTAATGTTACCCAAGGTAACACTGAGGTTTAAAGCCTAGATGATCTCCATGGTCAAAATATAAGTGAAAAGGGACAAGATTTGTACCCAGTCTCTGTCCCTCGAGATCAGAGATTATTACCTTCCCTAGAACTGCTTTGAGCCCTGTGAAAGATGACTCATCTTTATACCAAATTACAATAGGCAATGTAAAATTTCAGTGGGATTTCACTGTAGGAGGTTAAAAAAGATAAACGTGTTGGTCCACATGCTGGGGGGTTTAAGGAAACAATAGACACTTTTATCTGAACACTTAAAAATGTTAATCACGTGCAAGGTATAACTGTAAGATAAGGCAACCAACATTTTAATATATTAGAATTTTTACATGCAAATGAGTATTGCCCTCACAAGATAATAACCTTAATGAGCCAATGCACATATTTCCATGTTAAATTATTTTGGGAGTCCCCTTTTGAAAACTTCCCTCAGAGACCTCAGAACGTTAACTTAAATTTCTCATGTTTTCCTAGCTGGAATATAAAGGATACGGCTCTCTGGAATATGATTAGGTATTACATTATAAACGTCTTAAAAATGTGTACTAACCCTTTGACCAGGTAACTCAACTTTTAGAAATATACTATAGAAAATGCTGGCTGGATGTGATGGCTCATGCCTGTAATCCTAGCACTTTGGGAGGCCGACGTGGGTGGATCACCTGAGGTCAGGGGTTCGAGACCAGCCTGGCCAACAAGGTGAAACCTCCTCTATACTAAAAATACAAAAATTAGCCAGGCTTGGTGGCAGGCGCCTGTAATCCCAGCTACTTGGGAGGCTGAGGCAGGAGAATCGCTTAAACCTGGGAGGCAGAGGTTGCGGTGAGCCAACATCACACCACTGCACTCCAGCCTGGCCAACAGAGTGAGACTCCGTTAAAAAAAAAAAAAAGAAAAGAAAAGAAATATACTATAAGAAAATGCAAATAAATGTGTATAATTTATTGGTCATTATAGTATTGTTTGTTTTTTGTTTTGTTTTGGTTTTTTTTGAGACAGAATCTCGCTCTGTCACCCAGGCTGGAGTGCAGTGACGCGATCTCGGCTCACTGCAAGCTCCGCCTCCCAGGTTCACACCATTCTCCTGCCTCAGCCTCCCAAGTAGCTGGGACTACAGGCGCCCACCACCACACCCGGCTAATTTTTTGTATTTTTAGTAGAGATGGGGTTTCACCGTGTTAGCCGGGATGGTCTTCATCTCCTGACCTTGTGATCCGCCTGCCTTGGCCTCTCAAAGTGCTGGGATTACAGGCGTGAGCCACTGCACCTGGCCTATAGTATTGTTAATACAGGTTGAGTATCCCTTATCCGAAACACTTGAGATTAGAAGTGATTCAGATTTTAGATTTTTTTGGATTTTGGAATATTTGCATATATATATATATATATACACACACACACACACGCATATATATACACACACAAATATATATATACACACACACATATATATATACACACACACACATATATATATATATATATATATAAAATGAGATCTTGGAATGGCACCCAAGTCTAAACACAAAATTCATTTACGTTTCATACATACCTTACACACATAGCCTGAAGGTAATTTCATATATTTTTAATAGTTTTGCACATGAAACAAAGTTTGTGTTAAGTACTCATGTGTGGAATCGTCCATTTGTGGCATCAAGTCAGCACCATAAGGCTTCAGATTCTGCAGCATTTTGGAGCATTTTGGATTTCAAATTTTTAGATTAGGGATGTTCAACCTGTAATAACAAAACTATTTAGACTACTAAGTGGCTTATAAGGGACTGATTAAACGAATTATGATGCATTTATGTGATAAACCACAATATATCCATTAAAAGTCATATCGTAGTACAGAAGTTCTCAAAGTGTCATCCGTAGGCCAGCAAGTCAGCATCACCTACAAACTTGTTAAAAATACAAATTCTTAGGCCCACACAAGACCTACTTAATCCATCTCTGGGCATGGGGTCCAGGAAGCTGGGCTTCAACAAGCTCTTCAGGTGATTACCATGCACAGTAAAGTTTTGGAACACTGCAGAGTATTTAACAACAATCCGCTGAGACTGTTTTCCCTTCTAAATTTTTAAAAGGAATGTTACTATATAATACTCTACCTCCTTTTCTTAACATTACACACCATACAAACACATGCACACACACAAAAGTATCCTTCACTATCCAAACTCTCACCATCCTAACAGAGTCAAATGTTTGGCCGAATCTCTCACAAATCGGAATTCTTGCTAAGTATAATCCAAAATTCAGAAACTGAATACTATAGATCCAGATAATGTGATAGCCCTTGCCACTGAAAGAGATTCAGAGAACAACAGATACATGATATGAATTTGGGGTGGGTACACAGGTATTAACATATCCCAGAATATTACCAATGATTATATCTTAAAGATTGGGATTAAAAAATATTTTATTTTTTTATTTTTGAGACAGGGTCTCACTCTGTTGCCCAGGTGGGGGTTCAGCGGCTAGAGTTCAGTGGCACGATCTCGGCTCACTGCAACCTCTGCCTCCTGGGTTCAAGCAATTCTCCTGCCTCGGCCTCGCAAGTAGCTAGGACTACAGGTGCATGCCACCATGACTGGCTAAGTTTTGTATTTTTAGTAGAGACAGGGTTTCACCATGTTGTCCACGCTGGTCTCAAACTCCTGGCCTCAGGTGATCAGCCCGCCTCGGATCCTAGAGTGCTAGGCTTACAGGTGTGAGCCACCGTGCCCAGCTGGGATCAGAAGATATTTTAATTTTTCTCTTTTACTTTTCTGAATTTTATAAATAATCTTCAAATATATAATTATTCTAAATTGAAACTTAAAATTTTAAGAAATAAATGCATATCAATCACGTAAAACTAAATGACATTATTTGGAGATACCTATATATATGGTAAAAAAAGAAATAATGGAAAGCAAGAAAATGATGAAACAATATTGGGAGGGAAAAACATATTGAGAGGGGACAGTGATAATCTGGGGGTAAAAGCGAGGGACAAAAAGATGGCAGAAAGAGGCACATAGAGGGCTTTAGGCTTAGTAATGTTCTACGTAAGCCAGTATGATAGGTTGCCTTCAAAAATGTCACCAACATTAGTCCCATCCCTATGGCACATGCCAATTCTCCCATCAAGCCATGGAGTCTGTTTCCAGTCTCCTTCAAGGGGGCTGACTTCGTGACTTGCTTTGAACCATAGGATACAGCAGGAATTATGCCGAGTCATTATTGGGCATAGGCCTTCAGAGACTTGGCAACTTCTGCTTTCATCCTTTTAGGGTCTGGCTGCTGTGTGTGTCAGGCTGGACTTCTGAATGCATAGAGGCCACATGGACAATGAAAGGCCCAGACCAGAGTCCTACTGTTCCAGACACCCAGGTGAAGTATGAGACGTGTGAGCTGAATCCATCTTGGACATGCAAGCTCCCTGCTGAATGACTGACCCCAGCTTACATCTCATGGAGCAGAACCACCCAAGGTAGCCCAGCCAATCCACAGAAGCATGAGAGATAATAAATCATTGTTGTGTTAAGTCACTGAGTTTTGGGGTACTTCTTTTCTTTTTAGGTACTGATAACTAAAAATTAAATTTTTTTATTGTTATTTCCCATATCTTACATGTGATCATCTTTTGTAGGATTAAAGTTTTAATTTATGTCATTTTTATCCATAGCAAATAATGTAATAGCAATTGTTCATATCACAAAATTGATTTTCTTGTGGAGCTTCAAAAAATCATTGGAGCAATAGCGTGATCACTGCTTATCCATGTCAGTTCCCTTGTCATAATTAAGACTAGCCTGCACTTTCTTTTCTGTCTTACCTTTTGCCTTAACATTTTCATATTTAGGTTACAACTTAGTAAAATGAAGAAGCATACCATTGAAAAAAATATTTTAGAACAGTTTGAATAGCACAGGCATTATCTGCAAAGATGTGAATACTGACAAGCTAAACCATCTGGAACTGGCAACTTTTTAGGAATACTGTTTTGACAACTTTATCAAATTCTTCCATGAATATTGTTCCAGGTAAGTTTTTTTAAATCTCTTTTTGAGTTAACTTGACTAATGTGTATTTTCCCTAAAAATATTCATTTCATCTCAAATTCATCAGAAAAAATATGCAGTATTCTCTTACATATAAATAGACAATAGACTGAAATATAATAAAGTAACAGGAAATATCTGAGTGTTGGAAAATTATAATCTTACATTTTTTATTTTCTAAATTTTCCAAAATAAATGTCATTTTCAAAATGAAAAAAAATTATGTGAAGAATAAACAAGAAACCATTGTGTAGTTTCTGTTCTAAGAATACGACAGCATCTAGCTTACTAGTCTGTCATGGCTAACAGAAACCAGTTGTAAGAAAATGTGAAAACTGAATTATGTGACTTGACCACAGTCTTTCCTTATGGTGGATTAGAGGTAACAATCTGTATTATTTGAACATTTGCCATTAATGTCTACAAAACAGATTAACTATAAGAAATGAGACAACCTAAGCTTTCATGAGATTTCATAAGAGCCCCAGAATAACATTACTCCATCAACTCTAACAGTTTCAAACAGACCACTTAACAGGACTGCTTTCTGATGCTGTTTATAATTCATTGTTGTCTCCAGCTTTGCTAAGGACAGGATCTAGTTCCTCAGTCCAACAATGTGCAGAGGACAAGCACACAAATACCATCCCTGTGGACACAATAATGCAGCAGCAACCACCCGGCTCCAGCCCTCCCCTTGTTGCCATTATCATAATTTATGCATCCTTGGAGACTGGAGTATAAAACAATGATTAATGCTGAGAAAGTCAACAGCATCAAAGGTTTTGAACTGA
This sequence comes from Pongo abelii, assembly GCF_028885655.2. Classification (NCBI taxonomy): domain Eukaryota; kingdom Metazoa; phylum Chordata; class Mammalia; order Primates; family Hominidae; genus Pongo; species Pongo abelii. Next base: position 115,121,038 of record NC_071998.2, read on the forward strand.
CCACTGGCCTTAAAGAAGAAAATCATAGTTCAGTAACACAAATGTTTACCAACCTGATGTAAAGAATTAACTGAAAAGTGAAATCACTTACCAAGCTACCACAATCATAACTATTATTGTCTTAATCCTTACACGCTTTGGCTTCCTTTTGTCTGGGTCTGGCTTTCTATGTCCCCATGCATAATCTGAGTTTTTATATATCTGTATAGCACTGGCTTTCTATCAAACTGATAATACTAAAGCCTATAAAGTCACTAAAGCAATACAATTTAATAAGAGCAATAATTTGAGCTATCAGAGAATTTCATTATGATAAACACAATATAATGTTACTACCATCACTATATACTTTATATGAGACAGGTGTCCCAATACTAAATATTAACAATATTGAAGATATCTTTTCAACATAGTGGAAAAGGCCATGGTATACAACATATAGAAGTAAAAATTACTTTGAAAATATACAGGTTAGAAATGGATACAGCCTCTATAGAAGGGGGGAAATTAGTAATCACAGGAGCTTTTGTAGATGCATTTACGACTAAGGAGGATTCTAGGACCCTGAACCTTGTACTAAGTCAGCAAAGGTGGAATTACATTTCTTTAAAAATGGGATATAGCCTCATTTAGCTGCACTAACTCAAACACAGGATTGCCTAAAGGCTACATGACATGAGCTATTTGTTACAATGGTGGCTTTCAAACTTTTTTATCCATTGCCCACATTAAGATACATATGACACCTACTACATAAACACATTCACACACAGAAAGTTTCAGAAAACTATACTTGTCCTTACTATATGTTATTTTCTCTGATAATTGCTATTTTATTCCATTTCATTTTTAAAAATTCACTTCAAGACCCACTAAACTGGTTTTATTACCCACCAGCAGGTCACAACCTATTGTTTGGCAACTATTTGTGGGCCTTTCTTAACGCTTAGGATACAGGGGGCAAGGAGAAAAGAAAAGAAAAGAATATTACAAACCCACTATGTGCTATCTAATATACAGTAAGACACCTTTTGTGTCCCAATTTAAGTCTCACACCAACTCTATGAGGCAAGTAATGCTCATTTATTTACTCATCCTTTCAACAAATACTTATTGTGTACTTACTATGTCTCAGGTACTGTGCTAAACTCGGGAACAACTGAGCAGTGAATAAAACACAGTCTATACCTCCAAAAAACTAGAGTGTATGGAAGGAAAACATTAAATGGGAGGTAAACGCAAAAAAGAAAAAGCACAGCATGCTTTATAAAAATACGTAACGAAGAGATTCAACTTTGAGAAGAATTAAAAGGCTTCCCCAGGAATTATCCCATGAGTAGCCTTGATGGATGCAAAGGAATTGGATAGGCAAAAGTAGGGAAAAGGAAAGTGGTCTGGGCAGATGGAACAGCACTGACTATAGGCAGACTTGAGGCAGGAAGGAATGTGGGTCAAAAGAAGAAAGAACAGAAGCCCAATATGTTGATCACTGAGCATAAGGGAGCCAGTGGTAAGAAATAAGGCCAGAGAAGGAAGCTTGTGCCAAGTCACACAGGGTCTCATGGGGCACCCTAAGGACTGAGGACTTCATTCGGGTATAAAAGGAAGCCCCTGAGAAGTTTTAAGCAGAAAGGAGTAAAAGGTAGGGAAAAGATCCCATATGTCTTCCAAACATAACTCTAGCTGTTCTGTGGAGAATGGACTCGAATTAGGCAAAATGAAACATAAGATTAGTTAGGTAACCACAGTAGCCTGAGTGGGAAGTGGTGCAGGACTTGATGCAGGTGATGGCGTGGGAGCAGAAGGAAGTCAGCCGACTTAAGATGGTAGAACTGAATGGGAAAGGTGAGTGAGTATGTAAGACAGAAGAGACACCAAGAGACATGGGGGGAAAAGAGAACAATTCCCAGGTTTCTGGCACAAGAAACTCTAAGAGGGGAACCCTGTAGAATAAGCAAAATTAGGAGAATGATCCTAAGTTCAATTTGAGATGTCTACGAGAAGAAAGTCAAGAAGAGCCATTGAGTAGGCACTGTGGTATCGTGCACGTAATAAACGTCAGAACTGAAATCTGGCCAGGTCTATTTGACATGAAAATCAAAGTTTTTTCATAACACTGAAATGAAGATGAGAATTATCATGGTGATAAAGATTAATACAGTATCGCACCAGCTAACATATACTGAACATCTACAAGGTGCTAGGTATTCACAGTAACCCTACAGAAGAAACCCAGGCTCAGAGAGGTAAAGTAGGGAGAATTTGACAAAGGAGCAGAACCAGGACTTAATCTGAGATTTAGAAACACTCCAAAACTTATGCTCTTACACTCTAAACCACAGTATCACTCAAATCCAGAGTGGGGACAACAAGACCTTTAACTCACGATCACTTGCCAACAATAGACTGAAAGTTCTCCGAAGGCAGGACAGTGGTGCTCTATTCATCTTTGTAAATTCTAACATAATATCTCAGTAGTTGTTTGCTGAATGCGATGTGAAGAAATTTTGTATAGTACTTGCTGGTAAATCAATTTTTGGATTTGGAAAATCACCAATGAACTACATACTGTTAACTTTTTTTTACCAATATATCTAATTTAAATTCAAAATACATTGGTAGCTTCAAAACTGAGAAAGCCAAAAAGTAAAGAAAAGAAAGATGTCAAAATGGCTATTTTTCCAAATGGGTGTTTACAGAGTTCATCTGATTTTTTAATAACACCAGCGTATCTCCCAATCTATATCTAAGGTACTACTGTAAACTGTTAATTTATTGGGGAAAAAAGCTTTAGCTATCAATTCTAGTGTAAGATTAAATGATTAGAAAATAAAATAAAACCTATCTCCTTACTAAAAGTTCACTGTTTTGGAGAAAAAGGTTAACTTCATTATGTGGTACCAAACAATAGAATAAAATTTCATTTCAAGAACATAGGTTTTACCTATCTCTTATAAATTTTATTTAAAGCTAGAATGAGTAAAATTAGTTCAAAGTTCATTTTAAAATATGTCCTATAAGAAGGCCTTCTAAGAAACAAAGCTTGGCTCCATTTACCCAATAAATAATGAATATTTTTAAGTGGGCAAGAAGCAAGTTACCATATTTCACAGTCTAAGTGCCACTGAGAATAAAATGCACCATTAGTCATGAGACACCAAAACAAAAAAGAAGATAGAGCAATTAAAGTTTGGTACCATGGTTTCTTATCATGTAAAATTAACTTGCACTTGATACAGTTCTCTAGATTTTTTATATAATACTACTACACATACATAAAAAGTGAAACATAAGCACAATCAATTAGTGAAAGTATTCATGTTCCCAGTGCTACTGGGAACACTGATGACACAGCTTTTCTTTAAAAAAAAAACAAAAAGAAAAGAAAAAAGAAGAAAAGCGCAACTACTGCCTCTGAGATTTTTTTCTCAAGCTGGTGACACCCATTCTGTAATGGATGCTGATCTTACTAGGGGGTGTCAACAGAAAATTTTCAAATGATAATCAGGACTCATATTCCTTTCTCAAATGATCCTGAAACGTCAATGGTTGCAGGTGTCCAATCCTACCACCAGGACTAGCAGCCAAGTTCTCTCATGCCTAGGCAATGACATCACAACAGCTGCCTGGCTTGCAGTGATTATAAGACCCCATCTACTGTAAGATGCATCACGATTTCAGACCTTAACTCCAGGAGAAAATGCGTATCTTAAAAGCCAATATAAAATGGTAAATTGTATCTAATTCTGTAAGAGTGTATATTTATCACATGTAAAGTTTCATCTAGAAAGGAAATGTGGTTGACTGTAATTTTGTATCCGATTTTTCACCCCTCTTTCCTGGAGAAAATTATACATCCTTGCCTGTTGGCATGTGACTTACAGTGCCCTTCTCTGTGAAAGCAGTGGCCAAAGAAATGTGAATGCAAGTGGCCTGTGCCAATTTGCAGCTAAAGCTTTACGAGCTATCACATGGTTCCATCAGTTTTCTTTTTCTTCTGCCATGAGAAAAGGATGTCCCAGATGAGGGCTGCTCTTTCAGCTTGGATACCTGAGTGAGGGTCAAAGCTGACCCTAGAGCAGAGCTATAACCAAAAGGTACTGTAGGAAAGTAATGAACTTTTGTTTTTCTCAGTCCCCTGAGATTTCTGGGGTCCTTTCTGTTAATTTCTTCAGGCAGCATAAGCTAGGGGAAGTTAACTAACACGAAAGATCCTTGATATAAACTATGGACACTAAAAATTATTTCCACAGCCTGGGCAACAAAGTGAGACCCCTATCTCTACAAAAAATACAAATATTAATCAGGTGCAGTGGTTTGCGCCTGTAGTCCCAACTTCTCAGGAGGCTGGGGTCAGAGGATTGCTTGAGCCTGGGAGGTGGAGGATGCAATGAACTGTGATCACTCCACTGCACTACAGCACAATGACAGAGCAAGACCCTGTCTCTATAAAAATAAAAATAAAATAAATAAAAAGTATTTCCTAATGTCCTGGGCCAGAAAGACTCCTATAAGCCACCATGTTCTCCCCCATGCCCCTCCAGCCACTGCTGCTATACACATTTCCTTTCCTCCACCTTACTTCCAGAATACTTGTATCAAACCATTCCTCACACCACATTCCATGCTACCCCTGATTCTCTTGGCTGAGGTTCTCAATATTAGCTCTCCCCTTTTCACCTTGCCTCTCAGACTTGGTTCAAGATACCATCTTCCCTTGGCTTCCCCTCTAATTAAACCTGTTCTCCACTCTGTCCCATCTGCCATGTTCCCAAAACCTGCAACTTCTGCACAGCCCTGTGGACAAGCATCTCACCCATTTATCAGGTGTGAGGATTAAGCACCAACTAGATTCTCTTAGTGGGAGGCCTATCAAAAAGCATTCTTTAAACTCCTCTTTTAAACTGATGATGGTACAAAGCACTATAGAAACAGACAAGAAATACAAAGTATGACTCTAGAAATAAGTAATAATGTAAACCTAACTTAAAGCTAGAAAATAACTTCCGTAATTCCAACAAACCCATGATTAATTATACAGTGTGGATTTAAAAGTATACATCTACATGTAGAGAGCTCAAAAAAAAAATCAAAGCTTGTAATGTATGACAAATTCCTGAAAAAATATTTTTCCATCGAAAAAGAGCTCAACACAACTCAACTAATTATGTGGGAGGATTCATATGCAGTTATTCATGCATATAAAATTAATTATAGGTTTTCTGCAGTCTATATTACACATATACACCCACATCACATGCATCCTATTTGGCCTCTTTTCTCTTTCACTTATAGTTCCTGTATACCTGCCTTATAATGTCAGGGTACTTCTTAGCCTAAAGTCCTAAGTCTGAAAGAAAAGAAGAACTAGAATAAGATTATTTAGTGCCTCAGGAAAAAGATTTTGTTGTGACCTTGAATAATTTCATTAGTGGATTTAGGCATTAGTTACCTCATAAGGAAAATGGGGATAATACTACCTTCCTCACAGAATGAATGTTATGTTTAGGAGCTATTATAACAAACATAGACCACTGCCTGACAGAGGGCTCTTTCCTAAAAAGGCTAGCTGGATATCCATTTCCCGTAAAGGTGAACCAGGATTTATAACACTGTTCACATTTTTAAAAATAGAACACATAAATAAAATTAAAAACAACTGTTCAAAGGCAACAAAGCATTACGCCCCCCTGAAAAAAATAATATATATATTATATATATCTAATATATATAATATATACACACACACACACACAGAGGGAGAGAGACAGAGAGACAGAATTATACAGAATAAATCCCCGCCAAAAAAAGAGGCTGAGGTGGGAGGAACACCTCACCCTGGGAGGTCGAGGCTGGTGATGCAGTGAGCCATGATCATGCCACTGTACTCCAGCCTGGGCAACCAGAGTGAGACCTTGTCACACACACACGTACACGTACACACAGACACAAAATTCTAGCATTTAAGAACATGTTTCTCCCAAGGATATGGGCTGATTACTGAAGAGGCAACTAAGAGGCTCAAAGGAGATCGGTGATTGGAGGTTTCAAATCCCCAACAGGATGAAGAGGACAAAACTGTAATTTTTTGTAGGGCCCACAGAAGAGAAGAGGTCCCAGTAAGTGCTTTAGGCTTTGGGTTGGACCTCAAATAATTATACCTCATGAGATGGGTAAAAAGGAAATAGATGAATCCTCAGAGACTAAGCCCATCTTCAAATCACCTAAACCCCTAATTGGGAAGGAAGGAAGGAAGGATGGAGCAAGGGGATGAGACAATTGCTAGCATGACTAGCCTTAAAAAACAAAATTAATATAAATCCTCTCTGGAGGAGGATAATATTACCCTAGACCTTAAAATATACCTGATTTTGAATATACAACAATTGGCACTCAATAAAAAATAACCAAGCAAACAGAGACAAAAGAAAGGTGACAACAGAGATTCAAAGCAACAGAAACAGACCCAGAAGGGATTCAAATAATATTGGCCTCAGACACAGACACTGAAATAACTTTGCTCAATATGAAAAAGAAAGAAAGAGGTGGCAGGGAGAGAGGGAGATAAGATGAAAGACAGGGAGGGGAAGAAAGTTTAAAAAGATTGAGAATTTTGCATAAAACTGATAAATTAGATTTTAGAACAAAAAAATGAATTAATAACGCAGTGGACAGTAGATTAGTTGAAGAAAAAAACTAGTGAACAGATAGGTCAGAAAAAAATATCCAGATTAAGCCCAAAGAGATAACACGGAAAACCAGAAGGGAGAGTAAGTTATATATGAACTACTGTGACTAGGTCTAACTTGTATGTCATTGGGAGTCCCAGAAAAAAAATAAAAAGAGAATCGGCTTACAAGAAATAATAAGTAATGTTAAGAAATACCCAAAATTAATACCAAAAAATCAGATCCCAGATTCAAGAAACACTCTAAACCTCAAGCAGGACAAATGCAAAGACATTAACACCTACACTAATCATAGTGCAACTGCTAAAAAATGAAAAGGAAAAACTTAAAAGTAGCCAAAAAAAAAAAGAAAAAAAAATTACCATTAAAGGAACACCCATAAGACTTACAGATGACTTTCCAGTAGAAACAATGTAAGCCAGAAGACAATGAGATGATATTTTAAAGATCCTGAAAGAAAATAAATGCCAAGCTAGATTTCTATACCCAATGAAAATATCAAAAACCAAAGTGAGATTCTGACAAGAAGGTTGCAGAACTGTCATACAGTTTCTAAAACTCTGAGTTCCCAAAGATAGGGATCTCTTCTAGGACAAGGACCTACAGCGAAGTGAAGCTTCTGGAAGTAAAATAAAAATTGAACAGTATAGAGACCATAGAACTGAAGTAAAGAAAAAGTTCAGGAAAAGGCAGGAGAAGGGAACGGAGCCAGACAAGATTAGGCCGCAAATCATATACTTTTAAGCATCACAGGAAAACTTCACAAGAGATAGCTCAGTGAAGTATAACAGCTACCTACTTCTCCTCTTAAAAGTTCAGAAAAACTAATTTCACATATAAATGAGCAATAAATGAGTGTTAATGTAAGATCCTATAGGAAGTTATGATTAGAAAAATCAGAATAAGATTCAGACTAATGTCCCTAGAGACAATGAAGGCATGATAGACAAACATCAACACAAAATAAAAACCATAACCTTCCTTTCAAATTAGTTAAAATACTTTAAGAAAATTACAAATGACATGAAATAATACACAAATCAGATTTATAAAAATGTAAAAATGAGGTGATGAACTCAGGAAAAAAATTCAGACTTAAAAGAAAAAAATCATTTCCAATATGAAAACCAATTAGAGAAAACACAGTAACAACAACAACAACAACAACAACAAACCACAACAGATAATGCCTTAAGAGAAACAGAAGGTAAAAAGAGATAAATTCAAAAAATCCTGAGGAAATAGCTAAAAAGGATTCAAAGTAAAGCGACAAATATTGAAGATAGGAAAAGAAAATCAAACAGATGGATAACAAAAGGCAAAAGAAGAAATCAAAAGTAAGGAAACAAATACAAAAAAAAAACTGATACAAGAAGAAACAGAAAACCTGAATAGGTATAATAACTATTAAATAAAGGGAACACATAATTAAGACATGTTTAATGGAGAAAACCAAGTCTTATGGCTTCATTAGTAAGTTCTTCCAACCTTTTAAGGAACAACACATATCAATATCACACCAAATTTTCCAGAGAATAGAGAAAGAGGAAACACTCGTTTTGAGGCCAGTAAAACCTTGATACTAAATCTAAAGACAATGCAAGAAAGGAAATTTATCCTTTATTTAAACATTGATGTGAAAATTCTAAACAAAATTTTAGCAAAAGGAATGCAGCAATATATTAAAGAATAATACATGGCAACCTACTTGAGTTTATTCCAATAACACAAAGGAGATGTCTTAATCTGATAAAGGTTATCTATTTTTAAACACTGTGTCTCCCCTGAATGTTCATCAAAATGGATAAGCAAATTGTAATACTTATACAATGGAATACCACTTACCAATAAAAAGAATAAACTGCTGATAGGTGAAGCAATATGGATGATTCTCAAAAAATCTTTATGTTGAGTGAAAGAAGCCAGAACCAAGAGAATTCCATTTCTATAAGGAAATGCTATAGAATACCATTTATATAAGGTTTAAGAAAAGCAAAACTAATCTATGGTAACATAAATCAGAACAGTTGTTGTCTCTGGTGGGGTAAAGGAATTGGAAATAACTAGAAGAGTATATGGGAAACTGAGCTACATCTTGACTGAGGTGTTAATTACACAGGTGTACACATGTTTCAAAATTCAAACTGTATGCTTAAGATTTGTTCATTTTACTATATGTGAGTTATAAATCAATCAAAAAACTCAGTTAAAAAAACCTATAGCCACCGTGGTACTGAAAGGTGAAATGTGGAAAGTTTTCCCTTCAAAACAGGGAAAAGAGGGCCGGGCACAGTGGCTCACAACTGTAATCCCAGCACTTTGGGAGGCCGAGGGGGGCGGATCACCTGAGGTCAGGGTTCGAGACCAGCCTGGCGAACATGGTGAAACCCCATCTCTACTAAAAATACAAAACAGTTAGTTGGGCATGGTGGCAGACGCCTGTAATCCCAGCTACTCGGGAGGCTGAGACAGGAGCATCACTTGAACCCAGGAGGCAGAGGTTGCAGCGAGCCGAGATCACCCCACTGCACTCCAGCCTGGGTGACAAGAGTGAAATTTCATCTCAAAAATGAAAAAAAAAAAAAACAGAAAAGAATAGGAAATTCTGCCATCATCAATCTCATTAAACATTATACTGCTGGTCCTAAGCCCATGTAATAAGAACAAGAAAGGAAGGCATAAGGATTAGAAGAGGAAATAAAACTATTATTTGCAGACAACATGATTGTGTTTAAAAAAATACAATACCTACAGATAAATTATTGGAGTCAATAAGACAGCTTAGCAAATGTGCTGGATACTACGTCAGGTTTCAAAATTTAACTGTATTTCAACACATCCACAAATATTTAGAGTATGAAATTCAAAGATACCATTTACAATAGCAGAGAACACCAAATACCCAGAAATAAATATAATGAAAATAAGCAAGACTTATACACGAATATCTATAATAACTGAAAGAAATGACAAAAGGACCTAATTACATAAAGGAATCTGTCATGTTCATTATATAGTCTTTAGGTGAAGACTAAATACGTAAATAATCAAATCTCCTCACATTTATATCAATTCAATGAAATGCCAATACAAATCTTAGCAAGGCACTTTAAGAGAAATTAACAAACCAATTCAAAAATTATATGAAACTACAAAGACCAATAATAACCAAGAAAAAAACTTTTAACAATAACAAAATGGGAAGACTTAGTCTACTAGGTATTAGAACTTATTATAAAGCTTCAATAATTCTCTCAGCTGGTAGTGGTACAATAGATAAAGAGACCAGGAAGAGACCCCTGCATACATGGACATTTGATTAATGAAAGTGGCAATGTGGAAAAGTAGAGAAAGGATGATCTTTGCAATAAATAGTGCTATGCCAACTGAAGATTCATATGGCAAAATAATAATAATCTCGGCACTCTGGGAGGCTGAGGTGGGCAGATCACTTGAGGTCAGGCGTTCAAGACCAGCCTGGCCAACATGGTGAAACCCTGTCTGTACTAAAAGTACAAAAATTAGATAGGCATGGTGGTGAGCACCTGTAATCCCAGCTACTCGGGAGGCTGAGGCAGGAGAATCTCTTGAACCCTGGAGGCAGAGGTTGCAGTGAGCTGAGATCATGCCACTGCACTCCAGCCTGGGCAACAGAGTGAGACTCCACCTCCAAAAAAAAAACAAAAACAATAATAATAATAAGTGAGGTGATGGACATGTTGATTCACTTGATTTGATCATTCCACATTGTATACATATATCAAAACATCACATTGTACTTTATAAATATATAAAATTATGATGTCAATTAAAAATAATATTAATTTTTTAAAGAGTGGAAAGATAAGGCACAGAGTACAAGGTAAATTATAACACATAACCAAAGAAACTATATCTAGAGTATACAAAGAATTCCTTAAAAATAACAACAAAACAACATAGCCAAATAACCAGCAGGTACGTTAAAAGATGTTCAACTTCACGGGTAATCAGGAAAATGCAAATTAAAACCAAAGCAAAATACACTACACATTCATTCAGAATGGCTAAAATTAAAAAGACCTTTAATAGTAAGTGTTGGTGATGATATAGAGCAAGAGGAGCTCACACAGCAGATGAGGATGCAAATCAGTTCCACCACATTGGAAAACTTGGCATTTTATGCTAAACATACACAAACAATATGACCCAGAAATTTCACTCCTATGTACATACCAAACAAAAGTGGGAATATATAAACAGCAGATATATTCACTATAATGTCATAGCTCCATTATTTGAAATAACCAAAACCAAAGGGGAAACATAAATGTCTACAGACAGTAGAATGGATCGATTGTGGCATATTCATATAATGGAATAGTGTATAGCAATGAAAAGGAGCAAACTACAGGTGCACACAACAAGGATAATCTCACAAATGTAATTGTTGAGCAAAAGAAACCAAGTAAAATATTAAATATACTCATGACTCCATCTATGTAACTCCATGTATATATGTTGAACAACAGGTAAAAATGATCAATGCTATTAGAAGTTAAGATAATGGTTTCAGCTGGGCACATTTGCTCACATTGTAATCATAGCTACTCAGAAGATTGAGGTGGGAAGACCATTTGAGCCCAGGAGTTCAAGACCAGCCTGGGCAGCACGGCAGAAAATTAGCCAGGTTGGGGGTCCGGTCCATACCTGTAGTCACGACTACTCAGGAAGCTGAAGTAGGAGGGTCCTCTGAGCCCAGGAGTTAGAGGCTACAGTGTGCTATGATTGCGCGCCACTGCACTCCGGTCTGAACAACAGTGAGACCTCATCTCGAAAAAAAAAAAAAAAAAAAAAAGGAAAGGAAAGAAAAAAAACAAAAAGGTAATGGTTCTCTAATTGAGGGAGTGGTGTCTGGAAAGACACATAAGGATGGCTGGCAAGATGCTTACTAATGTTCTATGTCTTGACCTGAATGTTTTAACTTTGTGATAATCCATCAAGTTGTTAACTTGTATTTCTGCATTTTCCTGTTTTTTATGTTATAAGAAAGTTTTTCTAAACACAAAAACAAAAACAATTAGCTGGAAAAAAATTAGAATTTTACACTTTTTGGCAGACAATTTTTTTCTCCACAAATTCTTTGGGGGGGAAATGTGAAATTTCCTATAATGATCAAATGAGAACCCTGCCAATTCCTAATTCCCAGGACATACTCTGAGCTTTTTTAGGCATAATACATGAATTTCAGAAATGGTTAGTTAAAAAAAAGTCATCAGGAGCTTCACTAGCAGTAAATATTCCTGAATTTGCCTCCATGTTTGATGTAATTATTTAACTGGGAAAAAGAAATAGCCTATATATTTTTCTGCACCTAAGCTTTCTAGTAAGCAAATGAGAGATATTCACCTTTCAGACTTTAGAAAGATCTTTTGTATTGATAACTCACATCAATGGGTCTTAAAACCAGCTTCAGGCCGGGCACGGTGGCTCATGACTGTAATCCCAGCACTTTGGGAGGCCAAGATGGGCAGATCACGAGGTCAAGAGATCGAGACCATCCTGGCCAACACGGTGAAACCCTGTCTCTAAAAATACAAAAATTAGCTGGGCATGGTGGCACATGCTTGTAGTTCCAGCTACTCGGGAGGCTGAGGCAGGAGAATTGCTTGAACCTGGGAGACAGGGGTTGCAGGAAGCTGAGATCACGCCGCTGCACTCCAGCCTGGCGAAAGAACGAGACTCTGTCTCAAAAAAAACAGGCTCAAATAGAATACAGTTGTCTATTTTTTATTATCACTACTGTTAAATGAACAAATGCTTGATTTTTAAATCCTTGATACAAATTGAGACATTCGATATATCTTTGCCAAAAGAAAATGGATAAAAGGAATCTACCTCCTCCACAGTTCAGCAAGCACCAAAAGAAGTTAATTTATTCAACACACTTTTAAGGGTCACAACAGAATAATAAAAGCAGTCATCATTTACTGAGCTTTACTGTGTTCTGGACACTTGCTAAGTATATAAGACACTCACTTCATCCTCACAACAATACTATGAGGAGGAATAAATTATCTTCCCCCATTTTACAGATGAGGAAATTGAGGCTTAGAGACATCAAATAATTTGTACAATTAACAAAGCAAGTAGCAGAGGGAGCTTTCAATCAGTTCATTGGTTTGGTGTGAAATACCTGATTTCTATTTTCTACTTTGTGTCTTTTTTTATTTTAAAATTTTAAGCCTAAGGACTATGAAATGCAGAGAACACGTATGTATATGCTTACATAGATACGCACGCATAGGGGTTTTAAAGGCCCCAAACTACTCACACGTCATAAGCCCTGTATATAGCTCTGCACCAGAACAGAGCTTAGGTTTTCTCCAAGAAACAAAACGGACTTCTCAATGATAGACGAGCAAGCCAAAGCACCGCATATAGTAAGTCTACAAAGCATTAACTGGATTAATTAGCAAGGGATTTGTGAAGCAGCTTGGAGCTAGGAAACCAAAACACTAAATTGTTTAAATACTTTGGCAAAAGATCAAGGTTTCTAGGCAGCACTGGGTCTCCTTCCATCCTTTTCGTTCCATGTTTTAACACATTTAACCTGTCTGAGGTAGTTTTTCATGAGATATGAATGACATTGTCAAAATACCAAAAAGAAAAGAGAATTTAAAAAATACTGCAAGCTGTTACCAATTCTGCCAACAGGCAAGAGCCCAGGCAACATTAATTACAAATCAATCGCTTAGGACATAAACAGCTCTTATCACTGGTAAACTCTCCCTCTAAAATAACTTGCTTTAGAGGGGAAAAAAACAAAGCAAATGTCTCTTCTATTATACTTGGTGAACTAATCAGGACAAAGAAAGCAAATAAAACAGGAGAAAATGCACCAAACAGCAAACGTGAAAAAGGAATCCTAGCTAGATGAACGCCTGGAATGCTACCGGAATAGCACTGTCATTTAGAAATAACGAAGAGGAAGTGGTCAGGGTAGGGACACTAGCTGAATGGGTTTCTGGTTTCCAGGAAGTAAGAATTTTTACAACGCAGCTGATTTTCACAAACACATATGGCAGCAAAATGATAAAAGGCGGCTTTCAACAATACAATCATGGTAGAGGTGGGGGAATCTGTGTCCCTCTAGTAATGAAGGTAGTTTTATAATGGTCAAGCACACTCATCACAGCCCTCACCACCGCCACACACACAACTATCCAATCATAATACGTTTCAAAAATCAAAGGATCCTTCCAGAAGTCTAGTTCATCTAGACCCTATCCACAAACTACTATTAGTTCACCTAACTCTTTATCTTGGATATCTGCATTTTCCTCTGATTTCCAGAAAAAAAAAAAAAAAAAAAACAGAAAAAACCTGAGTACCTTTCTACTGCAAAAACTCTCAAAACACTCCACCACCACACACTTCGTTCACTCCGATAGAAAAAAATTGGTAGAAAAGAATCACTAATTTTCCATCAAAATACATTCTGACTTCTGCTAGGTCCTTTGGGTTTCCTGAGGATATGGTAAAAAGTGGTATATGGTATATATGCTATATAAAAGTGGGGAGAGCTTCAGCTATGAAGCCTGGCAAAAGTGAGATGGTTAGGGGTCGTTTTCTTAACCTCCCTCAATAAAACGAGGAAGAAGGGCTATCTCGGAATTTGAGAATGAGAGATCTGTGTGTAAAGTATCCAGCAGGGTGTCTGACACACAGTAGGTGTTTGGCAGTTACTATTATTATTTCTCCTTGGTTCCGGGGACATGGTATGTTAAGTTTCAGGATAACATAAATTCTTTCCTGAACCAGAAATTTTATTGACAATTAGATAAACAAGCTGCTAGCAGATTATGGTAGGGTGCTATCTGTTGATCTTGAACAAAATTTACCTCAGTATGTCCAGGGCACTGTCTCCAAAGGTGTCACAACACTCTCACATTAATTGTGCACTTTCATAAAATAACTATGAGAAAAGGCTAATGGGCAATAATACCCCTGGGCTCACATATGAATTAACAAGACTGAAGGAAATCAGGGAGTTCACAGCGCAGCAAAGCTCACACAAATTTCTTGACTATGGGTGTTTTATTCACCAGACTTGGCTTACTATGAGAGAAAAAGTAACACAAGTTCATTTCTTCCATCAAATTACAAAAGGGAAAATATGGTTAAGAAGAAAAAAGCTAATATACTTTTTTACAAAAATAAAAAGGATATATAATAAAATACCAAAAGAAAGGTAGCCAAAAAGGTGGTTAGGTCAAATACATTATAGTTTGAGTCTAAGTTTTTAATATCTCATATTAGAGAATTTTTAAGTGACTTAATATCACATGCTATTCATTTCAAATTTGAGGAAATACTAAAATGTTACTGTATATAACAAATTTCTATACAGAAAAATGTATACAGGTATACATTTTTATAAATAATTTTTAATGTTATCTTACAAATAAAAGTTGTTTATTCACGTTACAAAATTTCCCAGACTTTTTCAAAAGAAGTTCATTCCCTTTCTGTTTCATTTAACAGATAATTTACAAAAATAATAATATAAAACGTTTTGGAATATTTATTGCATAAAATAGGCTACAATACAACTACATTTGTTATCTTCTATAGTTCCCTTACTAAACATATATTGAATTACCTACTATGAGGAAAGTACTCTAAATACCTCATATTATTACATTTCTTATGCCATTAAATTCTCAAGATAATAAAATAGGCAGGGGATAGTAATTCCATATTACTGATGAGAAAACTGAGATCCAAAAAGGTCAAGTGCCTTGTCCAAGTCAGCTTACTGGCCAAGAAAGGGTCAGGATTTAAACGCCTTCCAACCGAGGATAAAGCCTGTGCATCTTATGTTTTGCATGCTGCTTTCCTATGTTCCTAGATTCTCTGCAATTAGAATAATCAAACGATCCCACCATTCCACTACATTCACAGACACCAGCGTCTCATCACTCAACAAAGATACTTCACAATTAGCACCCCCTTTCCTGCTCCCAAGAGGATCAACCATCTTTCAACAAACCAGGTCAAGTTAAAGGAGAAAACACAACTTCAAAATAGTCTTGTTGCATTAGCATAACCCAGAAACAATCAGATACCTATCCAGGGGTAAGGTATGGATACAAACATTATATATATGTAGTTTTTCTGAAAACTGAAAAACCAAACTATTTTAAAATTACGGTTCAACCAGATACTACTATCCAGGGATAAGGTATGAATAAAAACGTTATACATGTGTAGTTTTTCTGAAAACTGAGACACCAAACTATTTTAAAATTATTGTTCAACACTATATAAAGAAAGGCTAAAAGCACAATTTGGGAGCCCTGACTCTATCAATGGCAATCTCAACCTAAACCTCAAGGTCAGCACCTCTTTTCCTAAAGAAAAGGAAAAAATTGAGAAAGTGGAGAACCTGCCCAAATGTAAAGACCAAGAAAAACAGTGCTAGTCTACTTTGACTTCAGCTAATCCAACCTGATGGCATAAAACATATAAACCAATGCAATTTCTACATTATTCTGGCACTGCTCCTGCACATGTCGTGGCAAAAAGACTATACTATTTCTTTCATTCCTCCTATGAAACCTCTATGATGGGACCCATTAATAATCCCATTTTATAAATTAAAAATATGAAACAACTTGTACATCCTATCGTCACACAGCTTGTAAACTGGCTGTACCAGAACCAGAATTTATGCTTTTAACCAAGCCATACTGATGCAAAACCTTGTTCCAACAGAGAAGTTGAGCATTCCAGAAACACAACCTAATCATTAACCTTAAGCAGAGCTATTACAGACACAGGCAGCACAGTACAGACCTAGAATCGAATCAACAATCCACTACTTACTAGCTGTATTACCCTAAGGCAAGTTACTTCATCTTTCTGTGCCTTGGTTTGTAACACTTATAAAATGAGGACAATAATTAATCTCTTATGGGCTCCAGGAAGAATAAGAAAAAATACACACATACTTGTTCATCTGTGTATATATGTATATGTCTGTGTATGTGTATATGTGTGTGTATATATATAATATATATATAAAGCAAATAGAAGCTTAACAAATGTTAAGTTACAGCCACGAGCTTTGCTCCATTTCAATACTCAGTTATAAGAAAAATGATGATACTTGGGGAGCAATTGCAGAATCTGCTAGTGCTTTAACTGAATCCTTAGAAGACTGAAATATGGACAAGTTAAAAAAAAATAGCCATATCAAGAATCATTAGTCACAATAGATCAGACCCAAAGATTTCCTAAATGTCCTTAAATTGCATTAGATATGTTGGCCAATTATTCAAGGTGGTACCTGGAAAGAAAACCTAACAAAGAAAATTTCTTTTTCCTTCTACATTGTTTCCTTGTACAGTGGCAAGTAGGATCCAATTATGGATTTAGACCCTCAGGAAGCCCTACCTAGGAAAACTTCATTCTGAAAGAAAATCACTTCACCCTCCCACTGTTTCCTCAGTTTGCAAATACAGCAGATAATGGAAATATTTTATTTATAGGGAAGTCCATAGCACATTTAAGTAGAAATAATCTTTTTAGGTATATTATCATCTCCACAAAAAGCCACACATGGGCAAGAGCCATATCTTTCCCATGCAGACATGTTTCACTCTGCTCACACGGAAGGGGCAGTGCAGCAGAGCACCTGGAGGCCACAGGAACCATCGAGGTCTGGGCTAAGCCACACGCTCGAATCGACCTTGGGTACAGACAAAAAGTGTCTGTTAACGGTGGGAAGCCAAGCTTGAAAGATCATATAGACCACTTTGAACCATTACCAAGATAAGTGGTGAACGAAGGAAGCCAGCAGAGGCAAAGCCATGATGAAAGAGATGAAGCCACCCTGGTGCATGACTTTCCGGTTCCAATTGGTCCTCATGAAGCCCAGCTGGTTTTGCTTCCTGTTCTTCACTGTACAACAGACCTCTCCACCTCTATCCCTGCCCTTCCTGAGCTACTTTTAGTGAAATTCCACCCCTTGTATTCAAAAACGCCTTAATAAGGACATTAGCCCACTGCCTGGGACACAGAAGGGATTCAATTAAACACATTTAAAAAACAGGAGTACAAACCTTATAAAATACATGATGTTAGATGGGGCATTCTCATAATTACAGTTTCCTCGACAGACAGGACGATTTCCCTTAATCCACTTATCCAATAATTGTTAAGGAAATAAACAGTATTTGACACAACACGACACTTTATTCCAATTTATCATCTAATAATAATTAAGCATCCAAAGCTTACAATGAAAGCACAGCTCCACAGTTCATATTGTTCTTTTAAATTGAATAATTTGGAATCCTGTGAAGAGTTCCACCTTACAGCAGATTCCCTCATTCTTGTGCAAATACAATCTGTCTATCAACATATTAGCATTTCAATCACCCTTGTTTTTTTCATAACTGGGAGAAGCTGTCTTCATTTATTCCTATTGAGCATCTACCACCTATGAATTATTTCTGAAGCTAAGCAGTAAAATTGAATTTAAATCCAAGTAAATGAGAAACCGAAACTATTTTCAAAAATAAATGTAGGACACTGGTTCCAGTTGCATACTCCCAAATATTATAAATGTTCTTTAATGATTAATTTAAGGTGAAAATAACTTCTTTTGAATTAAATTGTTATAATAGTTAGAAATGGAACATCAACCCCATGTTTCAAGGGTTTTTGTCTATTTTTTTTTTTTTTTTTAAGAATTCTGGATCAATTTATATTCCTGGAGTAAATACATCCACCACTCAAAAAAAAATTTTTTAAGTCCCCTTTAAGCATCCCTTTAAGGTACTGACCATAAATGGTGTAATTTGCCCTGGACATCATTAAAATGTAAAGTTAATGAGGATTCAGCTGAAAACAGAAGGAATGTAACCTATTTTCAGGCAAAAGTTCTAACACAGCAATCAGAGGAAAAAGCTCTTTGATGTTTCTTTGTCTCTTCTCATTAATTTTTTTTGTCTAAAAAAAAAAAAAAAGACTATTTAAACTTAAAAAAAAAGCACCAAAGTTTAAACATGATAATTATAACAGAACTCCAATGAGGTCGTTAGAATTTTTTATGAGATAAACAAGAATCAGTCATATATACATGGAGATAACACCACCTACCTGGCAGAGTTATTATAAGTTTTACAAATATTGTAAGTAAAATGTATAGCAGAACAGCTGACACATGAAAGGTACTCACTTATATTATCTCCCTCTTTGTCACACTCTGTCCCCAAGGGCCTAGCACAGTGCCGGTACAAAAACAGTAATCAAAGAGTCGCCATTATTATTATCACATATGCTGTATTTTTTTCCTACTGAAGAACTCACTATATTAACCCTAACCTTCTTTCCAAGATTTATGCAAGACTCAGCACCTCCTGTCACTAGGCAGGTGGGGCGTTATCCAAATAACCAGCATGGAGTAAACAGTCCTGTGTGACATTTTATCATGTGAAGTGCCTACACAGGTATAAATATTATATCTTTTCTGGTTTTATTGCCTCACTTTACAATTATGCTACTAAAGAGCAAAATAGCATGCAGAATGTTAAGTGGCATTCTGCTGCTTGGAATTTCATCCCAAGGCTCCATTCAGAATAACAAATGTGGGAGCTATTTCATCTCTGCTCTATTGTGAAGAAAGTCATCACCTTTACTTAAATATATACGAGAGTTTGACTTTCTGCAACCCATTTTGTGCTAAGTGAAATCTTAAACCAAATGTGATAATTACCAAGGTGATATCATTTAGGAAGTAGTATAATGCTTTCCAGAGAGACCCTACCCTATACTTTTTTATTGTTATACCAATTCCATAATTCCAGTAAACAAAGCCTAATCAGCAATAAGTGGATCTATCCAAGATGATCCACCCTTAAATACCATGAGAATTTAGAATTTCTCTTCACCCAAACAAAAAATTATAAATTCAATAAACTAATCACAGTTATTTTAAATGTTAAGAGATCATCAAAATAATGTTTCTCCAGTAATTTTCATTTTAAAGGCATTTCCACATAAATTACCTAATTTTCAGTGTTTGTTCATTCCATAAATATTCACTAAATCTTCTTAATATTGAGATCTGGTCATACAGTGGTGAAGAAAATACTGGGTGATCGCTACCCTCACAGAGTTTAAGGTCCAGTACAGAAGCTCAGACAAACCATTAACTGCACAAGTAATGTAACTATAAGCTATGATAACTGCCACAAGACTATACAGTGTAAGAACAAGCTTACTTTGGGGATCTGAAAAGGTTCCCCCCTAAGGATGATTTAATGTCTGAAGTGAGACCTGAAGGAATTGGTGTAGGGGGGATGGGGGAAGGTGAGAAAGAGGTTTAGGATAATGATAGTCGAGAAGAAATACCTAGTTTTTAAAGATATTTAGGTAAATCAGTCAAATTTTTCTGATATATTGAATACAGAGGGTGAGCAGGAAGGCAGGTGACCAGGATGAAGGTAGTAGGTTTTTAGTTTGCATACTGGATTTTTTAAATGTGCTGCTCAGTGGAAGGGGACCAGAGCTTCATTCAGTTTAATGAGCAGATCATGAGTTAGAATTCAGACATTTTGAATTTCAGATACTTTTCAGGCATCCAAACAGGTTGAGAGCTCAGAAGAAATGTTTCATACCTCATTCATTTATTCAACATGCAATTCCCAAGAAACAATTTGTATTAAGTCCCGTGTTTCTCATTAGGGAAAAGAAGGTGAACAGGATGCTCAGCTGCCCTTTGAAAGAAACAAGTACGTTGACAGATGTGTAGAAGTACACTGGAATTCAAAGGAAGGAAAGACTGAGTCTGTCTGGACAATCAGGGAAGGCAGCATGAAGAAAATTATCTTGAAGATAAATGCCAATTCCTCCAATGGGGAAAGAGAAAAGACACTTCAGACAAAGAAATAGCATCTGAAAATGACAATTACTTTGCAGTGGCTGCAAGTACAATGTATGAGAGGTGAGAAGTAAAAGAAAAAACCATGAGGACCATATTTGCAGAAATACAGAGGAGCAAGAGAATATTAATGTTACAGCTCTTTCAGAATTTGTCTAGGTTTTCTGGTTTAGCAGAAAAAAAAAGAGAGAGAGAGAATGCTATGAACAAATGTGTGCCAACAAATTAGATATATGAAATGGACAAATCTCTAGAAAAATACAAACTACCAAAACTGATTCAAGAAGAAATAGAAAATCTGAATAGACCTATAGCAAGAGATTGAATTATTAATTTGAAAACTTCCCACCAAAACAGATGAACTCAGATGACTTTACTGGAGAATTCCACCAAATATTTAAAGAAGAATGAATACCAATTCTTCATAAACTCTTTCAAAAACTAAAATATGAATAAAAACTTTCCAATTCATTCTATAAGGCCAGTATTATGCCAATACCAAAAGCAAACAAATATAAGAAAACTAAAAATGCAAAAATACTCAATATATTAATACTAGCAAACCAAATCCAGCAACACAAAAAAAGGATTACACACCATGACCAAGTGAGATTTATCCTAAGAATGCAAGGTTGGGTGCCTGCATTAGGGCCAGGACAGCCCTTCCCACATGATAGTAGGACGCAGTAGTTCCCCAAGTCCCTTCCCCAAGCGAGAGAGAGAGCCACTCAAGAAAATACCATGAAAGATACTGACATCAAAAAACTACTTTATACCCATATTTTATGCATATTTTCAATTATCCTAAGTGTCTTCATTCCATCATTCTTCTTGGAGAACATCTCAATATTGTAAACACACTTGACATGGTAGTGCATATGTTCTGGTTTTGTAGCTGCTGTCAATCTAGTATTATATTTAGTAGTGAAACCAAATGCATCCTCTAAAATGTTCATTATCACACAAGGTAACTTGATTCTTGAAATGTTGTATCTACCTTCTTTTGTCCTGTTTCTCCTTCCATGTAATTTTTGTTCTATATGGAGCTAACAGAGTTGGTGTTGGAAACATTTTTATTTGCAGTCATTTTGTCTACTTTTACCACTGTACCTTATGTTTGTTAGAACCAAATCTCAAAAGCATGGCTTAGAGTTTTCAGTAGAAATGGACTTACAGCCATTTGGGAAAATAGTCTCCAGATCATTACAATTTCTAGTTTTGTAGGAGCATAACTTGAAGCACTGCCAATACCACTGAGTGGAGAAAGATCATGGCAGGTATGGCCCATCTCCTATATGCTTGGAGCAACCTTTAGCAACATGGATGGACTTGTTATTTTACCATTCTGGATATACTGGAATATAAAGCAATTTCTATACAAGAACAATTAATTGGAGCAAAGGGAGAAAATATTCCTTTGCATAGATTCCATAGGGCTGTGCAAAAATGTATATAATCAAAGTCAAGTAGTTCCATTACAGTACTGTGTTTCACGTAGTTACAACACAATGTAATTGTAGCTTTTTAAACCATGAAACTCCTTGGAGATTGTATCTTCTAGTTAAAATAAAGTACTTATGATACAATTTTTAAGAACAAGAATGCAAGGTTGGTTTAACATCCAAAAATAGATTAATGTAATAAGCCGTATCTAGAGAATGATGAACAAAAATCACACAATCATCTCAAAAGACACAGAAAAAGCATCTGACAAAATCCAACATCCTTTCATAATAAAAAAAATTAAACAAACTAGAAACAAAACAGAACTTCATCAAGCTGATAAAGGGCATCTAAAAAACCTATAATTAATATCATAATTATGCCAAAAGACTAAATGTTTCTCTTTAAGATGCGGATGAAGAAAAGAATATTCATTTCTGCCACTTCTATTCAACACTGTATTGGAGGTTCTAGCCAGGGTAATTAGGTATGAAAAAGAAATAAAAGTCATCAAGAATGGAAAGAAAGAAGTAGTACTATCTTTATTTGTACATTACATAATCTTACACAAAGAAAATCCTAAGAAATTCACTAAAAACCTATTAGAATAAACTAGTTCATCAAATCTGCAGGATAATGATCAATATTTTTAAAAATCAATTCTATTTCTATACACTAACAAAGAACAATACAAAAATGAAATTCAAAATTTCCATTTACAATAACATCAAAAAGATTAAGAAAAATAGGAGTAAATTTAACAAGAGAATTGCAAAACTTATACTCTGAAAACCACAAAACATTATGGGGAAAAAAACCCTAAACATTACCTTAATAAATGGAAAGATATCTTATGTTCATGGATTGGAACACAATATTGTTAAGCTGACAATCCTCCCCAAATGAATCTACAGATTCAATTAAATCCCTACCAAAATCCCAGCTGGGCTTTTTGCAGAAATTGATAAGCTAATACTAAAATTCATATGGAGATGCAAGGGACCCAGAATAGTCAAACAATCTTTAAAAAGAACAAAATTAGAGGACCCATCCTTCTCAATTTTAAAATTTACTACAAATCTACAGTAATCAAGACAGTATAGTACAGCATTAGGATATGAATAGGATTCAGAGTCCAGAAATAAATATTTGCAATTGTCAATTACAATTGTCAATTAATTTTCAACAAGGGGCCAGGCACGGTGGCTTATGCCTGTAATCCCAGCACTTTAGGAGGCTGAGGTGGGCAGATCACTTGAAGCCAGTAGTTCAAGACCAGGCTGGCCAACATGGCGAAACACCATCTCTACCAAAAATACAAAAAATTAGCTGGGCATGCTGGCATGCACCTGTAGTCCCAGCTACTCAGGAGGCTGAGACACAAGAATATCTTGAACCCGGGAGGCAGAGGTTGCAGTGAGCCAAGGCTGTGCCACTACACTCCAGCCTGGGCAAGAGAGCAAGGTTCTGTCTCCAAAAAAAAAAAAAAAAAATCAACAAGGAAACCAAAACAACTCAATGGAGAATTAATACTTTTCAACAGAAGGTGCAGGGGCAATTGACTATCTACATTTGAAAGAATAAAGTTAGACTCCTTCCTTATAAGCATATATAAAAATCAACTTGATTTGGATTGTAGGCTGGGGATACTGGTTCATGCCTTTAATCCCAACACTTTAGGAAGCTGAGGCAGAAGAATCGCTTGAGGCCAGGAGTTCAAGATCAGCCTGGCCAACATAGCGAAACCTCATCTCTCCCGACCCACCCCCCAAAAAATTAAGTGGGTGTGGTGGCGTACACCTGTAGTCCCAGCTACTTGCAAAGTGGAGGTGGGAAGATTGTTTGAGCCTGGGAAGTTGAGGCTGCAGTGAGCTAAGATCATGCCACTGTATTCCAGCCTGGGTGACCAAGTGAGAACATGTCTCAAAAAAAAAAAAAAAAAAAAAAAAAAAAGGAATGGATTATAGACCCAAATGTAAGAGCTAAAACCTAATAAACAAACAAACAAACTTAGAAGAAAACACAGAAATAAATCATTGTAACTTTAGGATGGGCAATGGTTTCTTAGGTACCATACTAAAGAACAAACAACAAAAGTAATATTAGATAAATAGGACTTCACTGAAATGAAAACTTCTGTTTCAGATGACACAATCAAGAAAGAGAAAAGTTAACCTACAAAGTGGGAGAAAGTACTTACAAGTCACATATCTGATAACAGGCTTGTATCTAGAATATATAAAGAACCCTTATAACCTGGTAATTTTTTAAAAGACCCAGTCACTGGATAGGTATTTCTCCACAGAAAATATACATGAAGCACACTAAAAGATGCTCAATATAATTAGGCATTAGAGAAAGGCAAATCAAAATAACAATGATATGTCACTTCACCCCCACTAGAATGGCTATAATAAAAGAGATAGACGACAGTATCCACTGACAAGAATGTAGAGAAATTGGAACCTTACACATTGCTGGTGGCTATATAAAATGGTGCAGCTGTTATGGAAAACAGCTTGGCAGTTACTCAAAAAGCTAAAAAATAGAATTACCGTATGATCCAGCAATGCCATTCCTAGGTATATACCCAAAGGAATTGAAAGCAGAAATGCAAACATATACTAACAATGAATGACATTGTTGAATGCAGCATTATTCACAATTGCTGAAAAGTGGAGATAACCAAATTGTCCATCAACAGATGAATGGATAAACAACATGCAGTATATACATCTAATGGATAAATATTCAGCCATAAAAAGGAATGAAGTTCTGTACGTACTACAACATGAA
This sequence comes from Pongo abelii, assembly GCF_028885655.2. Lineage (NCBI taxonomy): Eukaryota > Metazoa > Chordata > Mammalia > Primates > Hominidae > Pongo > Pongo abelii. The sequence continues at coordinate 115,145,899 of NC_071998.2, forward strand.
TAAACCTTGAAAACATTAGGGTAAGTGAAATAAACCAGACAGAAAAGGACAAATAATATATGATTCCACTTATATGAGGAAACTAGAATAGGCAAATTCATAGAGACAGAAAGTAGGATAGAGGCTACCAGAGGTTAGGAAGGAGGGGAAAATGGGAAATTATTGTTAATGATTACAAAGTTTTTATTTGAGGTGATGAAAAGATTTTAATAACAGATAGTGGTGATGGCTGCACAACAGTATAAATATAATTAATACCACTAAATTCACACTTAAAAATATTTAAAATGGCAAATTTTGTTTTATATATACACATATTCCTCCACAATTTAAATAATATACCAAAACCATTAATTATACCTTTTATTAATGGGCAAATTGTATGGTTTGTGAATTATATCTCAAGAAACTTATTAAAAATAATTAAAATTAAACACTAAATCAATGGGTTTTTTGTTTGCTTTCATTTTTGTAGAGACAGGGTCTCATTATTTGCCCAGACTGATCTCGAATTCCTGGCCTGAAGCAATCCTTTCACGTTGGCCTCCCAAAGTGCCAGGATTACTGGTGTGTGCCACTGTGCCTGGCCATAAATGGATGGTTTTAACAGCAATCAGACACAGCTGAAGAGAGAACTAGTAAACTGGAAGAAAGACTTGAAGAAGTTATTGAATATATCAGAGAGAAACAGATTGAAAACACACACAAAAAATGGTTTAAAACTGTAAAGGACAAAAAGAGAATGTCAGAGATATGTGTAATCAAAGCTCCGAGAGAAAAAGAAGTTCTAAGTCCTCAGATTCAAACAGCTGGTCCTAACCAAGATATATAAGAAGAAAACTCCACTGCTAGACATATATCATTGCTAAACTAGAAAACAAGACACAAAAATATTAACTATAATGGAAAGGCACTTCAACAGCAATATCGGAAGCCAGAAGACAATGAAATGACATCTCCAATACGAGGTTAGAATAAGGACATCTTCAGATAAACAAAACTAAGATATTTGCCACTAACAAAGAATATTATTCAAGCAAGAAGATTAGCCCAGATGAAAAAACTCAGCGATGCAAGAAGACAAAAAGAACAAAGAAAATGGCCAGGCACAGTGGCTCACACCTGTAATCCCAGCACTTTGGGAGGCCGAGGTGGCCAGATCACTTGAGGGCAGGAGTTTGAGACCTGCCTGGCCAATATGGCAAAACCCTGTCTCTACTGAAAATACAGAAATTAGCTGGGCATGGTGGCATGCACCTGTAATCCTAGCTACTCAGAAGGCTGAGGCAGGAGAATTGTTTGAACCAGGAGGCGGAGGTTGCAGTGAGCCAAGATCGCCCCACTGTACTCCAGCTTGGGCGACAGAGCGAGACTTCACCTCAAAAAAATAAAAAATAAAGAACAAAGAAAATAGAAAATGCACAGATAAATCTAAACAAGCATTGGTTATATAAAAAAATCAATAATATCTCACAGGTTTAAAGTAAAATACACAACAATAAAAACCATATAAACAAGGAGGGGAATGATTAAAGTCAAAACAATATACAATCTTGTATTGTCCAGGAGGAGGGTAAAGATGCCAATTAAAGTTACATAAACATGCAAAAATTTCTCAGAAACTGTTGATTTGTATGGGCATACTTTGTTTTATTGCACTTCAAAGATACTGCTTTTTAAAAAAAAAAAAAAAAAAAAAACAAATTGAAAGTATATGACAACCCTGGATAAAGCAAGTCATTTCATGTCTCTGTGTCACATTTTGGTAATTTTTTGCAATATTTCAAACTTTTTAAATTATTATTATATCTGTTATGATGATCAGTGATCAATGATCTTTGATGTTGCTGTTGTAATTGTTTTGGGGTGCCATAAACCATGCCCATATAAGATGGCAAACTTCGTCAATAAATGTGTGTGTGTTCTGACTGTTCCACCAACTAGCCATTCTCCCATCTTTCTCTTCCTTGGGCCTCCTTATTCCTTGAGACACAATAATATTGACATTAGGCCAATAATTCACCCTACAATGGCCTCTGAGTGTTCAACTGAAAGGAGGAGTTGCATGTCTTTAAATCAAAAGCTAGACATAATTAAGCTTAGCAGTGAGGAAGGCATATTGAAAGTCAAGATAGGCTCAAAGTTAGTCTTCTTGTACCAAACAGCCCAATTGCGAATCCAAAGGAAATGTTCTTGAAGAAAATGAAAAGTACTACTTCAGTAACACATGAATGATAATAAAGTGAAACAGCCTGATTGCTGATACATGAAAGTTTTAGTGGTCTGGACAGATCAAACCAGCCACAACATTCCCTTACACAAAAGCCTGATCCACATCAACGCCCTGACTCTCTTCAATTCTATGAAGGCTGAGAGAGGTGAGGAAGCTGCAGAAGAGTTTGAAACTAGCAGAGGCTTGTTCATGAGGTTTAAGGAAAAAAGCCATCTCCATAACATAAAAAAGTACAAGGTGAAGCTGCAAATCCTGGTGTAGAAGCTGCAACAAGTTACCCAGAAGTTCAAGCTAAGATCATTGATAAAGGTGGCTACACTAACAACAGATTTTCAATGTAGATGAAACCACCTTATATTAGAAGAAAATGCCATCTAGGACTTTCATAGCTAGAGAGGAGACGTCAAAACCAGCTTCAAAGGACAGGATGAATCTTTTGTTAGGGGCTAATGCAACTGGTGACTTTAAATTGAAACCAATGCTCATCGACCATTCTGAAAATCCTAGGGTTCTTAAGTATAATATTATGCTAAATCTACTCTGCCTGTGCTCTATAAATGGAACAAAGCCTGGATGCCAGCACATCATTTTACAGCATGTATTACTATTTAGGTTGGTGCAAAAGTTATTCTGGTTTTTGCCATTGAGTAATGACACAAACCACAATTACTTTTGCACCAACATAATAAATAGTTTAAGCCCACTGTTGAAACCTACTACTCAGAAAAAAAGACAATGCACCTGGTCATCCAAGAGCTCTGATGGAGATATACAAGGAGATGAAGGTTGCTGTCAGGCCTGCTAACACAACATCCATTCTGCAGCCCCTGGATCAAGGCGTAATTTTGACTTTGAAGTCTAAGAAATACATAAGGCTATAGCTGCAATAGATAGTTATTCCTCTGATGGGTTTGGGCAAAATAAATTGAAAACCTTCTGGAAAGAATTCACCATTCTAGATGCCATTAAGAACATTTGTGATTTGTGGGAGGTCAAAATACCAACATTAACAAGAGTTTGGAAGAAGCTGATTCCAGCCCTCATGGATGACACTGAGGTATTTAAGACTTCAGTGGAGGAAGTAATGCAGATGTGATAGAAGCTGCAAGAGAACCAGAATTAAAAGCAGAACCTGAAAATGGGACTGAATTGCTGCGATCTCATGATAAAATTTGAATGGATGAGAAGTTGCTTCTTACAAATGAGCAAAGAATGTCCTTTCTTGAGATGGAAACTACTTTTGGTGAAAATGCTGTAAACATTGTTGAAATGACAAGAAAGCATTTATAACATTACACAAACCTGGTTGATAAACCAGTAGCAGCATTTGAGAGGTTTCCGATTCTAAAAGGAGTTAGACTGGGGTAAAATGCTATCAAAGAGCATCACATCCTACAGAGTAATCTTTCGTGAAAGGAAGAGTCAATCAATGCGGCACACTTCATTGCTGTCTTACTTTAAAAAATTGCCACAGCCATCCCAGCCTTCAGCAGCCACCATCCTGACTAGCCGGTAGCCATCAACATTTAGACTAGATCGTTTGCGATCAAAAAGATTACAAGTTGATTGTTAGCAATTTTTAGCAATAAAATATTTTTAAATTATGATGTGTACCTTTTTAAACATAATGCTATTATACAATTAACAGACAATAGTAGAGTATAAACATAACTTTACATGCATTGGGAAACCAAATAAATTTGTGACTCACTTCATTGCGCTATTCACTTTATTGTGGTCTGCAACTAAACTGAACCTGCAATATCTCTGAGGTATGCCTGTATTAGTTGACATTATGGACACTGAAAGCACACGACCTGGGTTCAAATTCCAGCTCTACTGCTTGATAGCTCTGTGGCCTTGGACAGATTACATAAGCTCGCCATGCCATGGTTTCCCCATCTGTAAAACTAAGACAGTAACAGTATCTATTCCATAGGGTTTTTGGGAGGATTAAATGAGTTAATATAGGTAAAGCATATAAAACAATGACTGGTATAAAATAAGCACTACTAAGTCATAGCCACCATTATTTTCAGTATTATCAGTTAAAGGCACAGAAATAGTATTTAAGTCCCAAATGATAAAAGGGAAAAAAATTGAATGATTAAAATGCTTAAATAATCCAAAAGAAAGGAATTAAAAAATGAAGCACAAAAAGCATTTCCAGTAAAAAATACAGGTAAGACGACCGGATTTTAAAAGATCCAACTATATATTGCTTTCAAGAGACACATCTTCAACACAAGGATGAAAAAATAAGAAAACACAAGCATGGAAGTGTATAATTTGATGAGTTTTGACATACGTGTACATCCATTAAACCATCACCACAATCAATCAACCCCAAAAGTTTCTTTGTGCTCCTCCGTAATCTATCCCTCCTGCTGCACTCCCCACCACCCATCCCTAGGGAACCACTGGTGTACTTTCTGTCACTATAGATTAGTTTGTACTTTCTAGGCTTTTATATAAATGGAATCAGAAAGTATGTACTCTTTTTGTCTGGCTTCTTTCACTCAAGATAATTATGTTGAGATCCATCCATGTTGTTGAGTATAGCAATACCTTGTTCCTTTTTATTACTACTATTCTATGTATAGAACTCAATTTGTTTACTCATTTCTAGCCTCTCCAGACAATAAATGATGTTAAAATTAAGAAATGGCCTCTGGGTAAAGATAAAATCCAGGGTACTCTTAGGATAAGAAAAAGCTAAGGGGGTGATTTTAAAATTCTTTGCAAGACCTCCAAAAGATCTAAGGTGGTACCATCATAGAGAACCATTCGGTTAAACAACAGGGCTTCTAAGAAGCCTACAACTGTTGTTCCTCAGTGGTCTCACTAGAAAACCAAAGTAGAAAAGGAGGGCTTATCTCAAAGACATTTGTGGGTATGAATATTATGTCAAGGAGTAAACTCCAACAGATTCACAGGATAACAAAGGAGTTTTTAAGAGGCTCGTATGGAGAGAAACACAGCCAGCCTGGACTGAAAGGAACAAAGAAAATACAAATGAAGAAACAATAGTTTCTGTTGACTCACTAAACTTTACAGACCAGAAGCAGGCTGAGAAACTACTCAGTTGCACACACAGGTTCTCTTTTACTTAAAGAAGGATGATTCAGAATCCAAAAGCCCAGAAGGTAGAACTAAGAGCCATGGTGAGCCACTCTCAGGCTAGAGCAGGACTGAGTCTCCATCAGGAAACTTCCAACATTTGCCCAGCGTATTTGGGGACCGCTATTGAGTGCTATGTGCTCCAACGTGCCTCCTGCTGGCCCCCTTTTAAACAATCAGTGTCTTCGGCAGTTATTTTCTGCCTGTCCCGCCATTACACGCTGGGGAAGAGTGGTGGTGGTAGGGACGGGGAGCAGATAACTTCTCTCTTTAGTTTACAAATTGAGAGGGCCTGTACTTGAGAAGCTATACTTAAGAAGTCATATCTAAGTTTCTCATCCTCACCTAAGCCTGATTTAGTTCCGGAGACTGAAGGGTCTGAGCTGCTGATGTAAGGATGGCACTTTTGGGGACCTTGGGAGAGGATGAGTATACATAGATTTCCATAGCAACTGGGTATAAAACTGTTTGCTCCCTGCTCCCTCTGCTGAGCTGCCACAGCACTTTGTGCCTGTCTCTATTTATCCCAAATAATGTATGGCTACTGGTTGACTATTTATTTCCCTCATCAGATGTAAACTCCTCAAAAAGAAAGTGTTTTATTTATATCCATAGCATTAAGTAGTCCATCAAAGACTTGTTTGAATTTATGAATAAGTATATGAAGAAAGCCAGTCTGTCATGGACTCAGGCCATCCAAAGCCACACTAATGAATATAACAGCACATTCCCAGTGCACTTATGCGACGGGCCTCAGTTAAACATTTAGGAAAGCTAAGCAATTAAAAATAAGATTGTTCACCTTATCCACCACAGCAGCAGAGGGAATACTGAAACTCAGGACTGATTCTCAGGAACATCCTGAAAACATCACCCTATAAACCTGCATTTTAATAGCCTGACACAGCTCAAAAACATTGGCTGATAAGAGTGCAACTAGTTTTTAAAAAGAGAGAAAAAATCTTCCAAAGATGTTTCATTTTAAATTGTTTTCCTTTCTTTTTTTTCTTTTTTTGGTTTTGAGACGGAATCCCGCTCTGTCACCCAGGCTAGAATGCAGTGGCATAATCTTGGCTCCCACTGCAACCTCCACTGCCTGGGTTAAAGCCATTCTCCTGCCTCAGCCTCCCCAGTAACTGGAATTACAGGTGAACACCACCACATCCAGCTAATTTTATTATTTTTAGTAGAGACAAGGTTTCACCATGTTGGCCAGGCTGGTCTCGAATTTCTGACCTCATGATCCACCGGTCTCAGCCTCCCAAAGTGCTAGGATTACAGGCATGAGCCACCACGCCCAGCCTTTAAATTTTATTATAAATAACTAATGATCGGTTATCAATAAGGCAAGTATAGATTGAATCCTCAACTGTTGTACAAAAGAATAGAAGCAGGGGAGAAAATATTTCATTTGGAACACTTTTGTAAAAACCCCTTAAATTGAGGAGACTGAAATTATGAGCTCTAGGCTGGGTGCGGTGGCTCACACCTGTAATCCCAGCACTTTGGGAGGCTGAGGTAGGCGGATCACTTGAGTTCAGGAGTTCGAGACCAGCCTGGCCAACATGGTAAAACCCCATCTCTACTAAAAATACAGAAATTAGCCAGGCATGGTGGCAGGCGCCTGTAATCCCAGCTACATAGGAGGCTGAGGCATAAGAATCACTTGAACCTAGGAGACGGAGGTTGCGGTGAGCCGAGATCATACCACTGCACTCCAGCCTGGGTGACAGAGTGAGACTCTGTCTCAAAAAAACACAAAAAGTATGAGCTCTAGCTAGCACTCAGGTTTTAGGAAACAAATCTTTCTGTGAGAGTCTCCAAGAGATTTGTTTTTTGACACAATAAGGGCTCAATGACAGAGTAAAGAAATCATTCAGTAGCACTCCAGGGCAATACTTAGAGACATCTTTCTATCTTGAGATGCCAGACTCTCAAAAAAGCTACTGTTCCTCTCAATGGGCCAGAAAATGTCTCAGATTAAGAAGCATTTCCTTTAGGTAACTATTACAATACACCTACTTCTAAGATATTATCATGGGAAAAAAAATGTATGTATCATCACCTTTAGAATATTAGGATATATTAGTATATATCATCACCTTTAAAAAGTCAATCACACTGTACACATAATTTGCAGGAAAACAGAAACCGTGGGTGAAACAAATATTAGGCAGCAATAACTGAGGCAGATGAAAGTATTTACAAATTTATTTTTAACCCACTGCATTATCTCATTTTGAGCAAGATCATTCTTAGTACATTTCTGCTGGCAAAAATCAACCTTGCTGGTCTCTCAACACAAATGGCAACATTCATCCTAGCCCTCAGCTGATTCTCCTGCCCGGGAACTTCAGACTGTTCCTTGATCCCAATCACAACATTTGTAAAGAACTTCTACATGTAATAGGGCCCAGATGTTTAATATTTTGTCTCAGATTTAAAAATAAAATTCAAAATGACCCAGAAAGCAAAGTAAAACAAAAAAATAAAAAATGAAGCTGGGCACGATGGTTCACACCTGTAATCCCAGCACTTTAGGAGGCCGAGGTGGGTGGATCACCTGAGGTCAGGAGTTTGAGACCAGTCTGGCCAACATAGTAAAACCTAGCTCTACTAAAAATACAAAAATTAGCTGGGTATGGTGGCATGCACCTATAGTCCCAGCTACTCAGGAGGCTGAGGCAGGAGAATCACTTGAACCCGGGACGCAGAGGGTGCAGTGAGCCGAGATCACGCCATTGCACTCCAGCCTGGGTGACAGAGTGATACTCTGTCTCAAAAAAAAATAAATAAATAAAAATAAGTAAAATGAAATAAAAAATGAAGCAACTGATTTAATCAATTTAAGCAAATGGTTACCAGTTCAAATGAAGTTTCTCTCTCCTCTTCTGTCTCTTGGTCGAATATATCTTTATCTTATCAGCTACCGAGACAGTACCAGACATTGCCACAACCTACTGCATGCAAAGTGGTAATAAATGCAGTGGATGGGAAATAGAAGATAATGAACCAATCCTTGATATACTCTAAATCTCTTTTCTACCTTGCTAAGAAAAACAAGATAAGTCTCTGGAGATACTCTAGAAGTAAATGTAACCATAAGTAAAACCCCACTCTAAAAAACACAATTATAATGTCCAGTTCTGTGTAAATGGAGCTATTTCAAAAGCCTCACAAACAACTGATATTAACATTGCCTTGCTTATTTGGACATAACAAATTCCACTGAATGAGATATTTTAAAATATCTCTTCATTTAGCTAGCTACCTACTGAATAGGATTATTCTTCAAGGGAGAATTCAAGCAAGAAGGTTCCTGCCCTCAAGAATAACAGAAAAGGCAATTATAATACGATATGCAGGGTGCCAAGAGGGAGTGAATCTAACCAAGTCTGTGAAGGGTGGCAGAGAGGGGGAAGTAAGGGTAGACAGAAAAAAATGGAGGATTAGAGAAGGCCTCCTAAAAGAGGTGGCACCTTGTCTAAGTTATAAAGGACAATGGAAATAAACCAGGAAAATAGGGAGAAAGAGTATTGTACAGAAAAGAGAAAGACCAGATACTAAGGTATGGAAGAAAATAGACTAAAGTGGCTCAGCTAGTGCAGAAGGTCAATGACAGGCAGTGGTGAGGAACAAAGGAAGAGAGGTCAGCCAAGTGATGAGGAGCCTTCTGTGCCACACTAAGATGTGAGTATTACCCTATAGGTAATGAAGAGGCATTATAAGGTTTAAGCAGAAGACTGGCATGATTATATTTGTTTAACACACATTATGACAGCAGGACAGAAGAAGAGGGGTTGGAAGGGATAAGACTCCAGCTAAGAAAACCAATTAAGTGGCCAGGTGCAGTGGCTCACACCTGTAATCCCAGCACTTTGGAAGGCTGAGGCAGGCGGATCACCTGAGGTCGGGGGTTCGAGACCAGCCTGACCAACATGGAGAAACCCCATCTCTACTAAAAATAGAAAATTAGTCAGGCGTGGTGGCACACGCCTGTAATCCCAGCTACTCAGGAGGCTGAGGCAGGAGAATCGCTTGAACCTGGGAGGCAGAGGTTGCATTGAGCCGAGATCGCGTCATTGCACTCCAGCCTGGGCAACAAGAGTGAAACTCCATCTCAAAAATAAAGAAAACCAATTAAGTGGCAGTAATCCAAGAAAGAATAAGGAAGGCCAGAACTAAGTCAATGGCAATGAATTGGATAACAAGGGAGAAAAAAACATAGGAAAAGATCAAGAAATTAGACTTTACTTTCTCTTCCTAATTAACAATTTAATCCTTAAGTCGAGGTACACGTCCATACTTGGTGAGAAGTAGCCACAGTAGTCCAGAGTAGGTAAGGATGGCATCCACATAGGAGGGCTTGCACAATATGGGGACTCAGAGTGCAAGCAGTACGAGAAGAGCGCCCACACTGTCTAGAGTAATCTAACATAGGGTGTCAGAACCCGATTGTGACAAGGGTGCCCACAGAGGAGAGTGAGCTAGTGTGGGGAGAAAAAGCCCAAGCAGGGATACACAGTCATCCACAGGGAACAGCTGCATGGCAGGGGGTGTCAGTGTCAACGCAGTTTGAGAAGCGTGTCCATGTTAAAAGGTGATCTGGTGTGAGGTGTCAGAGCACCTGAGCAGGGTAAGGAACTTTCCACGCAGGGGCCACCTGATAGGGTGTCAGATCCTGAGGAGGATTATGCAGGGAACAACATGGAAGGACATGGCAGCCATGCACGGGGTGTCAAAATTCAAAGTGAAGAGGGCACCCACACAGAAGGACCAGCCTGGCAGGGTTTGTCAAAGACCAAGGTAGATGAGGCGGGCATCCAGGCAGAAGAGGCAGAGCGACACAAGGTATCAGAGCCCCAGTTGAGTTAAGGAGGACATCCACACTGGGTAGGCATTGGTGGCAGCCATGATGACAGAGTAGTCATGTACAAGGGATTAATCAAATAAGTAAATATATTAAGGATAATGGGAACCAGGCTTCTCACAGTTGAAGAGAGAAGTTACAAATATGGAAAGGGAGAAAACTTGAATGAATCGGTGGTATTGGTTGAAATTGGAAGTACTGGTGTGGACTCACACTTTTCAATATACACAGATAGATGCAGAAATACATATAGATGTACTCTTTGACCCTGACCACCAAGAAGGCCTAGAAACAGCAACAACACCATAGCAATGAACACACATAGAATCCAAATTTTGGCTTTTAAATAGCATTCTCCACCAAAAGGAACCTTGGGAAAATGGCAGATTTCATGGCTAAGGAAAAGAAAGTAAAAGATGAGCACAGAACATCTTGCACCAGAAAGCAAAGAAGAACCCAGAGAATGATGAGGACCGGTCAAAAGAACACAAGAGCCCTTCAAGTTGGCTCCTAATGATCAAAGCTGCAACAAATTGAATACTTCAATTCACTCAAATAATTTGAACAACTCAATAACAACCCTGAATAAGAAAGGAGTAAGTCCAAAGTCAAACAAATAAACTGAAAGTTTAATGAGAAATGGAATATTTACATAATTTCAAAGTACTTTCCCCCAAAACAATTGTTAATTACAAAGGAGTAAGTAAGGAGGAACTTTTCAGTAGACAAGCCTGGCAAAGACTACTTTGATCAAGTGATCGAAAGATCATCACCAGTAAAGGGCCAAATCAAAATTGTGTATTATGTGATATAACAAGAAGAGCACAGCATCACTTCTATAATATTTCCACTCAAGATGCTCAACCTAAACCTAATCATGAGGAAACACCAGACAAACCCAAATTGAGGCTTGTAACCTTCAAATGTCAAGGTCATCGAAGTCAAGGAAACACTGAGAACCTTTCCTAAGGGAGACTAAAGAAACATTAAACTGGCCGGGCGCGGTGGCTCACGCCTGTAATCCCAGCACTTTAGGAGGCCGAGACGGGCAGATCACGAGTCAGGAGATCGAGACCATCCTGGCTAACACGGTGAAACCCCGTCTCTACTAAAAATACAAAAAATTAGCCAGGCGTGGTGGCGGGCGCCTGTAGTCCAGCTACTCGGGAGGCTGAGGCAGGAGAATGGCGTGAACCCGGGAGGCGGAGCTTGCAGTGAGCAGAGATCGTGCCACTGCACTCCAGCCTGGGCGACAGAGCGAGACTCCGTCTCAAAAAAAAAAAAAAGAAAGAAATAAAGAAACATTAAATAAACTAAATGCAATTTGTGATTCTGAACAGAATCCTTTTGCTTTAAAGAACATTACCGGGACAAGTGCCAAAACTGAGAATTAGATGGTAGTACAGTATCAACGTTAATTTCCTCACTTTGATACCACATTGTGGTTGTGCAGGAGAATCACCTTGTTTGCAGTAAAAACTCACTGACATAGTCGAGGTTGAGATCAGCAACTTATTCCCAAATTGTGCAGAAGAAAAAAATTATTTGCAGTGGAATTACAACTTTTCTGTAACTTTGATATTGTTTAAAATCTCTCTAAAGCTTTTTTAAATCTTTAAAAAATACTCAGGTTTAATTGGACGTAGGGTGAGAGTCTAGGGTGACTTTCAGGCTTCTAGCATTAGTAAGTGAGTAGGTACAAATGCCCTTCAACAAGACCCTGGATAGAAGGAACAGTTTAGGATTAGGATCGGCGTTTCCATTTTCTTTTGCTGGGTGACTGGCAGTGGGGGTAAAAGGTTGGTCGAGGGGAGGAGGTTAAATTCAATTAGAGATGCCCATGTAGGATGGAGAAACAGCTACGGACAGAGAGCTGAGGACCCAGGTCTGGCACTGGGTCAAAGACACAAGCTGAGAAATGATCAGTCTGTAGGCAATAGGAGAAACCAAGTGTGACTGAGATCTTACTGGGAGAATTTATCATCCACCACATTCCATAAACAATTTGAAATGACTTACAAAAATACTTATAGTTAAAAGATTAAAAATATATATGTAAACCGAGGGTGTAAGGACAAAGGGAAAATAAAAGGAGGAAAGATTATGCCAGGGATTATAATAGCATACAAAAATGTATACCAAAAAAAATCCATACAAAAATAGTAACATACTAAAATAGTCATGTGTAGTTCACAGAGCTAGAAGGCAAATATAGCCCTAAGGTTCTTGAGAACCAACCCAGGAAGAATGCATAGCAAAAAGGAACCTCTAGATACTGTATCTGAACATCCATCTACCATATAGTATGTGCACCTTTGTTAGCACTTACTAACAGTATAAACCTGACATTTTCTTTATAAAAGGAAACAAGAGTATACAGTTTTCTGTATGCTAACAAAATAGGCTTACACTTTTCTACATAAATAAAAACAGTTCTGATGTCCTTTTAGTCATTAAAACACAAATCTATCTATATCCATGAACACTTTCTCTTCATTTACAGGACCTGGAATACATTAATAATATTAATAACAGGAACTAACATTTGCATGGGGTTTACATTTTGAATGGTATTTCTATTTACTACACATTATTTCATTATTTTGCCATCTAGTGTGACAGACAAGGCAGGTATAGACCTAATATTACAGATTAGCAAATAGGTTCAGAGAGGTTAAATTATCTATTTAAAATTACATGGTTAATAAGAATTTGGACTATAACTCCAGTTTTCTGACTCCACAGACCACTCATTCATTTATTCATCCATCCATTCAAATATTTATCAAGCATCTCCCAGAAAACATTGCCCATTCTGCATCGTTGCTGTGAAGATTAAATAAAAGAACATGGGAATGCTTACAAAGTGTGAAGCCTATGCAAATGCTAGCCATTTTCAAAGCCATCATCATTAGATTCCCCATTTTAAAGATATTAGACCTTCTTACATTTGGGGGAAGCCAAATATAATATGGAAATTTTTAAAAATGTATGAAATTTGGTTGAGACATATTGGGAAATGCATATTTAAAAGCAGAGGAGAGGAGTGGGCTAAGATGAAGCTGGATAGGGAAAGGATGGAGCATGGAAGACCTCATTTGCCCTGCTAATGAGCTTGACTTTAGCTTGGGGTGACAGAGGACCACAGAAAGGTGTTACAAGGGGAATGCTGTGGTCTCAGCTGTGTTTTTAAAAGATCGCTCAGATGACAGCATTAAATATGGATGTGAAGGAAACCATAAAGGCCAGTTAGGAGGCCATGGTAATCAGCTAGGAAAGAGAAGGTGCACGCCTGAGCTAAGTGAGGGTGGCCACTTAACTTTATGCTCATTTTAATCTGCAACGTTACGTTGTCTCTGGTCTCTAAATACTTTAGGAAAACTGAGGCAGGTCAATAAGCCCTTAGAACAAATTTTAGACAACCCAGACAAATATACCATGGACAACTGAAAAACTAAAACAGAATCACCCCTGACATTTTGTTTTGTTACATAGTGTAATAACTATTCTTATATTATTCTATTATTCTGCAGGGAGCCTACCCTAGTCTTTGGTTCATTGTTTCTTTTTAATCTGAATGATTCTTAGTAATTAAAGTTTCTATCAGTTACGGAATTCTCCATAGTGAGATAGAACAGCTGATATCAGATCTCTTATGCTTTAAGCAAAAACTAACACTCATTAACAACATTACCTATTGTGATTAAATAAATACAAACTGTTTGCAAAGTTTGTAAATGAGTACAACAGCACAAAAGTAAGACTTATCACTCTACGCAAACCTTATTTTCTTAACTCTTCAAGCCCATGGAACAGACAAGGCAGTCCCTCATTTTTCACAGCTTCCCATTTCCCCAGTGCATTGCCTAATAAACACCTATACTTCATCTCTGCTGCTTTAGCTTACTCAGTTGTACCTGCTAATAATGCCTAAGCATGTGGAACAAAACAGCAGTACATGAAAGAAAGCCTATGTCCTCCGCTTTACAGTGCTCGGCACCACACAATAGAGTTTCTCATAATGCATTGGGCCATAAAAGTTGTACATATTGTGAAATCTCAAGATGGCTATCTTTTCGTAATTAATGTTTTGTGGAAAACATCAATAACATTTACAAAAAGCTCTTAAATCTTTAGTAAATGGTGCAATTAATTTATGAAGCCATGAAAAGTCTACAAAGGGTAATCAGTGATAATACTACAGAAGGGGAAAGAGTTTCATCTGGCCTTAAACTGCAAAGTTCATGTCTAATTTGACTAGTAAGAGTCAGACCACATTCTCTTTATCAAACTTGGAAGGGATCTTAAGGTAGTCCAGTCCAAGGCCTATTCCTCCCCCAACCCCCTTCCGGGATAAAAATCCCATGTAAGACCCTGACCAATGCTTATAAGGCCTATTCTGCCATCTCAATTTATTTAAGAAAAATTCTCCTTCAAATATTCAAGTTTCAATTTGGCAGTTAATTTCAGTCTGCAGTTAAAAGGCACTAGCTGTCAGTCAGATCTCTCACCCAGTTCCCTCCTGAAAAGAAAAACTGACAGATCACAGGAGCTTTCTTTTGTAAACCAATTCTGGAACTTTCATGCTTCTTATTTGTTAGGTTAAAGGTTAAATTGCTGACCTGTGCCCTCCTGCTTAGCGGCCTTCCCCTTTTTCTGTAAAGCTTTATTTTGGGGCTGTATTTACATGGATTAGTCCCTTTTCACGCTAAGAAGGAATCTGTTCACAGCCAAAGCCTTAGTTCTGGTTGTACAAAAAGCAGCCACAATTATTCACCACCAGACAATGACCATATTGTGGATTTACAAAAAACCCACCCCAGCCATGGAAAGATCTGTTCTTGCTGCACAAAACAATAGAAGAAAAATCTTATCAAGCATTCAAGAGAAAGCAAACAAAGCAAGCCCACTGTGAACTTGATGAAGATGTCAAGCTCCTTTAAAATATATATATATAAATCAACAAAGAGGGGTTTTCTTGTAAAGTCTTGGGAGTGAGACTTTTTCTACTCTGAGTTTCCCTTTCTGGTTAAACACAGTTAGGAGCAGCAAGACATTGACAGCCAAGACCAGCAAATGCTGCCATTTTCTAAGCACACTTACAGACACTTTTTTTAAATGCACAACACAAAGAGGCTTTCCTTTCCAAATATGCCCAGTGCAAATGCCAGGCAAATCATTTTAAGCTAGTACCATACTACACAGGCTCTTTCAGCAAAAGCAAAATTCTTGTCCCAACCTCTAAGGAATGAACATAAGCTACTTCCAAGCTCTAACTTACTAATTCCTAATAAAAAAAAATTTTTTTTTAATTCTTAAAGGCCATTGAGTTTAATTAAACCATAGCTCCAACAAGAGTTCTTCATCTGACACCCATGAAGTATATTATACACACCCCATTTCTTTGGGATGGGTTTCAATGATGGTCCCTAGTCACATAAATAAACTTTTAGCAGGAACATTTTATGTTTGTAAGGTGAGGATCTCACAGCTGCTACAAAAGCAAAATCCAGTCCTGAGTCTGGAACACAGCTGTCTAAGAAGATATGAGAGCAAATACAAAGAATTTCTCCCACCAAGTCTTTAGGTAGATGGTTTCTATTCTCTTTGAGCTAACATAACCTAAATCCTCCATCAGAAGAATGTTCTTCAAGTAAAATTAAAAAGTAAAACATAGAAACAAGTATTAAAGGAACCTAAAGATCCATAAATGTGGCTTTTTAAAAAGTAGTGGTGCTTTCATTCACCACAGAGCAAAACACTAACACAAGTTTACACATTTTTGATCTCAGAAAATGGCTCACTTTAAGGTTTCTTACAGATTTTGGACTTAGAAAAAAACATTTCCATCTGTAACATAGTTTATCTTTGGCACAGTCAGCCTCTCTCTGTTCCTCTACCCTCCTTCCCATCCACCACCCCTCACCCCCCAAAAATGGCAGTACCAAAGATTTGGCCACAGAAGTCCACAAATAAGAGAGTAGTATTAACTGGTCTTATTTTAAAGGAGCTGATTTGTATGTGTAACAATCAGGAGCTAGTTGATCAAACTATAAAACTCTGATGCAGCCATCAAAAACTGATGAAAATGTTTGTGGTCAACATTAAGATCTTGCTTTCTCTCATTTAAACTGTACCTCAACTGCAACTACATCAAATGGTAATCTTCAAAACTTGAAAACAGGACTGTGATGGAGGTGCTTATATTTTATCTCTTTTTCAAACTTTCTGTAGTATTTGATCTTTTTTATAGCATTTTTAGCGTGGTAATAAGTGTGATGACAATGAGACAATTCTGGCCAATGGCCCTACTTAGAGAACTGTGACAACTACAGAAAATATTTCCATGCATAGCCAAGGCACCGTGTCCAGTTTGCTTACTTTGAATTACGAAATGTATGATCCCCAGGAAAATTAGGATGGCACTACAAGGACCAGAACACAAAGTAGGAAGTACTTAAACTCCTCACCAACTTCTAGAAGGAATGAGATTAGGGCACAAGCTACACTCAGAGTTGATTCAAATGTAAATGCTCTGCTTCCTCTCAAACAATGATAAACTCCCTCAGAGTTAATAGTTTCTCCCTAAGAGATTCATCTCTCTTTTCAACTTAGAGGTATGTTTTGGAGAAAAGGAAGAAACACATGGTGGGGCTTAAAGCAAAACCTTTTAAATTCTTTGTCATAAAAGCTGCAGAGTAAACTACATTTCCTTTACTAATCCTTCGAACACTTGTTAAACTCGAGTGTGCTGACAAATTTGCCACTGCAATCACATTTTGGTTTCTAACAAGTTAAAAAAAAAAAAACAAAAAACTTTGGTTGTACTAAATTGTATTACCATCTTCCTTGAACACCAAGTGAGAATTTATGCTGCCTTCGCAAACTGTTGAAAGAGGCACTCCCTAGGGAGAAATAACTTTTGGCACATTGCATAGCAAAGCTAAAGTTACAAAAGCAGGCTAAAATATCTCTTTCACCACACATATATTTTTCTCTCTCTCCCCAAAGCTTAAACATGCTATGTCCTCTATAGGAAGCTGAGTATGGGCACAAGAACTATATCCGAAGATCCTGACTTTAGGTTCATAGTCTGGAAAAGTTTTAAATTAAATATATGAGATTTTTTTTTAAAGGACTGTTTCCATGTCATTGAAAATATATTAACAAAACTCCATATTGCTTCACTCAAAAAAAAAAACCACAGAAAATCATTATCAAGAGTTTCAAAGACTCTATAGTCCTCCACACTATGAAAAATAATATAGCTGTCCTTTTGTGCCAAGATGCTAAAAGAGTGGAAAACAATGATTTGATGTGACAGGGGAAGAAAGAAAACTAACCAGGCACTGTTAATTATTTTATGGTTAGTATTTTATTTAATCCTCATGGCAATTCTAAAAGATAAGCATTATCCAAGTTTTACTTGCAAATGAGAAAATTCAACCAAAAAAAGATGAATAATTTCCCCAAGGTCAGATCACTATTAGTTGCAGAGCCATTATTAAAACCCAAGTCCAAAGCTCTTCCTGCTGTATACACACACTGCTTCTGCTAGAGGAGACGGTGGGGAAACAGCTTTTAGTGACACAAATTCCCATGATTCCAGACCACAGGGCAGTTTCCCAGGGGTGGCAGAAAAAGCCTAAAATGTAAAAAGTACAGGCTGACGCCGAGGCCCGGGGTAAATGCCTCATTGTACTGTGGGAAGTCTGATGGACACTTGGTAAATGGGGAGGAAAAGGCATTCCTCGCCTAGGGAGACGAATGTGAGAGCGCCTTCCTTTAAACTTTTCGTCCTAAGCACGTCAGCTCATAGAAAAGGCAGAATAACATCTTCCAGAAAAATCGCGGGAGAGAAAACTGCAGCAGAACTCCTGCCGCTAATATAAATGCCTTCCCCCTAGACCTACCCATGAATTTCCATTAAAAAAACAATACAGCAAATGGAGTAGCCATTCAACCCACTGGAAATGAGATATTTATCAACAATAAAACTGCGGAGATGAATCAAAATATCTAGGTTCTCTGCAATCAGTTGGAATTGTGTCAACTCATTTATTGGTCCAACAAACATACACTGAGTGCCTACTACATTCCAGTCACTGTTCTAGGTGCTGGGGACACATTAGTGAACCAAGTACATGAAGATCCTTGCCCTCTGGAGCTGATATTCTTAGACTGAGCATGACTATACAGGGTCCCTTCATACTAATCAGAACCTGAGTCATATTTTTGATTAATAAAAAGAAAATTAAATATCCCTCCATAGCTTTGCAGATGCTCTTCCTTCTGCTGGAATGTCCTCACCCATCCCCAGCACCTTTCACGCTTATAATAAATATTGCTGAATGAACTGTGTAATTAAAAAAAAGCTTTCAAAACAAGAAGTGAAAAATGTAGCAGTGATCAGCTCTAAATCTAAATCTCAACTTCAATTGGGTCTAGACCTGAGCTTTGATCCTGCAGCAGGCCCCAAGAAGCCTAAATAAAATCCAAGTCAACTCAATCTCCATTCAGCAAAAACAAGAGAAATTAGGTCAGCTTGTTCCAGGGTCCACCCCAGGGATTAAGAACTTTTTTAAAGCCTAAACTGGACTTGCTGGGGCTGTTAGAGGTAAGAAAGAAACCTAAAGCAGCATTCCCAAGGCCCTGGGCCTGGAACTGCCTTAGGACTGGTCCCAGGGCCCCTCCACCATATGTGCAGAATGAGAAGACTCAGAATGAGGAGGACAGAATCAGGGGATGTCCCCCCAGGGCAGACTCCTGATGATCCTCAATTTCCAGTTTGAAGGATCAAAACAAATCCCATGTTTTTCTTCATGATAGTTCAAACTGAGAGAAACTCTGTGCCATGTCCTGTGCTTAATTCTTTAAATACTGTGTTTCTGAATCCTCAAATATGATGATAATATGAGATATTACCATCATCCCCATTTATCCCCATTTTACAGCACAGGGAACTAAAACAAGGAAGGAAATTAAGTAATTCGCCCAAAATCACACAGGGATATGTCCTAAGTAGGGGAGCCAGAATTTTGACCCACATGACCTGACTCTAGAAACCATCCTCTAAACCAAATTTCTCTAACTATATTTTGGGGGCATTTTGTGGGGGATATATTTCTGTTAACCAAAATACTAGAAAGAGGAAATGAATGTTCCACTTAGCACTTAGCTGATTTTCTACTTCCTGGACAGCCATGATGAAAATATTTTTCATTTTGGTCTGTGTATAAAATCTTTCCCAAATACTTTTGTCACTTTTCCTTTCATGGTAAGCACAACCTAACAAACCAATGGAAAATGTGCTTTATGTTCAAGAAGTCAATTCTATCATTCTGAGTATCAGGATCATTACTGCTGAGGACAGAAAACTGGGCTAAATACACACAAATTTTAGACCATATTCCAGAAATGGGTTGTTTTAATACATTTCTAATCCTAGCTTATTTTCTCAGCATCTGGCTCTTTCTCACAAGTAGACAGTTTAAATAAAAACTCTGGTAGCTGAGGATTGATCACTGGGTTCTTGTTAAAGTTTAACTGTGACACATAAGTGGAAGAAAAAAATATATAGGTTGAATTATTCATGTGCCCAAAGTGTGTTTTTCTGGGAACAACTCAGAATTAATTCTACATTTTCTGAAAAAGAAAATTAGTCAGTTCAGGCAGTGTTGTTTTTATCAAGTTGTCATATCTTTCATATAGTAATAATGACTATCATTCTAATATTTGAATCCCTTCGAAAAGGAATTTACATAAATTCTATCACAAAAATTTCATTTCTTAATGATAGCACAATTTCCGGAAGTTGTGTTGTTTGATTTTGGTTTGGAGTTTGGGGTTTTCATGTTTTTAACTTAAGGGTGACGTTAAATTACATCACCACAAGAATGCTGGTTTGTACCACTTCCTGTGCTGAGCATTTTAGTACATATTATCTCTAATTTACAAAACAACCTGCCAAGTAGACAGAAGTCCCACTTAAACAATGGGCAAACCAGAATTTAGTTTAAATAGCTTTCCCAAGGTCAAACAATTAATGAGTGGCAAAAGAAATCTGAACCTAAGTCTGTTTGATTTCAAAGCCTACAGACTGGCCATTATACTGTTTTTATTACAAATTATTCAAAGATAATTAAGGACATTGTTATAATCTAGACAGCAATTTATCTGCATCTATTTTCTCCTCAAATAAGGCTTCGTGATAGCAGAAAATTCTAATGTCTAAGAACACATTAAAGGTAAGAAAACTCTTTAAATTGAGCAACTTATTAAAGTCTCCTGCTGGGCAAAGCAAGCTCACAGTGATATCTTCAGTAAAGCTTTCTTTTTCTAAAGAAAGCCTTTGAGCGGACTGCATGTTTTCAATGTAACATAAAGAAGGAAACGCAAAATGTGTTGTGAAATAATACCAAAAGAAGTTCAAAAGCTAGAATATAACTTCCTAAAGGTTTTTTTTTTAAAAAGTCTTCTAAGCATTTAAAACATGATGTCTAGTTCCTGTTTTATAGGGTGAACGTTCCACTCTATAGAGTCTAGCACAGTCTAAAACGAACACTCAAAGAATAGGTGATTAATGAATTAGAAGTGTGATAATAAGGCCTTGGGTATGTAGACTACTGGGGAAATCAGTCTTACATGGCAGTTTTCAAGAAACCTGAAGATCAGTATTTTTAAGCATTAAAACTTGATTTAAATCATTTTAGTTATAAATGTTTCCAAGCTTCATTATTATCCCACTGCTTTTTTGGAAAGAATATTTTGAATCAAACATTTTCTTGATGGCTGCAGTGGACATCTGTTTTGGCGGCCCAGCATCCGTTCTCCCTTCCTCCAGTAATAGCACCAGATTTTCCTCTGAGGAACCACCCTGCCCCATTCTCAGGCTATAGGATCCAGGTGGTCCTGAACAGCTCCCCCAATTCTCCCCCCACTCCCCCAACACACTCCCTTATCCTCCAATCAACAATTCAAAAGTCATGGTTATTGGTTCATGAATGGGTACATGATCCAAACAGGGCCTATTAGAGTCAGCCTTGGGACTATGGCTCAAAATACTGTAAGACACTATTTTTCTATTTGGGTGGTTAAACTGATGGAACATAAGCTTGGAT
Organism: Pongo abelii; assembly: GCF_028885655.2. Classification (NCBI taxonomy): domain Eukaryota; kingdom Metazoa; phylum Chordata; class Mammalia; order Primates; family Hominidae; genus Pongo; species Pongo abelii. The sequence goes on from NC_071998.2 coordinate 115,167,242, forward strand.
TTGTTCATAACCATCTTTGCCACTGTATAGGGAGCACCTGCCCAGAAATGAACCCAACACAGAAGACAGAGCATCAAGAGATACGGAAAATTTCTGAAAATATGAGTAGAAGACCTAGATTCAGCAAAACCTAAAGCCAGTTTTACCATTGGACTTCTCAGTGTTAAGAGCCAGTAAATTCCCTTTGTTCTTCAAGTCGGATTTCACTGGGTTTCTGTCACTTCCAGTGAAAAGGATCCTGACTAATGCAATGACTGATGTCATTGACACGATCAGTAACTGCTGAGCAATATTGCACAGAGAAATCTTCCCGGCATACTAAAGCAGTCAGGGTATAAGCTGAGGGCTTTTCTATGAATAAAGAACTTAAGTTTTAATGGATGGACTCTGAGAAATCTACTGTCTAGTTACTTTTACTTTCTGTTTTTCAGTTACGTCAATTTGATAACAGTTGCTGAGTAGCAGAGTTCCACACAGATATAAACTCTAGCCTTAAACAAAAATAAGTTAAAATAACAGCTCCCATTTATAAAGAACTTTCCATGTCCCATGCATGGTGCACTCCCATTTAATCTTTCAACTAAAATAGGTACCATTAGTGCCCCACTTTAGAGTTGAGAAAATGAGGCTCTGAGATTGGCATGTGGAGGGTATTTTAAAAATTCAACAAACTCACTGTTCAAAAGGATTTCAAAGTTTAGTAAATCAATGAATTCCTGGTCCACCATAGAAGGCCTGAGGCCTAATACTGTGAACCACTAACATAGCAAGAAGAACCACACTGTCATGAATAAATCAAAAATTGTAAGGCTCCCCTATATCATAATTTATACCCAGATGGCCCCTAAATTGCACACTTTAGGAAAAAGAAGAAATCTGGGATCTGCTTCAAATAACTAAGCATTAAGAAAAGAAAATATATGGCTCACTTTCTGTTACTTCCTAAGAACAGCAATTCAAACTCATTCTATATAACCAATTTAGAGCACCAGCACAGTATATAAAAAGCACAAGCTTCAAGCAGGGATATACAATTAACGTAAAATTCAAAATGTGATCTCAGTAGAGAAAGGCAAATTGAGAGAGGCATAAATGGAGTACTCAAAGATACAAAATGTTCTGTTTTCTAAGTTGAGTGGTGGATATGTGCATTTTCATTTATTCTTTAAACTGTATACATACATATGTATTATGTAATTTGTGTGATAGTTTTCATAAATTTCTTTAAAGAATACAGTCACACTAGAATTCAAATCCCAACTCTGTCACTCTATCCTTTGGACAAGTTGCTTCCTAGCTCTAAGATTTAATCATTCCATACTTGAGGGCCTAATGTATGCCAGGCACTCTTCTAGCTACCAAAGTATACAAGTGCAAGCAAGACATAATCTCTGCGCTCATGGAGCCCTCTTTTTCTTACCTATATAATAATACTTCTTACTTCATTAGGTGGTGGGCAAGAGTTTTATCATAATGAGCTCTCATTAGGATCACCTCTAGTTTAAAGAAATAATCATTATTACGGCAATCTTGAGAAAAAGAGACAAGGCATATTACAAGCTCATTGGGATATCCTGAGTAAAGCTTTCTTTTTCTAAACAAGTCAGCTATCCCTGACTTTAAAATCAGTTGAAAAAAGTACAGTTAGATGAATTTCCACATCTCTATCCCAAACAAGACTTTTCCTAACTAGCACGTCAAGTACTTAGAGCCAGGAAAATTTACAAAAATGTTTTTAATAATCCATGTCTTTTGAGTGAGTGGCAATTTGTCCCAACTATAGTATCAAGAATCAGGGTCCAGGCCAGGTGCGGTAGCTCATGCCTGTAATCCCAACACTTTGGGAGGCTGAGGTGGGAGGATCTCTTGAGCCCAGGAGTTCGTGATCAGCCTGGGCAACATGGCAAGACCCTATCTCTACAAAAAATTAGCTGAGTGTGGTGGCGTGCACCTGTAGTCCCAGCTACTGGGGAGGCTGAGGTGGGAGGATCACCTGAGCCTGGAAGGTCAAAGCTGCAGTGAACCATGATCATGCCATTGAAAGAGTTATTTAAGAGTGCCTGGGTGATGAGAGCAAGACCCTGTCTCAAAAAAAAAAAAAAAAAAGAATCAGGGCCCAGACCTAACACTCCATAAGATGGACTCACTTTCACTGGAAAATGCAAGATTAAAAAAATATAGAATAGCTGAAGTAATCGTGCTGACTTAAAAAACAAATATAAGAATCCCTTGTATAGTTCATGAATAAAACCACATATCCCCTGATTTTCTGTACAATCCTGATTTATCTGCCCCCACATTAACCTTATCTGACTGTTCTAATCACTGCACATGCAGGTAATATTAATCAGCTTTTTTTTTTTTTTTTTTTTTTTTTGAGACAGAGTCTCGCTCTGTTGCCCCTGCTGGAATACAGTGGCGTGATCTCGGCTCACTGCAACCTCCACCTCCCAGGTTCAAGCCATTTTCTTGCCTCAGCCTCCTGAGTAGCTGAGATTACAAGTACCTGCCACCATGCCCGGCTAATTTTTTTTTTTTTTTTTTGAGATGGCGTCTTGCTTTGTTGCCAGGCTGGAGTGCAGTGGCATGATCTGGGTTCACCACAATCTCTGCTTCCCGGGTTCAAGCAATTCTCCTGTCTCAGCCTCCTGAGTAGCTTGAATTACAGGTGCATGCCACCACACCCAGCTGATTTTTGTATTTTTAGTAGAGACGGGGTTTCACCATGTTGACCAGGATGGTCTCGATCTCCTGATCTTGTGATCCGCCCACCTCGGCCTCCCAAAGTACTGGGATTATAGGTGTGAGCCACCGTGGCTGGCCTAACCAGCTATTTTTTCATGGTTCTACGACTTTGTGGTTGTCCAACCTGGGCAAGTAAACCTCTTTGAGTCTCAGTTTCCTCAAACATAAGAGCCATCTTTAGAGAACTGTTCGAGCTTTAAGAAAGTAATATTAAGAAAAGTGCCTGAGGCATAATAAGGACTCAAGGAAAGTTAGCTATTCTTTACCATTCTTCAAGCTTGCCGTCATTCACTGTCATTATTATTGAAAAAAATAAGACGAATTTAATTAATATCTCTCTAGAACATTTTAATCTGGAATAAAATTTGACTCTCAAAAGAGCTCCCCCCGCCATACCACTTCTCAAGAGACAGCAAGTTGTTTTTAATTTTATTATTATTATTATTTTTGAGACAGGGTCTAGGTCTGTTGCCTGGTCTGGAGTGCAGTGGCACAATCTTGGTTCACTGCAACATCTACCTCCCGGACTCAAGTGATCTCATACCCCAGCCTTCTGAGTAGCTAGGACCACAGGTGTGCACCACCATACCCAGCTATGTTTTTGTATGTTTAGTAAAGATGGGGTTTCATCATGTTGCCCAGGCTGGTCTTGAACTCCTGAGCTCGAGCAATCCACCTGCCTCAGCCTCCCAAAGTGCTAGGATTACAGGTGTGAGATGCTACCCCCAGCCAGGATCATGTTTTTTAAATCAGCTTTTTTAAAATGTCTAATAATTTTGAGTATCCATTGTGATCACAGATACTCAGGTGAAGCTCCTAGACCACAATTTACAGTCCCGTAAAATGAAAGTTAAACTTCAGAATAACAAATCTGGCTCTCAATATTTTAAGACAGCAAAAACTCAGTTTTCTTCATGATACTGCTAATATAGAAATGTGTATAGTTAGTTAAGAGATTCTAAGCAAAGATTTTGTTTTTATGTTGCTGCTTAACACCCACGTATCTGAGAAACTCATCAACCAAAGCACCATGTCTTAGGCATGCCTTTCAGAGTTTCCCGACAGTTTCTCAACCTAACCACCCCATTCTTTTTAAAAAGTGGCCATTCGGCTAATGCACTGAAAATGCTGGGGGTTGGGGTAGGGGGATATGGGGTAGACACAGGAGGAAGCTGGTCTGCCAAGCAGCTCTGAAGAACCTGATGGTGCCAGTCTCCCAGTGCTAAGCATCTGCCCAAGAAGAGTGCCCGCTGCAGGCTAAGATGCCAGCTGTAATGAGACACTTGTGTCTGAAATGCATTCCAGAGTTTTTGTGTGGCCAGTGCCATCTGATCATGGGACCTTGCAGGCTGATCTCTCTTACAAGAGCACCCTCTTCCGAGACCTTTGGTCGCACAGGCTGAATGCAGACTTCAGAGTTTTTGCAATTTGAGCTAACTGTCTTGATTTTCTGGGATCCCTATGTAAAGGTAGGTTCTTGAACAAATACACCAATTGGAGTCACAAAATGAAGTGTGGCAAAAAAAAAATAAGCATACAAAAACTAAGAACAAAGTAGATCAAAGATCTCCTCAAAATGATATGACTTTTTTTAAGCATTTAAATTACATACATAAACTGACAAGCATTATACACAAAGATGTTCACTACATCATTTATAACAGGAGAACTTTGGAAACAACCTAAAGATTCCGTTATAAGTAAATGTAGCACATAAACATGATGTAATAATTCATAGCAACTAAAATGATTTCTGCAAATCTACATTAATAATTTTAGGGAAAGCTTAATGAATAATTGGAGAGAGTGAGGAAAACAGATATAGCTGAGAGTTCAGAAAAAAAGTTTTTATATTTTATTTACACACACATTCACACACAAAAGAAGACTATAAGGAAATAAATATACTGAAACGTTAGTTATTGAGTGATAATTTTTCTCTTGTTCATCATTTTCCAAGAAGTTTAAAATTTTACATACTCAAGAACTAATCAGAAAACAAGCTACTAAAAATTTAAAGACAAATGGAAAAAAACACACACACCAGGATAACCTGTCAGTATGCACTAAATAACAAGAATAATTTGAGTATATGTACTTTAATTTACAATGAAAATATAACATACCACAGTATAAGAAAAATTGTAAGAATGAAACTCCCACAGAAGTTTATAGAACAAAATGTATACTAAATCCTCCAATTAAAGACCCATAAAGTAGTTTCAGTGCTTTCTAACCCACCTTCTCACAGCAGGGAATTAATCCCTCCAGGGGGATGCAAACAAACTTCAAAGGGAAGATTATGCCCAGACACTAGTACTGTACAGCGTAAGGTTTATATCTAAGTTTTTCAGATACTTTGGCACAGATCAGAGATGCAGATCCCAGGGACAAAGACTAATCTTAAAGCAGATTCTTTGTAATTATCTAAAATGGCAAAAATAATGCATTAAATATTAGAAAAAGGCAAACATAAGTTGTATTAAAAACAAATAAAGCTGTAGAAGCAGACAAAGGTACCTGAAATCAAATATTAAGTGACAGTTTATTCACTGGTAACTAGTAACTAGAAAATCTTATGCATTCCTAAAATATGGAGTTCAGCTTGTGTACTCAAATTTTATTTGTACAATCTTTGGAAAGTGTTCCAATTCAGTGTTAGGGGTCTTAATGCAATTTCTAACTAGAACTGACAGATCACATGTCCCTTCCACAGATGTCATGAGATGCTCTTCAGAGCACAGAACACATGAGGGACAGTTTACAATACATGACTTCACTAGTGTAGACATTAAAAGCAATCAATGGAAAAAAGAACTGTCCTCAAAGTTTACCCTTTCTCACCTCACATCTTTTTATCATTAGGTAATGTTTTAGGTATGGTTTGAAGTACCTGATCACTTTATAAAATGTTTTAAGTACAGACATAGCATATGGTAGTAAATAAGTTTTATTTAGTTTCCCAATTTTTAAAAATCACCAATAAGGAATCAAATTTAGAGGTTAACTTTTCTGAATATTAATCATCCAATAGAAAACTAATATCCTTAGTAAAGACTTAGATGTAAAAGGCAAAATTATCTCTTTTTTTTTTTTTTTTTTTTGAGACAGAGTCTCACTCTGTCACCCAGGCTGGAGTGCAGTGGCACAATCTCAGCTTACTGCAACCTCCGCCTCCCAGGTTCAAGCGATCCTCCTGCCTCAGCCTCCCGAGTGGCTGGGACTACAGGCATGCACCACCATGCCTGGCTAGTTTTTGTATTTTTAATAGAGACAGGGTTTTACCATGTTGACTAGGCTGGTCTCGAACTCTTGACCTTGTGATCCGCCCACCTCGACCTCTCAAAGTGCTGGGATTACAGGCATAAGCCACTGCACCCGGTCCTATCTATCTCTTAAAAGAAAATATTGGGCCTGGAGAGGTGGCTCACATCCATAATCCCAACACTTTGGAGTCTGAAGTGGGAGGATCGCTTGATCCAGGAGTTTGATATCAGCCTGGGCAACATAGTAAGAGCCCATCTCTACACAAAATTTAAAAAGCAAAAAAAAAAAAAAAGGAAAAAAAAGGAAATATTGGAAAATATCTTTGTATCTGTAGAGTAGGAAAATATTGATAAATTATACTATATTAAAACCAAGAAGTTTTGGTCAAAGATACCATTGAGTGAAAGACAAACCATAGAAGATATCTATAACACATATAACCAGATAATTAATATCTATAGTATATAAACAATTTTTTATAAACCAATAAGGAACAGGTAGAGAACTCAATTTTAAAAATGAGCAAGTAGCCTGAATGAGCACTTTATAAAAGATATTCACGAGGCCAATAAGCCTATACCAGCTACTAAGGAGGCTAGTACCAGCTACTAAGGAGGCTAGTACCATCTACTAAGGAGGCTAAGGTGGGAGGAACACTTGAGCCCAGGGGTTCGAGGCTGCAATGAACTATGATCACGCCACTGCACTTCAGCTGGGCAAAGGAGCAAGACTTTGTCTCTAACTAATAAACAAACAAATAAGTAAGAAGCCAGTAAGCATATAAGAAGGGGTTCAATCTCATTAGTCTTCAACAAAATGCAAATAAAAAACAACAAGGAGATACTACTACATAACCATCAGGTTGGCAAAAGTCAAATGTAACTGTACCAAGGGCTGATGAAGTTGTAGAGCAGTAAGTGTAGGCTACCAAACACTGCAGGTGGGAGTACAGACTGGCACAATCCATTTTGTAAAAGTATGGCATGATTCAGTAATCAAGTATGTTCTATATGGCAATGTGCGTTTACATGTACCAGGATTCATACGTACGAAAGATCACAGTAGCATGGCTTATAGTAGCCAAAAACTGCAAACAACTTCAAAGGTCAACAGTAGAATGGATAACTAAATTCCGAAATAATTCTATAGTACACTACACAGCAATGAAAATCAATGACTGCAGTTACACACAACATGGAAGACCCTTTCAAACATAATTCAGCAAAAAAGCAGCAGAACTACATACAGAATAATTCCATTTCTATAAAATTCAGAAGGCGGCACAATTTAATTATATTTTTTCAAGGAGGTATACTTATGTAGCAAAACCATGAAGAAAAACAAAGAGACGATTATCATAAAAGTCAGGATAGTAGTTACCTCTGAAGGGAGGGAGGGAGGGGCCTCTGGGGTGCTGGGCAAACCCACCTGTAACATTTACAGGGCTTAGGCAAGGGTTCAAATAGAGACCTACAGACCGTACATCTGAATATTTAAATATTTAAAAGTTTTAAAACAAGCATACAAACTATTAAATATTTTCTATCCTCCTGCCATAATAAATATACCTTTACAACTGACTAGAAGGCCAGGTTCATATTGTGTTTTTGTATTTTGCATTCCATGGAGAAAAGCAGTGGTGCAGGGAAAATTGGCCATTGGCTCACTGCCCACTGCTCCCTCTCCATCCTGTACTGCAAGCTCTATCCCATACCCTATTCCCCACTGACAGCTATCCTTAGGCCACCCTTAGACCTAGGGATGTATACACCAGCAGCATAGTCCACTCCCAGGAGGACACACCCCAGGGGAAAGACTCACACAGGCTCCAGAAACAAGCTCAAGGCCATTTGGGCAAGAAGTTCTGAGATGCTGGGTGCTCAAAGCATGGTCTAGGATGGAAGGGTTTAGTCTCCAAGTGACCATGTTCCGTAGGCCCCAGAGACTCCTTGCCCTGTGGAAAGGGAATTGGTAGAGGAGGGACAAAGCAGATCCCTCTAAAGCATCAGGCCAAGGCAGGGGTCCCTCTTGCCAGGACCAGTATTTCTGAAGAACTGGGGAACATATTTCTTAACCTGGATCGTAATAACATGGTTACTCACTTTATACTTATTTGTTAAACTATACATATGTTTTATGTACTTTTTCACAAATAACAAGACAGATATCATGTGTCTGCTTACTGGATGCACTGAAGAACACATAACACTTTTGAGATACTTTTACCAAAAACCCATAACCTGCATCTAATCATGAAGATCCAATCAGACAGATACAAATCCAGGAACTTTCTACAAAACAACAGACCCAAATTCTTCAAAAACATGTCAAAAAAGACAAAGGCTGTAAAAATCATTCTGGGCTGAAAGGAAGTAAACTGACATGAAAACTAAATGGACTGCATGATTCTGGATTGGATTCTGGGTCATAGGGAAAATGCTATAAAGGACATGACATAACAATTGATTAAATTTAAATATGGACAACTGACATTATATCAATATTAAATTTTCTGATTTCAATCATTATACTAGGGGTATATAAGAATATGTCTTTATTCTTAGCAGATATATCCAGAATATCTCCTGGATATGCAGGAATGAAGGGTCATAATGTCTGCAACTCACTCTTAAATGATTCGGCAATAATTCTGTGTGTGTATACTCACATGCACACATATGTGCTGTGTATGTATTGGGGGAGTGATAAAGCAAATGCAGCAAAATAATAACAATTGGCAAATCTAAGGAAAGAGCATACGCACTGGACTGTTCTTGTAACTCTTAAAATAGTCTCAAAACAATTCATTTGATCCAGCAATCCCATTACCGAGTATATACCCAAAGGAAACTAAATCCTATTAAAAAGATAACTGCACTCATATTTTTATAGAAGCACTATTTACAATAGCAAAGATACAGAATCAATATAAGTGTCACCAATGGGCAACTGGATAAAGAAAATGTGGACTACTACTCAGCCATAAAAAAGAATGAAATTGTCTTTTGCAGTTCCATGGATGGAACTGGAGGCCATTCTTTTAAGTGAAATAGAAAGTCAAATACAGCATGTTCTCACCTGTAAGTGGGAACTAAATGATGTGTACACGTGCTCATAGAGTGTGGAATAATAGGCACTAGAGACTCAAAAGGGTGGGAGGGGCTGAGGGATAAGAAATTACTTAATGGGTACAATGTACACTATTCAGGTGATGGGTACACTTAAAGCCCAGACTTCACCACTATGCAATATATGCATGTAACACAACTGCTCCTGTAACCCCTAAATTTATACTAATTAAAAAATAAGGGCTAGGTGCGGTGGCTCACACCCGTAAGTAACCCCAACACTTTGGGAGGCTGAGGCAGGCGGAGAACGAGGCCAAGAGTTCGAGACAGCCTGGCCAACATAGGGAAACCCGGTCTCTACTAAAAATACAAAAAATTAGCCGGACGTGGTGGCAGGCACCTATAATCCCAGCTACTTGGAAGGCTGAGGCAGAAGAATCGCTTGAATCCGGGAGGCAGAGGTTGCAGTGAGCCGAGATCATGCCATTGCACTCCAGCCTGGGCGACAGTACGAGACTCCGTCTCAAAAAAAATAATAATAAAATAAAACACTTGCAAAACAAAAAGTTAAAAAAACAGGCCGGGCATGGTGGCTCATACCTGTAATCCCAGCACTTTGGGAGGCCGAGGTGGGTAGATCACCTGAGGTCAGGAGCTCAAGACCAGCCTGGCCAACAAGGTGAAACCTGTCTCTACTAAAAATATAAAAATTAGCTGGGAGTGGTGGCGGGTGCCTGTAATCCCAGCTACTTGGGAGGCTGAGGCAGGAGAACTACTTGACCCAGGAGGCGGAAGCTGCAGTGAGCCAGATTGTGCCACTGCACTCCAGCCTGGGTGACAAGAGAGCAACTCCATCTCATGAAAATAAATACATAAAATAAAAGTTTAAAAAATAAACTGTAGAGTTAAACAAAGGTGTTGTCTATGGGGAGAGGAATTAGATGGCTGAAATAGGAAGTAGTATAAATGCTATTCACTTTGTTCATTCTTCCATTTCATCTGTACCTTTCAGATTTTGTTCATATTAAAAAATTAATTTTAACTTCGGGGAAAAAATCCTAGAGCACTGAAAGGAAAAAACATTAGCAACTGTAGAAATAAGAAAATGTTTTGTCCTTAAGTTTATCGTCAAATCACAGCCACTGTCGAATGGTAACTCTGTCAAGTCAGCCTATGAAGTGCTCCTGCATATACACACCTGGAAACAGAGAATTCCCTTTGAAACCCAATGGTCTCCATGTACAATAAGAGGCATAACTTAACACAGATGCTAACGTTCTACTTCCAGGACAAGCATAAATTTGCAATGTGTTTCACAGCCTTCATCAGATAATCCAAAAAGTAGAGCACGGTTATTCACACATTTGCTGTAAAGGAAAACTCATTCATTTTCATCAACAACTATTGGTGACATTGTGCAAAGCCCTGCAGGTGACATGGAGAGATGTGTACAGCATGGTCACTACCCTCAAGAAGGCAACTTAGCAGAGCAAAGAGGACTTAAGACAAAAATCCTGGCTATCACACTGTAGCTACATGATTTTGGTAAGTTACTTCACCTCCCTGGGATTCTATTTTCTCATGGGTATAATGAGGATGCCACCCAACTACCTTTAAAGGCTGCAATGTAACGAATGACACCATATATGTCCAGCATATAGAATAACAACAGGTACTCAGTGAAAGGTAGCAAATAATGTTTACAATTATTACAATCTAATTAAAATAACAGAACATATGCCCAAGGCTGTGAAGCCAATTAAGAGCCTTACTACCATTGGAATCCTGATTACTCCAAGTTTCTAATCCAAGTAGACTCACTGTTTCTATACACCAAATAATATTAATATAGACCAGGCACAGTTGCCCATGCCTGTAATCCCAGCAGTTTGGGAGGCCAAGGCGGGTGGATCACCTGAGGTCAGGAGTTTGAGATCAGCCTGATCAACACGGAGAAGCCCTGTCTCTATTAAAAATACAAAATTAGCTGGGCGTGGTGGCACATGCCTGTAATCCCAGCTACTCGGGAGGCTGAGACAGAAGAATCGCTTGAACCCAGGAGGCAGAGGTTGCGATGAGCCAAGATCACGCCATTGCACTCCAGCCTGGGCAACAAGAGCAAAACTCCATCTCAAAAAATAATAATAATATTAATATATGCAGGTGTTTTTGTGGGTGGACCAAGAGTCCTAAACATACCTTTGGCAAAATGTATCACCTCTTAGGCACCAAGAAAAAGAACACTAGATCATAAGGTTATTTTTCTCATTAACCAAGAAAGATTTTAGGTTAAGAAGCGATATATGCTGCCTGCACAAGATACCCTGGTCTTTCCCAGGACCCTTTTGTCCAGGAACACATATTCAAATTAGCCCAAAAGCTAAAGCCAGAGGAGGTGTTTCCTTCAACTAATTTTCAACCTTCTTTTGCCAGCAGACATAAAATTTACTAAATTAAGTCCAAGCATCTCCTTCTAGATTAGTGGCAAAGAATTTCCTTTATATTATTTTGTATCCTATAATCTAATTCTACCATTAGATTGGTAGACTAGAGGTGAAGCTCTGCTCATTAGCAAGGTGACAATATTTCACACTAAATAGTTGACTTCCAGGCATCTGTGAAAGATACAAACCAAGACCCAATGATTACAATGAATAAAGCCATACTTCAAGCCTATTATGCTTGAACTCTTAATTCAGACTATTCACTGTGTTTTCATTCTCCATTCTTCCTAGGATAATGTGGGAATGAATAAAAGGAAAAAGGCACTTAAACATACTTAAAGACAAATAACAATTTACTCATATTCACATATTATCTCATGTGCATGGCTATCTCAAAAAATAAGTAACACACCATATCATAATCAAACATGCAAAGTACCTGAAAGAGTGCCACCTGTCCTGGGATAGGCCACTTCAACATATACTTCAAATGTGGTCTCTGGATTCTGCCTACAAAAGAAACAGATCATGATTACTGACAAAGACTGAGGCAGCATGGTATAGAACATGTGGGCTATGGTATTAAACAGATCTTCCTTGAAATCATTAGCTCACAACTTAATGGCCGTGGAACTTTGGACAAGCTACACTATTTCTCTGAGCCCATGCCTTTCTAAACTACAAAATGAAAACACCTAGCCAGAAGAATTACTGTAAAACTTAAAATATATATATATATATATATATATATATACAGGTCAGGTGTGGTGGCTCACGCTTGTAATCCCAGCACTTTGGGAGGCCAAGGTGGGAGGATCACTTGAGGCCAGGAGTTCAAAACCAGCCTGGGCAACATAGCAAAACCCTGTCTCCACTAAAAATGCGAAAATCAGCCAGACATGGTGGTGCACACCTGTAATGCAAGCTACTTGGGAGGCTAAGGTGGGAGGATCACTTGAGCCCAGGAGGTGGAGGTTGCAGCGAGCTAAGATCATGCTACTGCACTCCAGCCTGGGTAACAGAGTGAGACACTGTCTCAAAAATGAATAGTAAAATTATATATATATATATACACACACACACACACACACACACACACACACAAATTGTCTAGGCATGATGTCTGGCACATAATAGGCTAGCCATTACTATGGTTTTACAGATGTCACATTTCCAATTTCCACAGCTGGATCACCAAACCCAGAGGTAGAAATTTGAGGAAACTCAGACCAAGGCAACACCAGCACAAAGTAGCCTCTCCTCAGTATATTCCAGAATAAAACATGAATGTGACAAGATTAACTTGCTTATGTACAGGTTTTCAAGACTTAAACAAGAGGAACAGTGTATCTCACTAGACTACTGTGAAGACAAGATGCCAATCTAAATGTAAGACACCGTTCCCATGTAGCTATATAACCTTGATAAGTTCATGATCTTCAGGATTCAATGGGCCTTCACCTGTATTGGCAATGGTAAGTGTATCAATTTTCATTATTATACTCTTACTTGTTTATTTCATAACAGTTCATAAATTTGTTTATTTACATATTTATTTTGAGACAGAGTCTCACTCTGTCATCCAGGCTGAAGTGCAGTGGCACAATCTCAGCTCACTGCAACCTCTGCTTCCCGGGTTCAAGCAATTCTCCTGCCTCAGCCTCCCAAGTAGCTTGGATTACAGGAACACACCACCACGCCTGGCTAATCTTTTGTATTTTAGTAGAGATGGGGTTTCACCATGTTGGCCAGGCTGATCTCAAATTCCTGACCTCAAGTAATCCACCCGCCTTGGCCTCCCAAAGTGCTGGGAGCCACTGCACCCAGCCAATAGTTCATAAATTTTTAAAAGATCACAGAACAGAATGTTAATGGTTAATTCTAGATAATAAGAATATTGTGGTTATATTATTTTTACATTTTCTCTTTAATTTCAAAACTACCATAAAAACATGTTTCCAGATGAAATAAAAATCATTTAGCAGAAGAAAATGTTGTACTTTCAAATATCTGTAACTTAATTCTATTTTAAATCTGACAACAAACATGAGGTAAGAAACTTTCTGAGTTGCCTAATCATGTCTAAGGATTTATTTACATCAAATAAATACTTTTAATATGCCCAGTGGCATCTACTTTTCAAAATAGAAATCTCAGTTATCTCATTTCATCGTCATCATAATCCTGAGAGATAGGTGTGTCAGGATTACTCCAACCATACAAATGAGCAACCTCAGGCAAAGGGAGTCTAAAGTGACTTGTCTAGAAACATGGCCAGGACCAGAACTCATGCCTCCTGTTCCTCAAATCCTATTTCACTTGATTCTAGGATGAACTGTTTCCCCCCACGTTTTCACATCTCTTACAACTGACAGCATTTTACAATTCTAAGAGCCAGCATTTTTTTTTCTTAGTAATACCTTAAATAAACGCTTATATTATAAATAATGGCATTTTACACTCAGTAAAAAATGGTAATACTCCCTCTACTTCCTTAGGAGGGGAAAGAAAAATATGTGTTTTGTGAATCAGGAATCTACTTATTTCAGGGGTGTAAAATTGTCATTTCTCCCCCAAAGAGAAACATGGGCTTTTGCTTTCAAGTGTCTGTAGCAAAGACCTGGCTGCTCTAAAATTCAAGGTATTTAAATATACCTTGTCAAACTGAGTTATTTTTAAAATCAGACATTAAGTCACAGTATCTTACTTTAAAAAATTAAGTAAACCGAAGTTTCAAGAGGACCTTAAAAAATTGTTGTGCTCTTTTTTCCCTGCAAGAGGGTACAAAATGATCTTGGCATCTCTGGCACATGGGACCAAATATTTGTGGAAAATACCATATGCAAACACCCATTTCATTCAAAAGATCTTAAGGTAGAACATTTGATGAAAGAAAGGGAAGTTGAAAGGTCATCTTTCATAAGTAATAGGTAGTATAATCTAAAGAGCATCAGGAAGTTTCTCTCTGAAACCTCAAAATGTCTTTCTTAAGCCTAGTTTGCAACTGGCTGAATTTCATCTCAGAATTTCATTCCTTTGGATTAATATAACAGCCTTCAAAGTGTGTTCTTCAGGACCCTAGGAATTCATGGAGGTTCTTTAGAGCTTCCCACATTTTTACTCAAGTTTCCATTTTTAATTTATTTTTATGCATTTTAAAAATTGAAATAAAATGAGCATGCAAAGGTGTTATATCCAAACTTTAAAACACAGGGACACCAACACATTATCCTGTACCACAGGGTGTTTTGTATAGCCCTGCTATCTAAGTGAAAAATGGCCTAATGTATATACTCATTGTTTCTGCTGCTTCTTCCTTTCTCTAACATACTCCAACCAGGCTTCTGAACCCACCACACCACTGAAACAATTTGGTCAAGGTAACCACAGACCTCTGCATTGCTAAAATGTATTTAAATGCTCAATTCTCAGTGCTCATCTTACTCGGCCTGTCAATAGCATTTGATAGTTGATCCATTTGCCCTCCTCCTTGAATGTCTTTCTTCTCTTGCCTTCCAGGACATTGCTCTCTGTTGATCCTCTTCCTACCTCACTGGCTTCTCCTTTGCGAATTCCTTCTCAGGTTAGCTCTCCTACTGTCCCTGTCTACACTCATTGCTTAGATGACCTCATTCAGTCTCTGGGCTTTCATTACCATGCATACAAGCCCCAGTCACATCTCCAACCTGACTACTTCTTCCCTGACTCCAGACTCCCTTATCCAGCTGCCTACTCAACATCCTCACTGGGCCAGGCATGGTGGGGGATGCCCAGCTACTGGAGAAGCCAACGCAGGAGGATTGTTTGAGGCCAGGAGTTTGAGGCCAGCCTGAGCAACATAGCAAAACCTTGTTTCAAAAAAAAAAAAAAAATCCCATTTGGGCATCTAAGAAGCATTTCTAATTTAACATATCATATTTTTCTCCCTCAAACCTGCATCTCCTGAACTCTACTAGTTGCTGAGACTAACAAAACTTAATGTCATCCTCGACTCCCCTGTTTCATAAGCCACAGTCAACCAATCAGAAAATTCTACTGATTCTACCATCAAAATATATCCAGAATCTCAACGTTTCTCAGCACCCCCAAATACAACCATCCTTGATAGATCACTATCATATCACCTTGATTACTGCAACACCCTCCTGACGGGTCTCCCTGCTTTCTTCCTTGCCCCTCTATAGGGTCAGATCACAACATTAACAGACAGTAATCCTTTTATTCTGAAGTTCAGGTTATGTCACCTCTTTGCTCAAATCTCCTAAAAACTCCCCACACTACTCAAAGTCAAGTCAAAGTTGTAGTCCTGGAGCTGGACATTGATAATGGTTGCCCCACAATATGAATATACATAATACCTTTGAACTGTACACTTGAACGTGGTTAAGATGGGAAGTCTTATGTGAAATTTACCACAATTTAAACAAACAAACAACAACAACAAAAAAAAAGAGGGTGGCAGTCCTTAGCAATGCCTACAAAGTCCTACATGATCTGGCCTCTGCCTACCTGTCCAACTTCATTTTATACCTCTCTCCCCTTGCCCACTGAACTCCAGCCACAATGACCTTCTTTCTGCTCCTCAAACACACCAAAGAGAAGTCCCATCTTACAGTCCTTTATATTGATCTTCACACAGGTGGCCCTTCTTGGCAATGAAAACTCAGCTAATATTTGGCCTCCTCAGAAAGACCTTCCCCAACACACACTCTATCACCTAACTGTAATTCTCCACATTATACCTGTCATAATCTCGGTTTACAGTGAGTCTCCTTTCTCTAAATGTAAGCTGCTGGAGAGTAGGGATCTTGTCTATCATGTCAAGGAGTGTTACCCTGGTGCCTGGGCAGTGACTGGCACACAGCCAGTGCCACCTAAATACTGGGTAGAAGGCATAAAGAATAGAGTTGCCTTCCTGAGGTCTAAAAGATTTCAATAAATGATGGGTGTGATCATCCGGTTCCAGGATTCTCAAACTTTAGCAAGTACTACAGTCACCTGGAGGGCTTAACTAAAAGATTTCCCTTCCCATCCCCAGAGTGTCTCAGGTGAGACCCAAGAATTAGTATTTCTCACAAGTCTCCAAGTCATCCTGATGCTGCTGGACCCATGACCATACTTTAAGAACTACCAGTTAAGTAGAATTCTTCCAAATAATTTAGAATATACATCATAAACATAGGGGATACCACAATAATCCATTATTTCAATAGTGCTTTTGCAATAAAAGATAAATTTCAAAGAAAAAAGGCATTTGTGGAAACAAGGAAGGTTATTCCTCTTCTTCTACCACTATCCATAGTTACTGCCTCACTCTAATGAGTCATAATAAAGCCACCTAAGATTCTTACTTAGTTCAAACAGCTGGCAGAGTTCTATTCCATTACATGGAGCCAAGGATTATGACAGTCTCAAAAAAAAAAAAAAAAAGAGCTAAAATGCTAAGAACAAATTGGTCTATAATTATAAGTTATGGTCATGCTTATCCATGATCATTTCCATGTTGCCTTATGGAAGAAGTGGTGAGTAATGTTGTGACAAGTTACGTAACATGCCAACAAATATACATCAGTTATTTTAAGGGCCAGGGAAGCCAACGCAGATAGAAGCATTTTCTATTTCTCTGCAAATCAAAAAAAAAAAAAAAGTGCCTCCTCTAAATGCAAATAGCCAAGCAACCCCCTTAATTGGTATTTTCATTAAGCCTGTAAACAATTAAGACTATAACAATTTCCAGAGGCTCTCTGCGACCACCTTGAGATTGCTTATCCCTCCATTACTCTTCAGGATGTTTAATATTTTTAACTTCTTGGCTAAAGGAAATGAAAATCCTATTTCTGTCCTATTAACACTCACTGCTAATTTGGTACATGTAATGATGCTGAGAATGCCACATTCAGAGCCAATTTTCCAATATGGACCCAAGTTTTCCCAGAACACTTCATGATACGTCTTAAGATATTACCATGGAAATGTCCTGGTTCTGCCATGATATCCCATTATTAATTGCCTCATTCTCCTATAGACTCCTAACCCTGCCCATCTGCCAAGCATTTTTTTTTTTTTGCCTCCCACCTCCCATCTTCTTCAGTCTTGCACCCTACAATCCAGCCATATAGATCTACTTGTAGCTCTCTAAGCAAACCATGCATGCATGCCCTAATTCTAGCACAATTATACCATTTCCATACAGCTAACACCACTTACTGCTTCCTATGTGCCAGCCATGATCCTAAGCACTTCACATGCATTACCTCAGTTAGTCTTCGACAACCCCGCAGGTAATACTACTCCCGGTTTAGAGATGAGGACACTGAAGCTCACAGAGAATAAATTGGCCGAAGACAAAATGACCAAGCAGCAGAATCAGCATGGAACTAACTCCAAAGACAATAACCACTTTACTATTCTACATTATTCAATTGCTGTTTTGCCAAGAACGGTCTTTCCAGGCTTTTTCACTTGACAAACTCAGGCACTTCCTCTTCTCTAGGAAGTATTATTGTTCAACAACCCTCCCATCTCCCACCTGACCTGCGAGCGCGCGCACACACACACACACGCTCACTCTCTCTCTCTCACACACACACACACACACATACACACAGCCTAGATTGGGTTAAGTGCCCCACCTCTATGCTCCCAAGGCACCCTGTACTTCCCACTCTCCAGGCTCTCACCATATTCAACCCTGGTACAATTACAATTACCTGGGGGGCTTTTAAAAATCCTGATGCCCAGTCTATACCACAGACCAATTAAATCAGAATCTCCAGGCACTGATACTTTTTAACTCCTAAACTTATTCCAAAGTACAGCCAAGGTTGAGTACCACTGGTGTGTCTCAGATAAAATATAATACATTCTTCTCCACTAGACTGGCAGCTCCTTGAGGGTACCAACTGTGTCTTCTCATAACCCTTGTCTGACACCTGGCTCAATAAATGTTTCATGAATGAGTTTTCCTCCAACATCTGACACGTTTCCAGCTCCCACTAATCACTTCTCTTTCTCTGACAAGAGGTAATTTACAGAATACACACTGCTTACACCTATTACTCTGTAAAGATGTTTTCCTTTGGAGTAAAAGTTCTCAATAAGTCACACCTGCTGACAACAGCCTCAGCTCTTAAATACTGAAAAATGACAAATACAAACAGCTAAAACGTTTTTGAAAGAAGGGAGGTCTGCTCAGTTTTTGCTTCTGGGAGAATGAAGGCTGAGGGTAAGCCAATAGAGCATTTCTATTCAAGATCTCTCTGCTGAACACAGTTCTCAGTGATTCACCGGAAGGGTCATGCTCAGTGCTCAGGACCATGTTCTTTTTTTTTTTTTTTTCGAGATAGTCTCACTCTGTTGCCCAGGCTGGAGTACAGTGGCATGATCTCAGCTCACTGCAACCTCCGCCTCCCGGGTTCAAGTAATTATCCTGCCTCAGCCTCCCGAGTAGCTGGGATTACAGGCACCCACCACCATGTCCGGGATTTTTGTAATTTTAGGAGAGATGGGGTTTCACCATGTTGCCCAGGCTGGTCCTGAACTCTTGACCTCAAGTTATCTGCCCGTCTCAGCCTCCCAAAGTTCTGGGATTACAGGCGTGAGCCACCAGACCCAGCCAGGACCATGTTCTCAAAATGATTAAGTACACTCAGCTTGAAGCCACGAAATAGACAAAGGCTTTGACAACATTTAGACAGCAGCAAAGCTTAATGGTGTTTTGTTTTTGTTTTTGTTTTTTCAAGGCATCATGCTAGATCATCAGCTTTTAATTAGGATCTACTTTTCCTCAATTACAATATATGAGATTAGGAGAAAAAGGTAACATTAACTCCTCATAAAATGAATCTGTGCCACATATGGTAACCATGCCACAATGGTAGGCCCTAGTCCTTTTAATGGTAATTTAGAGCTACAGACCTGAAACGAAATAGTTATTAGGACCCCTTACTCATTTCACGGCCTTCAAAACTTCAAACCAGCTTCAGCGCAGTGTTTCCTTAGTTACAAACTTATATGCTGAAGGGGCTGAGGTGTACTGTTTAAAAATTCATACCAATTGAACTCTCTTAAACTTGACAACATGGTCAAAAGAAACTGTATACACTTCAGAACACACTAGCAAACATCACCTAATAAACATTGATTCCTTTAAGCTAGAAAAACAAGCAAAAAGGTAGTGTTAAAATTTCCAACAAGTCTCCATTTGTTTCACTGGACTCTGAAATTAAAGCCTTTTTTTCCAGGCTGAAAACATTGTATCAAAGAGTGCTTTCTAGCCCATAACAAGTTAACACCTCCATAGGAGAATGCAGTCATTGTTAGGACTTGTTAGAAAATTAACTTAGTTGTGTAATTACACAAACAAGTCGTTTCACGACTACACTTAACTTCATTTCTAATAATGTTCTCAGGATCAGATTAATGAAGATACGCAGACATTGCTACGAAAAGAGTCACAAAGGTTTACCTTCCATATTTCCCTACGGGAAGATTCTGAAGCCTCTAAGTGCAAGCAAGGTAACGGGAGGAGGGTTAGCTGCATTCCAAGCAGAGAGACAAAGCCTGAACACCCCTCAGCAATGTGCAGTACAACACACAGTGTTAATAAGTTGTCTCATATGCTGAGCTGCAGTGTAAAATCTAGGCTTTACCCATTAAGGGCATTTGCAAAGGTGATATTTATCTCATTATCAATAAACATTTTTGACCTTAAAAAAATGTAAAAACCTCCCCTTCCCTTTCTGAACAGTTTAGTCCTAAACCTGTTAGGTAGGCAGAGTGAGGTAGACGTTCACACTGGTGACAGCCCAGTGTGAGATGTCAGAGTCTGGGCAGGGCAAGGAAGGTGTCCCTATGAAGGGGCAACATCCATGCTGAGGGATGTCCTGGCATAAGATGCACAATCCAACTGGATGAGGAAGACATCTACTCAGGGAACAACCTGGTGTGGGATGTCAGAACCTGAGTGGGGTGGAAGGGTATTCACACACAGCACAGCTGGGCCTGGGGTGTTGAAACACAGGCAGAATGAGGGGGTACCCATGTGAGGGTATCCCAACACAGGGTGTCAGAGCTGCAGAGGGTGAGGAGCATGTCTAAGCATTAGGGCCCCCGAGAATGGAGGCCAGTGCCCAAGCAGGCATGAGGAGATCGTCCATGTTGGGTAGGAGGAGGCTGCCCAGAGTGAGGGGGAGTCAGAGTCCAGCAGAGCAGTGGGGCAGGAGGTGTGGAGAACCACCAGCAAGGCCTTGTGATGCCAAGAAAGCAAGGTGAAGGAGGAGGTGAGCATGCACACAGGGTGGGGGTGAAGGGGCCGTGTGCCTAATCTGAACCCAAGGCTACTTGGAAGACATGGGGAAGGCTGGTTTCTTACAGTTGAAGTTAACAGAAAACCAACATGACTTATACAAAGTTGGATTTGAACTGAAGATATTAGTATGTGCTCAAGGTTTATATATATATATAACTTGATAGAAAAATAAAGCGTAAATGTAACCTGACTTTTCACATGCACACGTATTTCCCAGCTCTGGCTACTGGGAGGGCCTGGGAGCAGCAACACCCCAACAGCAATGAGCACACCTAACTCCCAGGCCTTGGCTTCTAAATACAATTCTCCTCTAAAAGGAACCAGGGCTCCTAGGAGAAATAGCTGATTCTAGCACTAAGACAGGGAACGCGCTAGATGAACTTGGAACATTTTTTGTGCCAGGAAGCAAAGAAGTGCTCAAAGAATGATGGGGATACATTGAAGGGACATGGGAGCAAGCCTGAAAGGGCTTCCACTGGCCAAATCTGGGGCAGTCTGAGCATCCAAATCAGTAAGGATATTAACAGATTTGGATCCATCAAATAAAACAAGAAGCCATGAGTTCATACACATCTAAATGAGGGAATAAATTGAAAAGTTTAATGAGAAATGGTATATTTACACAGTTTCAAAGTACCTCCCCACAAAATACTGAATACAAGGGAGGAGAGAGTAACTTTCAATGTAGAAGTTTGGCAAAAACCTAGTCAAGTCAAAGTGATCACCATCAGTAATGGAAGAAACTGCTGGACCGCAAAGAGCAGGGCACAGCATCACTGCTGCGATATTCCTGTCGGAGATGCTATACCTGAAGAAACATCAGACAAAACCAAGTGGAAGGACCTTCTAGAAAATAACTGGCCTTAATCTTCAAAAGTGTCAACGTCATGAAAATCAAGGAAAGGCTGAAAATCTCTTCCAGACTAAAGGAAACTAAAGAGAAATGACAACTAAATGCAATGTGTGATTCTTTTGCTGTAAAGGATGTTATTGGGACCACTAGTGAAACCTGAATGCAGTCTTAGGATTAGACATAGTAACAAATTGCCATTAACTTGCTGATTTTGATGTTTGCATTGCGTTAGAGGGGAGAATAACCTTGTTTGTAGGAGAAGCACACTGAAACACTGAAGGGTGATGAGGCATCAGGTCAATACCGTGCTTTAAACTGTGTGTGTGTGTGTGTGTGTGTGTCTGTGTGTGTGTGTGTGTGTGTTTTAAGTTCTTTATACTGTACTGCCAACTTTTCTATAAGATTCTAGTTCCTGGAAAAATATTTTTTAAAATCATTCATTAAATACCAATTTCTCTGACCTTCCTTTTACCAAGACTTTCTCACAGGAATGACATGTAGTTCTATGGAAAGAACCCCAAACTAAACATCAGGAGGCTTGGGTTCAAATCCCAGGTAGATCCCTTACTTGTTATGGGATTAGGACAAGCCATTTAACCTTTTGGCTTCCTCCTCTGTCAAGATACATACCTGCCCTGCTCATCTTAAAAGTTGTTTCAGGGATCAAACGAGAGAAAAATGAGAAAGTGCTTTGTAAACTAAAAGATGTTAAACTAATGTAAAGGGTATTATCATGTATCATATAAAAATAAAATGGCTTCACCTTACCAATAATAGGCTTTATAAGTAATCCACATATTACTTTGTATTTCAAAGACTCAAAACCATTAAGCTTTCAAATACCGTCACTAAAAGCAATCCAGAAAATAGGGAACTATCCAAATAGAAACATTAGTCTAGGCAATAAATAAAGGGATTTTAAGAACAAGGGACTGATTGTGCAGTCAGAAAGAAATTCTCATTTTACCAAAACTGAAGAAGAAAAAGTCTCTCCTCTACAGAGGAAAAAAAAATACTGAATAAATGCAATGTATAAAAATCAAAAGAGGCCGGGCATGGTGGCTCATACCTGTAATTCCAGCACTTTGGGAGGCCGAAGCAGGCAGATCACCTGAGGTCAGGAGTTCAAGACCGGCCCGGCCAACATGGTGAAACCCTGTCTCTACTAAAAATACAAAAATTAGCCAGGCCTGGTGGCACACGGCTGTAATCCCAGCTACTTGGGAGGCTGAATCAGGAGAATTGCTTGAACCTGGAAGGCAGAGGTTGCAGTGAGCCAAGACTGTACCATTGCACTCCAGCCTGGGCAACAAGAGTGAAACTCCATCTCGGGAAAAAAAAAAAATTCAAAAAAGTCCATGGATGTGCAACTTATGCCCCTCAGTCAGTAATAAAGTGAACATCTGTAAAATACTTTATGGTTACCTTAGAACTCACATATGTTTCTGAAGCTGATTGTCAAAACCTTGTCAGGTAACAAGATGGTGGTATTTTCCTTGTTTTACAGTAAGGGAAACTGAGGCCAGGAAGTGGTAGAACTCCAGCTGAACCCTGGTTTTAAGATTCCAAAACCCATGCCTTTTCTACCACACCATGTTGCCTGCCCAAAAATTACTCACACCTGTTTAGAGTGGCTGGGGGAATGGTGGGCCACAGACTTCTCTGAGGAGGTCATGAAAAGTTTCACCATCTCCCCAGAAAAATGTGCTTAAATGGAATTTTTTTACATAAAAGTGTCAAGGGGTTCATGAAGCTATTTATGGAGAAATATGCAACAAGAACCCCTTGTTTCATTGGTCACTTGCTTTTATTTTCTTTCTTATTTAACCCTCCCGCCAAGCCTGTGAGAGGAAGGTTATTACCATTACCCCATCTAAGAAAAGTAGATATTCTGCAGAAGACCAAGTCACTTCTAAACCTTGTTAACATGTACTAAACACTTAAATATGTGTCAGATATTTTTCTAAGCACTTTTCATCTATTATTTCACTAAACCTTCCCAACAATTCTATGAAAGAACTATTATTACCATCATTCTCATTTTACAGATGAGAAAACTGAAATACAAGTTCAGAAGCTTGTCCAAGTTCACACAGCTTGTAAGAGATAGAGCTGGAATTTGAACCCAGAGAGTGTGGCTCTAGAGTCTATATTCTCGAATTTTTAAAGTCAACTTTATACCTCCAACATATAATTGTATCCTCACAATTATATGTATGCTAATATACATACACTAAAATGCACTCATTGTTAAGTGTCTAGTTCAAGGAACTTGGGCAACTGCATATACCCATGTAACCCCTATTCCACTAATTTTTTTTTAATGAACCTTATTATACGCCCAATTGTTTTTCTCCTCCACACACCCTTCAAAAACCAGTGTCTGGCTGTTGTGTTAGCACCTAAGGGCAACTGAAAAGGCCTTCAGAACAGTGAGCTCAGGTTCTCAGCACTCCTTGAGTAGTCCGTTGAGCCATCCAGAGAGCTCACAACCTGACTTCAGGAAGATCCAGAATTACAGAGTGGTGCCTTCCCCATGTCTCCCAGAAGCACTGAGTTCCTCTCTTCTTCATGGTCCCAAGTTCCCTTTTCTGACCAGAACTTGCCTCTCCCTCTGCCACTGCTCCATTTGGACCTTAGTGAGTTGTCATCATAGATCATAGTCACCATGGAACTCGTGCTCTTAACAACGTAACATACACTATACTGACTCAAAGAGTCTCAAATCACCTAGGAGTTTTTAAAATCAGATTCCCAAGTTCTACTACTGGAGACTGATTCACTAGGTGGGAAATAAAGCCCAGGTATCTATTTTCTGAAAAGTGATTTTGATAATCTATTGATCTATGAACCTATTTTCCTAAGTGATTCTGATCAGTTGGATTTTGGAACTACTATAAAAGAACAGTAGTTCTTTTCAATGTGCCAAGATGGCAGACAACCTAGAAATTGTGACACTCTTTAGAAGACCTTGAAATATACGCTTTAATAATAATAAATAAAATCGTACTAAATCAGATACCATCTTATACAGGCAGTAGCAAGCTATCAAAAATTTAAATAAGTGTATAACAAATTTACTGGAATCTCACTTCCAGCAGAGATGGAGTAACATGGCCCACATTTACCCTTCCATCTGAAACAACCGAAATTCCATCAATCCATCCATCCTTCTCTCGAACAATGTTTTTCAAGAGACTGGAGAGAGACAACAAAGCACAGTGATGCCTGAGAGAAGTAAACAAGTGAGCTGAGCCCTCTGATGCCCCAGCTCACCACTTTTAGAGTTTCCAGACTATGGTGCAAGGAGGGGGGACCTAAACAAAGCCCAGCAAACACCTGGAGCTGAGAGACAGAGCTAAGCATCCGGGGAAACCAAGGCAGTTGAGTTTGCAGCACAGAGTGCTGGAGTGAAGAGAGCTGCACAGAGAAAGAACTCCAGAGATCTGCAAGAGCCCCCTCAAGTATATAGCTAAGTACTGATTAGCACGTTTATGTGAGGAAATAACTTAAGCCTGCACAAAGAACCAGCAAAAAAGATTACAGGTAGCAGCGGCTGGTACTCACACAGGGTTAGAAATAATGCCTATTCCCCCCAGCCGAAGTGGGACACTCATGTTCATGGTGCGTTGAATAGAGTACACAATAGAGTATTACCTTAGAAATGGGGAATAAAATTCTAAGTTGCCTAGTCTAGCCCTAGACTGAGCACAACTCCAATTCCACTTAACAAACCTTAAAAAGCAAGACTCGGAAGGAACACATTATTTCAAAGTAACATAGACAAAACATATAAAACAATGGTTTTCAAGACATTAGGCAACAAAGTGCAGCAATGCCTTGAAAGATGGAAAAGAAAGAAGTGAGCCTATGACTGCCTCAGATTACTCCCCTGAGGAAACCCAAGAATATTTATAAGAATACAAAAACAGAGGGAGAGCATCAGGGTAAATAGCTAATGCATGTGGGGCTTAATACCTAGGTGATGGATTGACAGGTGCAGCAAACCACCATGGCACACATTTACCTATGTAACAAACCTGCACATCCTGCACATGTATCCCAGAAGGTAAAATAATATCCCAGCAGTTTGAGAGGCCAAGGCAGATGGATCACTTGAGGTCAGGAGTTCAAGACCAGCCTGGCCAACATGGTGAAACCCTGTCTCTACTAAAAATACAAAAATTAGCCAGGTGTGGTGGTGGGCACCTGTAATCCCAGCTACTGGGGAGGCTGAGGCAGGAGAATTGCTCGAACCTGAGAGGCAGGGGTTGCAGTGAGCTGAGATCGTGCCACTGCACTCCAGCCTGGGTGACGGAGTGAGACGCCGTCTCAAAAATAATAAGAATAAAGAATAACAATAAAAAAGAATAAAGAATAAGAATAAAGAATGGTCTGGGCATGGTGGCTCATGGCTCACTGGCCCACTATATGTACAGGATTGTATGTTTAAAAAAAAAAGTGATTCAAAGAGTATTGTACAAACAAAACAAGATAAACATTTAAGACAGGTATGACTGTCATCCAGTTTACCAATGAAGAAACTAAGGAACAGATCAGTTAAAGTCAAACATTTAGGAAGTGAGACAGCTGCGACTAGAACCCAGGCAGATTTGGCTCCAGAGTCCATGTCCCTAACCACTATGCTACAGCTCAGCATGCTACTGCATAGTTCAAAAAAGAAAGACAAAAACACAATGTAAACCTCAAAGGCTCCCAAATGCATTCAGGAGTTAAAAGATAGTCATTAGCAGGACATGCGATGCAAGACTATTTGCAATTTAGCCTCAGTGAGACCAGACCCATCAGCTTCATCTGCCCACCACCCCCTACCAACCCACATGCCCCCCACATTTTAGTCATGTTAATCTTACCATCAGGCCTCAATCACTTACATGCCTTGTATATACATTTGTCACTTATTGCACTATTTCAGAGGGGCTGGGCACTGTGCTAAGCTTAATTTTATATACAGCACCTCACTTTACCCACATGACATACTGTGAGGGAGGGAGGGTCTACAGCACTTTACAAAAGTAAGAATCTTCTAGAAATTGAATTGCTTGCCCAAAGACAAATACCTAGTAAGTGGCAGTGTATGAACTCAAGCCCAGGTCTGTTCTTACTTCAAAGGGCATGCTCTTTATCATAATTTCCCCACCTAAAATGTGCTCCATCTCCTAACAATGTCCTATTTATTCAAGATGCATCTAGAACAGCGCTTGGCAGGTAGTAGGCACTTCAGAGATATTTGCTGAATGAATGGAAAGTGAATGAACAAATGCCTCCTCCTCTCTGGAGGCTTCTCTCACCCCCTTACAAAGCTCAGTTGCTCTCTCCACACCGTCACAAAACTGGTTTCAAAGCCCTATTGTAAGGCTTCCCAGGTGGTATTCTATGCTTTCTACTTATATGTACATATTACCTACTACACTGGGAACTTTGTTTCACTTCACCTCTGTATTCCCAGACCCCTAACAAAAGGCCTGGTTTTTAAACAAGCGCTTGGTGAATTTGTTAACTGAATGAAATTCCCTCAGGAGGAGAGAGATGAGTAAGTGACTCATGATTCACATTAAAACTTCTTTTTCCTCCAGAAGTAAACAACGTTCAGAACTGTGATATACTCAAATGTGTGCTCTATAAATATTGCTAGGTTTCAACCATCATCCGAGGTATCTAAATTTAACTCATTCAACACATATTTATGAGTAATCTAAATACACACAGATAATGGCTCCTAAAGAGCTTACAACCAAGTCAAGGAGACAAAACATAAAATGTAAACAGCCAAACATGGGCTGTTTGAAATCAATAGAAATAAATGACTGGCTGCCATGAATTGATAAAACAAAATGCTGTGGGTTTGCAAACTGAAGACATCATTCTGAGCTAAGGTTGTGGTCCTGATTATCAGCGGATAGGATGCAATGAGGTTTTTTCTAATCAGTAGCAAAATAAGAAAAACGGGGACAATACAGTGTGCTTTCCATATAAAGATATTTAATTCAATTATAAAAGCTATCCTTAATTGGACATCATGTTCCTCCTGCCTTTTAGATATGAAAATCTAATTTCTTTTCAAAAATAATGGTGACAGGAAATGATCATTTTGATGTAACTCCACCAAATTTGTTTTTAAGTCTGTACTTTAAAACATTCCAAACATTTGGGAACTAGTGAGCTACAGCATTCAAGAGAAGCACCATGAAGAGGTGAAACTTGATTGTTCACATTGCAGAATGAACTGGGTTTGGCTAGATGGAGAGGAGTGGGGGGATTTTAAACAGGGGACACACGCTGAGCAAAAGTACAGAGGTATGAATGCTCATGCAGAGGCTGGAGAATGCTAGCAGAATCACCCTGATTGAAACTCAGAAACATTGCAGCTGCAAGTTCCTTTTTGTTTTTTTTTAAAAGAGACAGGGTGTTGCCATATTGCCTGGGCTGGAGTGCAGTGACTATTCACAGGCATGATCATAGCACACTGCACCCTTGAACTGCCAACCTCAAGCAATCCTCCCACTTCAGCCTCCCTAGGTGCTGGGACCATAGCTGCATGCCACTTGCAAATTCCTAAGTACCCTTCAGGTCCTCCACTGAAAACTATAAATAATGGTTTTTTTCCATCTTCTCAAATAAATACATTGATGAGCTTGCAAGAAAATAACAAAGATTCAGTCGGGTATGGTGGCTCACACCTGTAATCCCAGCACTTTGGGAGGCCAAGGCGGGTGGATCACTTGAGATCAGGAGTTCAAGACCAGCCTGGCCAACATAGTGAAGCCCCATCTCTACTAAAAATACAAAAAATTAGCCAGGCATAGTAACATGTGCCTGTAATCCCAGCTACTTGGGAGGCTGATTCAGGAGAATCACTTGAACCCAGGAGGTGGAGGTGGCACTGAGCCGAGATTATGCCACTGCACACCAGCCTGGGCGACAGAATGAGACTCTGACTCAAAAAAAAAAAGAAGAAAAAAAGAAAAGAAAAGAACAAAGATTCAGACAAAGAACTAAGTGAAGATAGAAACCTAACAGGGTTACCAAAACACAAAAACTCACTTTCTCCTTGAAGATATTTATATAGTCCAATGCATGCTCCATTCTCCCAATCTAAGGGGCTCAAGGAATTCAAAACAGAATGAACATTCAGCCTAAGAAGAAAAGTGTAACAGACATCCCTCTCCCACCATTTAAAGTGGGATGACCAAGGTGATGAAGAAAGAAACCCATCCACACACATACACATCTCAGGAACTGTCATAAAAACCACTAGCCTCAAAACTCAGCACTGAGAAAGAAAGGGAAATGTTTCCACCAGTTCAAACACAAGCAGGCCCTCAGAAGGGATTGCTACTGAGTGGTCAAAAAAATCTCAACAGGCCAGGCATGGTGGCTCACATCTGTAATTCTAGCACTTGGGTAGGCTGAGCCCAGGAATATGAGACCAGCCTGGTTAAAAGAGCAAGACCCCAGCTCCATCAGGAAAAAATAAAAAAAAAAATTAAAAAATCAGCAGGGCATGGTAGTACACGCCTGTAGTCTTGGCTACTCGGGAGGCTAAGGCAGGATGTTAGCTTGAGCCCAGGAGTTCAAGGCTGCAGTGAGCCAGGATACTGCCACTGCACTCCACCCTGGGCAACAGAGTAAGACTCTCTGAAAACAAACAAACAAACAAACAAACAAAAAACTCTCAACCCCGGAATTTAAACTGAAGTGGTCCCAAACTAAGAGTGGCTTCAGGACACTAACAAAAGCATATGTAAACCTTCTCTGGAAAAATCCACTTCAAACACAGCTTCAAAATTTTTCTCACAGAAAGCTCCAAGAAATATGAGCTCACTGGCAAAAATCAGAAAACCCTGGGGAAACAAGGCCCATAAATAAGAAACTCAGAAATAAAAGATGGCAGAGTCAGACCTTCAGACTTCAGGTATTAGAATTATGGGAGACAGAATATGGAATATTTAATAAGCTTAAATAAATTTTAAAAAGATTAAAAATGAGTAAAGAGTAAGAAACTATGACATGACCAGGCAAAATTGAAAAAGAACAAAATATTTCTCAAAATAAGAATGAATAACTGAACAGATGACTTAAGAGCAGGAAAGATACAACCAGGGAGAGAATTCATGAACTTAAAGAAATGATACAAAATAGAGTTCAAAAAGAAAAATAGAAAATAGAAAACAAAAGCTACACAAGATAAACACAGAAGTAAAACATTAAGACAAATCAATACTCTGGAAGAGAAGAGGATGAGACACAGCCAACAGCTGTTTTTAATACTGTAGCTATCTCTTAAGATTTCTACCTTAACTTCATTCTTGGTCTGAAAATACCAGAGAACTTTCCAGAACTAACAACAGATACACATTCACACATTTAAAAGGACCAATGAATGCACAGCAAAATAAATAAAAAGAAATCTAGAAGTTCTGGCTCCCAGTAACAGGCACACTCCACCCTGTCTCTCCATAATGAGAAAATACCTCTATAAAACCAGGGCAGAATTGATGGAGCAGCTATTTGAGGAATCTAGAAAGTAGAGTAGCAGATGAAATGGGATAGAAGATTCTAATTAAAAGTACCACCAAACCAGTGGTGTGTTTGAGTTTGTTCCTCCATTATCACTCAGCATAGACTCAAGGCAACCCAAATATTGGACACGGACATCAGCATGAATAACTTCCAAGAGAAGCCGTCTAGTTCAGGCTCAAGGAGTGGAAAAGAGGCAGCAGCCTACAGGTACCTAAAGCATTGAGTGAGGGAAGGAACCTTTCCCTACAACCAGAGGAAGTGTGGCCTTAAGAGGATAGGGCAAACCCCTATTACTTTCTTTTCTGCTCTGTCCTCTGACTGCGAAGCCCAGACGACATACACAATCATGGGAAGTACACAGCAGAGCAGGGTTAAATAAAGGGAGCCCCAGGGCACTGAGGAGATGGCAAGAGAGGGCAGTTCAAGAACATGACCTCAGAAAGCTGGTTTTGAACTCCAGGGCTCACCTCGGAGCCTACCAGCAATGCATAAAGGTCTGGCCCAGTGCAGTGGCTCACACCTGTAAACTCAACACTTTAAGAGGCCAAGAGAGAGGATTGCTCGAGGCCAGGAGTTCAAGACCAGCCTGGGGAGCACAGCAAGACCCAGTTCCACCAAAAATTTAAAAATTAGCCAGGTGTGGCAGTGTGCACAGCTGCTTAAGAGGACTGCTTGAGCCCAGGAGTTCAAGGACACAGTGAGCCACGGTTGTGCCACTCCACTCCACTCTGGGCAACAGAGTAGGACCCTGTCTCAAGGGGAAAAAAAAAATGGTCCACAGGTCCTCTTCTACATACATATACATCCTAGTCAACATCTGAAAAAAATTTTTTTTTTAATTTAAAGGTGGGGTCTCAAAGTCCTGTATCCTTGAGCAATCCTCCCACCTAAGTGTAAGCCCCGTGCCCAGCCCAGACTTTGTAATTTTAGCCATTCTATTGGGGGTGTAGGAGCTTTCTCACTATAGTTTTAATTTGCATTTTCCTAATGACTAAAATGATGCTGAGCATTTTTTTCTTGCACTTATTTTCCATTTGCATATCTTCTTTAATACTCTTTTCAAATCTTTTGTCCATTTTTACTGGATTGTCTTATTGAGTTATGAGGGTCTCATATGTACATATAATATGATATGTTTTATTTTTTATTTTATTTTTGAAACAGGGTCTCACTCTGTAGCCCAGGGTGGAGTGGAATGGCATGATCACAGCTTACTGCAGCCTCAACCTCCTGGCTCAAGCAATCCTTCCCCTTCAGTCTCCCAAGTAGCCGGGACTACAGCCATGTACCACCACGCCCAGCTGTTTTTTTTTTCTTTTGTAAAGACAGGGTCTCCCTATTTGCCCAGGCTAGTCTCAAACTCCTAGGCTCATGCAGTCTTCCCGCCTCAGCCTCCCAAAATTACAGGCATGAGCAACATGCCCAGCTGATATATGTTTTACATGAAGGTAGAAATGGATATAGAAAGAACTAGTCAAATGTATGTGTTTTTTAGAAGTCTGTGGTTTGTCTTTTCATTTTCTTAATGACAAGTTTTGAAGAGCAAAAGACTTTAATTTTGATGAAGTTCAGTTTATTCTTTTACAGTGTGCTCTTTGTGTCCTATTTAAGAAGGTAAACTTGACAGCACCTTATCAATAGATTAGGGCGATAAAATAACATGGAAGGTATCAAAGATAATTCCTATATTTCTGCTTTAGATGAATAAATAAATGCAACACATTACTGAGACTATATCTCCTCACAGGATATCCACAACCCACCATTAAACCAAATCACCCTTTCTGGATTTCCACCTCCACTGACTTCCCAACAGCATTCTACAATGCCTAACTTTGTCTCTTCTATTCCCCAAGGCTCAAACCTTGAAACTCACTTTGCTATATTCAGCCTGAAAACAATTCTTATTCATCCGTGCCAATAATTTCCAAATCTCTACACTATCTTCCTGGTGACAGATGGCAGCCAATAATTATTGAGAACCATGCTCGGTGACAGGCACTGTGCTTCTCTTCTGTCTACTGCATCTCTCTCCTCAGCCTATCATTAGTTAACCAAATTCATCCTTCTCGACCTCAATGCCAGTTCTCCCTCCTGAGTTGCCAGTGTCTATGAGGGGTATTATGAAGCCCAAACTGAAAACCTTGATATCATCACCTTTCATTTCAGCTTTTCCTCTCTCCCCCATATTCAATTAATTTAATGGTTCTCCAACTACACTACCTTAAATGCTGGAGGTCTGGAAGCTAGACAAAGGTGGCAAAAATGGCCTTTTCCCAATTTCCATGAAAAAATAAGGTAATATAATTTTAAGTTTTCTTACCACAAATTTTTCTTAAACCTTTATCACCTGCTACTCCCTGTCTATTCTGGAATGTAATATAAAATAATATCTGATTTAGGGAAAAAAATGTAGTTTAAAGTTTAATATATAAATATTTCATTGTACTCCACAGAATACCATGACTTTTAGGTACTTCATCACCTGAACATGCTTGAGCACCACTGAACTAATAATTTGCAACTTATATTCCTGCTAAATTGTTCTTTCCTGTGCAATGTGAAACTTTTCCTATGAGGAAGTCAGACCAAGGTAGGAAAGGTCAGACCAATTTGCCTGAGAAAATATTAAAAAGTAGGCCATCGGAACACTATAAATTTCTTTCTCCTCAATTCCAGGCTATTACTACTTATCCTGTGGTAGCAAAGAGAATAACCAGCTTATAGGTGGAATAGGAATAACTTTCAATGATCACTGTAAGAATAACTGACTTTGTATTCTAGTCACAAGTGAGACAGCCTAGGCTACATTCACCAGTTAAACCAGCACGTTCTGGATTGCCATTCTCTTCTGATTATCAGTATTTACACCATAGATAAAGCACAACATTAGCCTAAGAAAAATAACAGAAATATAAATATTTATACTCTTAAAGCAGATTGCTAAAGCCACATGATTTGGGGATTATCAGTTATTTGGAACCATCACAAACATAAATCCTGGGAGTTAAACATATAAACAGACTACTGATTATATTCTTTTAAGAACGAAACCCAGTCAACACCAAACTGCATCACTGAGTTAAACATTTATGCAATTATGCAATATACAGCAACTGAGTACCATTATGTGCCACATACAGTGCAAGTCACTCAAGGTTTAACAGTGAGCAAGAGGCTCACAGTACCTGACTTCATGAAGCCCACACACTATGAGAAAGACAATC
Organism: Pongo abelii; assembly: GCF_028885655.2. Taxonomy (NCBI): domain Eukaryota; kingdom Metazoa; phylum Chordata; class Mammalia; order Primates; family Hominidae; genus Pongo; species Pongo abelii. Next base: position 115,200,700 of record NC_071998.2, read on the forward strand.
AAAGAACACTAACAGCCAGTGCTGATAACAAAGTGCCTTCAAGTGCGGCAGGAGGGTAAAGGAGATGCTCGCTGAAGGGTTCTCAGCCAGAGCTCTAATTGAGCCGAAACCTAAAGAATGAGCAGAAGTTAACCAAGGGTATCTACATGTGTGATTAAGGTGAGAGGTGAGGGGTGCTATGAATGAGGCTGCGGTCAGACTAGCATGGAAGACAAAATACACTCACAATCACATCGATCTAGGCTCCAGTCGCAGCTCCACCACACAAACGGCCTAACATCTCTGACTTCAGTCACTTCATTTGTAAAGGGCAGTGATAACAATACTTACTTCATAGGATTATGGAGAGGATTAAATAACATAATGATGTAAATTTATTCATTCCACACTTGATAGCTCTGTGATCTTGTGCAACTGGAAACCTCTCTGTGACTTTCTCATCTGTAAAATGGGGATCTAACAGTACCTTCTCCATAGGGTTGTTAATAAGGATAAACTCAAAGAATAAATGTGAAAATTTAACGAGACAACAAATATAAACTATTTGGAATAAGTTCTAACGTTCAAAAGAGTTCAATAAATTTTGGTTATTGAATTTGTGTTATTTTTATACTAACAGACAGAGTTGAGGTCTCAAAGGGCCTTAAAGCCATATTAGGTGTATGGATTTTAATCTGGAAGCATGGAGAGCAGCTGAAGGATTTTAAGCAGTCAACTGACATGTTCAGATTGGTCTTCTGGAAGGCTCACCCTGGATACTGTACAGAGACTGGACTGGAAGAGTCAAAGTGGTAGAAAGAGCCCAGTCAGGAGGAATTACAGCCATTAAGGTAGGAGAAGATGGTGCCCTGGACCAAGGGAACATCAGTGGAGAGATGAGTGCATGAAGCAACAAGGCTAGATATTTGCATTTAGGATGTGAGATGTCCCCAACATCTTACAGACTCTTCCCTCTCTCCTGCCCTCTACCCTCCTTTTAAAAATTCATGAAGTTTCTTTCATTCCCACTATCACCACACTCTGCGATTCCCAAACTATAACTTTAGTTTCCACTGTCGTGAGCTTCATTCAGGTCTAAATGTCACCTGCCCCTGGAAAGCTCCTCACACTTAATATAACCCAAATCAAAGCAATCATTTATTTCCCTAGAAAAATCTCAATTTCCCTATTTTTAATCCTAGTTCTGCCACGTCTTTCTCATCATCCAGGCTACAAACTCTAGAGTCCTCATCATGTGGTTGTGAAGACCTTCTAATCTTCTGATGCTACATCCTGACAATTCTCACTGACACCTGGACTCTTAAAATAAAGGTGATGTCCACCTGTAATCCCAGCACTTTGGGAGGCTGAGGTGGGTGGATCACGAGGTCAGAAGATCGAGACCATCCTGGCTAACACAGTGAAACTTCGTCTCTGCTAAAAATACAAAAAAAATTAGCTGGGCGTGGTGGTGGACGCCTGTAGTCCCAGCTACTCGAGAGGCTGAGGCAGGAGAATGGTGTGAACCCAGGAGACGGAGCTTGCAGTGAGCCCAGATCGCGCCACTGCACTCTAGCCTGGGAGACAGAACGAGACTGCGTCTCAAAAATAAATAAATAAATAAAAATAAAGGTGATGTCATGTAAAGCAAAAGCAAATATCCAAATATCGGCCCTCATGACCTCTCTTCTATAATAACAGGTTCATCTGTCTTCTACCTTCAGTCATTTTACCCTTCAGTCCTGGTTATACTCATGGGTCACACACACACACACACACACATATACACACACGTAGAGACACAGAGAGACCTAATCTCTTGAATTAAAATTAGTTATATTGGTTATAATAATTACACACAAAAAGTTCAGTGAAAGCAGAGACAGGAATAATTCCAACAGAATGCACTCTAGAAATTTCAGCTTATTCTGTAAGGCAATAAAGTTCTACCTTAGTGGTGCAAATGCCTGCTAGTTACTAGGAATTAAACTGGGAACAATGAACATAAACCAGTTTTTCAGCCACAGATCTGAGAAAGGGATCTGACCATCACTCGCAAGCACAAAGAACAGTGCCCATGGTAACCCAGTCAACCACCTGTGGCAAAACAGCAAATCTAGATAGAGCTCTCCTTACTCAAGAAAGCAAATGAAAAATAAAAGATCTGTCAAAAAAACATTACAAATGAGAGAAAAGCATCATCATCTCTTGGAAGAAGAATATATTTCTGAAAAAGATTAAGAAATATGCTTCAGGAAACTGACATCCTTAAATAGAACAGAAAAAAAAAACACCACCTCTATAAAACAGGAACAAAAAGCTGCAAGGAAGAGGAGAACAAGACAAGTAACAACAGCTTTTTTTTTTTTTTTTTAAAACAAAGGCCAATGTAACCTTGATATCAAAATCTGACAAGATTACAAAAAAAATTGTAGCCAAAATCTCTTATGAATACAGATGTAAACATAAAACAAAATATTAGTAAATGGAATATAATAATATCCAAAAAAGAATAGTATAACATGACCAAGTGGGTTTATCCCAGGAATGCAAAGCTGGTTTAACATTTGAAAATAAATGTAATTCACTACATAAAACTGGAAAAAAGAAAAATTATAATCATCTCAAGAGATGCAGAAAAGGCATTTGGTAAAATTCAACATCCATTCATGACAAAAACTCTCAGCAATGTAAAAATGGACAGAAACTTCTCAAACTGATCAACGGCATCTAAGAAAAACAGCTATCAACATACTGGTTGACACTGATGAGATGGTAAGATATTAAGCACTTTCCTCTGAATTCAGGTATAAGACCACTATGTCTGTACTCAGATGAACCTATTCATCATATGAGAGGTCTTACCCAGTGAAATAAGGCAAGAAATAAAAAGTATAAAGATCAAAAACTAGGAAGTAAAATTGTCATTCACAGAAAACCTGACTGTATACATATAAAATAAAAATAACCTAAAAACATCATTAGAATTAAGCACATTTAGCAAGGTTGCTAGATACAATGTCAACATACAAGAGAAATCTACTGTATTTCTATATGCTAGTAACAACTAGAAAATGACATTTAAAAAGCAATGCCATTTACAATAGTATGGAGAAAAAAATCAAAGAACTACAAATAAATCTAACAAAAGATGTTCAGGACCCTGCACTAAAAACTACAAAATGCTGCTGAAAAAAAATTGAAGATATGTAAGGAGAGATATGTCATCTTCATTAACTAGAAGACTCAATATTGTTAATATCAACTCTCTACAAATTAGGGATGCAATGCAATTCCATCAAAATTGTGGAATTTCACAAGCTGATTAAAAAATGTATACGGTCATGCAAAGGACCTAGAATAGTCCAAACAATCTGAATAACAAAATTGAAAGAATTCCACTATTAAATAACAAGACTTACTTTAAAGGTACAGTAATTAAGATAGCATGGTATTAATGCAATGGAAAGAACAGAGTCCAGAAATACAAACGTATACCTGATTTACAAGAAAGATGCCATTGAAATTGAGTGGGAAAAGAACGGTCTTGATAAATGTTAAGTCAATTGGACAACCACATGGGGGAAGAAAAGGAATTAACCTTGATGAATAACTTACATCATACATAAAAATTCATATGAAATGGATCACATCACAGAACTAAAATTAAAATGTAAAAGCTTCTAGGATAAACAAAAGTATATTCACAGCCTTTGGTTAGGCAAAGATTTCTTAAACAGAACACATCAAAAAGTAAAGAAAGGAAAGGATCAATAAAATAGACTTAAGATTTCTTGTTAATCAAAAAGCACTATTAAGTGGCTGGGCCCAGTGGCTCACGCCTGTAATCCCAGCACGTTGGAAGGCTGAGGCAGGCAGATCATTTGAGGTCAGGAGTTCAAGACCAGGCTGGACAACATGGTGAAACCCTGTCTCTACTAAAAGTACAATAATTATCCAGGTGTGGTGACACACACCTGTAATCCCAGCTACTCAGGAGGTTGAGGCATAAGAATCACTTGAACCTGGGAGGCAGAGGTTGCAAGCGAGCCTAGATGAAGCCATTGCATTCCAGTCTGGGCAACAAAGCGAGACTCCATCTCAAAAACAAAAACAAAAACAAAAACAAGCACTATTAAGTGTAAAAAGGCAAGCTGCAGACTGAAGAACGATTTTTTAATACTTACGTCTGACAAAGTACTCACATTCAGTAATATAAAGAACGCCTACCAATCAGTAAGAAAAGAACAGAGAACATGGTGAAAAACAGGAAAAGACCTGAATAGGTATCTCACAAAAGAAGATATCCAAATGGCCAAGAAGCATATGAAAAGGTACTTAACATGAGTAGTCAGTCATCAGGGAAATGCAGATTAAAACCACAATGAGCTACAAAAACATGACATTAATGGCTAATAATATGGCTAAAAAAAGACTAACAATATGAAGTGTTGGAGATGAAACAAGTGGAACTGTCATATATAGCTGATGAGGTATGAATTGGCACACAATTTGGAAAACTGTCAGCATCTACTAAAGCTAAACATATTTATAAATTTTGAACAAGCAATTCCAATCCTGGGTATAAACCTAACAGAAATGAACACTGTTGTTAACTGTAAGACATCTATAAGAATATTCATAACAACTTTATTCATAATAGCCAAAAATGGGAATTGTACTATGCAGCAATGAAAAACAATGAACTACAATTACATACAACAACACAGATGAATTCTATCAACACAATGTAGAGCAGAAGAAGCCAGACCCATGAGTATATACTGCAAGATTCCATTTATATGAAGTTCAAGAATGGGCAAAATTGCTACAGTGACAGAAATCAGAATAGTGATTATTTTTTAATAGGTATTGACTGGAAGGGGCATGAAGAGCCTTATACTATGCTGGAGATATCCTGTATCTTGATCTGGATGGTGATTACACAAGTATATAACCATTAAAAATTAATCAAGTGGTATCCTTAAAATCTGTGTACTTTACTGTATGTAAATGATATAACAGTAAAAAATTTGTTTAAAAATATGTGTAATGGCAGAAGAAAATCTACATTAGAAATAACAAAAAACTCTACACATTACATATAAGACAAACATAAGATGGTTCTAAAAGGCAGAGAGAGAAGCAGAACAGCTAGTGACCTCAGGACCCAAGGAGTGAGCACAGATGAGTTCCCTGGGTTTTTCCTTGCCTCATATATCACATTGTTGGAGCCAGAGAAGTCAGCAACCTGGAAATGCCAACTGATGCGGACCCAAAAATGCTCAAACAAAAGCTAGCTTTCTTCTAGCCAAAGGACCAAAAAGAGCAGCTAATAAGTCAAAAAAATTTTTAAGAAAATACTCATCAAACACCACAGAAAACCCTGTCGTCCCACCCTCACCCAAATCCATAAAAGACAAGGAGAAAGCCTAGGTTTCTGGGCTGTCATGAGGAACCCCATCCAGCCCACCCCCGCCAGAGTAGTGCTACGGAAAGCTAAGGAGGGAGCTGGGGATTGCATCATCCCCCACCAGGCAGTAACAATGACCCCATCAATGTGGTTTCAGTGGAGACCCTGGACTTCCACCGCCGCTGGCAGTAACGAGGCTCCCCTTTCCTATGTCCACTCGGATCGTGTGGAGGAGACCTACCAGAGACTAAGAATTTTTATCACCTCCCAGTGATGAAATGGGACAAGACCACTCCCCTCCACCCCGTGCTGTCTGTTGAGTCCCCAGTGGAAGCAAGAATAAGGCATTACCCCACCCAGCCATGGAGGTTTCCGTGGAGGCCTACTAGGGAGCCAGAACTCCCACCCTACAGTGTAGTAACAGAATCCTTCACCTTGGATGTCAACGGAAGCAGAGTAGGGAACCTGAATGTACACCCCAACTCTGCAAAAGCAAAGAAGAGCAGCCTCCCTCCCTTCCAGAGCAGTGTCAGAGGAAGCCAGACAGAAGACAGTTAAAAAAAAAAAAAAAAAAAAAACCTTCAAAGTTCAGCAGGAAATTTTGTCAACCTAGAGCTCCATGCCCATACAAACTCCTAATCCCCAGTGAGAAAGCAGACATTTTTCAGACATGCGAGAACCCACAGTTTACTTTTTATGTACTCTTTCTGCAAGGGTGCTACTGGGGCTATCTCCTATAAGAACCTGAATATGTACTCCAGCGAACAAATTAAAGCAAAATGATCACACAGGGCCAGGAAATAGTCAAATCAACCTTGAAAAGTGATGAGAGGACATTCCAGGGTTATAAAAATAGAGCCAATTTTATAAGGATTTAACAGGAAGGTGGGAGGGAACCATCAGGGGTACAGGGAAGCCTGGAAAAACTGCAAGTATAATTTCAAGTGTGGAAAAAATTAAGGATACAATAAAAGCAAATAATGCAAGAGGGATAAAAAGATTTAAGAAACTCTGGAAGAGGGAGAAGAAGAGAAAGAATACTGCTTTAAAAAATCAAAATCCGACCGGGCATGGTGGCTCACGCCTGTAATCCCAGCACTTTGGGAGGATGAGGTGGGCGGATCACCTGAGGTCAGGAGTTTGAGACCAGCCTGACCAACATAGAGAAACCCCATCTCTACCAAAAATACAAAATTAGCCGGCCATGGTGGTGCATGCCTGTAATCCCAGCTACTCGGGAGGCTGAGGCAAGAGAATTGCTTGAACTCGGGAGGCGGAGGTTGTGGTGAGCTGAGATCATTGCACTCCAGCCTGGGCTCGAAACTCCCATTTCAAAAAAAAAAAAAAAAAAAAATCAAAATCCAGATATGGACCTTTATTTTCCAGTCTCAGGCACTTTCTGCACTGCAGGCAGCAGTGCAGACATGGTCAAGTCCAAGAACTATACCACACATAACCAGTTCCAAACAGAAATGGCATCAATAGGCCCTGATCATAAAGATATCCTTTAAGTGGGTAGAACCTTAGTTCTTAAGGATCATGCACTTTGCCAAGAAACACAAGAAGGGTCAAAAGACACAGGCCAATAAAATGAAGACCATCAAGGCCTTTGTCAAGCTCAAGGTCTTGAAGGGCACCTGTGTTGGTCTGTTCCTGCCATTGCTATAAAGAAGTACCTGCGACTTCTTTATAGCAATGCCGGGCATGGTGTCTCACCCCTGTAATCCCAGTACTTTGGAAGGCTGAGGCGGGTGGATCACGAGGTCAGGAGATCGAGACTATCCTGGCTAACATGGTGAAACCCCGTCTCTACTAAAAATACAAAAAAAATTAGCCGGGCATGGTGGCGAGCGCCTGTAGTTCCAGCTACTCTGGAGGCTGAGGCAGGAGAATGGCACGAACCCGGAAGGCCAAGCTTGCAATGAGCCGAGATCGTGCCACTGCACTCCAGCCTGGGCGACAGAGGGAGACTCCATCTCAAAAAAAAAAAAAAAGAAAGAAATACCCAAGACTGGGTAATTGATAAAGAAAAGAGGTTTAATTGGCTCATAGTTCTGTAGGCTCACAGTGCTGGCATCTGCTTCTGGAGAGGCCTCAGGAAGTTTACAATCATGGCTGAAGGTGACAGGGAGCCAGCGTGTCACATAGTGAGAGTGAAACGAGCGAGGGAGGGGGAGGAGCCACACTCTTTTAAACAACCAGATGATGAACTACTAGAGCAAGAACTCAGTCATCACCAAGGGGATGATGCCAAGCCATTCATGAGGGCCCACTCCCACGATCCAATCACCTCCCACCAGGCCCCACCTCCAACACTGGAATCACATTTCCACATGGGATTTGGAGGCGACAAACATCCAAACCATCTCAACCTGAGTCCCAAGCTCAGGAGCCATGCTGATTATGACATCATCAGTTGCCAGGTTCTGCTGGCCAAAAGCTAGCACCCAGGCCAAGGCCTCCACAAAGGCTGCAAAGTAGAGGTTTCCATCCTGCCAACATGAGGATGAAAGCACTTGTATGATCTCCTGGGCTGCTCTCTCTACAGGGCTAGTGTACAAATAATTTGCTGTTTTGTACAAATAAATGCAAACTTATCCATATATGATGCCAAACACATTTAGCATAATTTTCAATTCTGGATGGATTGTAAGAAAAAAATTACTGTGACCCTGATGTTATTAACATTCTCCTTCAAATGGGATGAAAATGTTATTTTAGCACCCTACCCGATCTAGTGGAGTTAAATACTTATATTTAAATATTCATAACAACATTCCACTTTTAGAATTAACCAAAAGACAAATCATAGAAGATTTGATTCTGGTCATGGATCAAAATTTAAATGACCACATAAATGTAAAAGCACAGCTTTGAAAAGGTAGAAGGAAGAGCTAGGATAATACTCTTCCCCTTACGAAGTGTGAAATCAAAAGACAGTGTTGAGGGTTAATGGAACAATAAAGAGGTTTAAGTTAATAACCATTATGAAAATTAAAGTAATACAAAATAGATAAAATATCAGATGAGTAGAAGAGAGAAGTACTATAAAGTTACTTATCTTTCATTTCAAGGAGTCAACAGATACTGTCTAAAGTTTAATTAACAGAGAGAGATTTATCTATGGTTATGAGTTAACAACCAGAAAAACTAAAAATAGGGTTAGTTAATAAGAGTTTGTCTCCGAAGAGTGGGACTAGGGAAGAATAGGGTAGAGGATTGTTGCTTATCACAGGCTCTTATTAAGTATTTGATTCGTGACCATATACGTTTTTAACTTTGCATGCACTTGTAACTGATAAAAATAATTTTTAAAGTTTGACAAACACACTCTGTTGATGAAGCTGTATGACAACAAGCATTCTTGTGTGGGAATATGAATTGGCACAATCTCTATGGAGGAGAATTTGACAATATCTAGCAAAATTACATACAAAATTACCCTTTGACCCAAATTCCACTTGGAAAAATCTATCACAATGGTATAATGGTAAAAATACAAAAAGGTGCATACACAAGACTATTCATTACTGCACCATTTGTAATAATAAAAGACTGGAAGCAACCTAAATGCCCGTCAGTATGAGACGGGTTGAATAAACCATAGTCCATCCATCCAATAGAGTACTATTGCTGTCCTACAGAGAAATGAGGAAGACCCCCATATTCCCTATATTTTTCCAGGAGAGACCTCTTTACAGGATATATTATGAAATGAGAAAAGTTAAGGGGAGAAAAGTATACATGGAATGCTATCACTTATCTGAGAGCCTGGCAAGAGGAGATGTGAATATATCTATGTATTTGCCTTTTTTTTTGAGACAGAGTTTTGCTCTTGTTGCCCAGGCTGGAGTGCAATGGCACAATCTCGGCTCACCGCAACCTCTGCCTCTCAGGTTCAAGCAATTCTCCTGCCTCAGCCTCCCGAGTAGCTGGGATCACAGGCATGTGCCACCATGCCCAGCTTATTTTTGTATTTTTAGTAGAGACGGGGTTTCTCCATGTTGGTCAGGCTGGTCTCGAACTCCCGACCTCAGGTGATCTGCCCGCCTTGGCCACCCAGAGTGCTGGGATTAAAGGTGGGAGCCACTGTGCCTGGCTGCCTTTTTTGTTTTAATGGAAGGACAAATGAAAATCTAAAATCAAACTCAGTACCTATGACAGGGAAGGAACACGGTGGTAGGCAAGGATAGAAGTTAGACTTATAAATATGCCTGTTTTGTAGCTTTGGCTTTGAAACAATATAAATATTTTAAGTAATTGTTTTAAAAGTCAAATTATTTTTAAACAGTAATTCCAACAGATTAAAAGAAAAAATTATAAAAACCTAACTATGGGCCAGGCGCAGTGGCTCCTGCCTGTAATCCCAGCACTTTGGGAGGCCAAAGTGGGCAGATCACTTGAGGTCAGGAGACTAGCCTGGCCAAAAAAGTGAAACCTTGTCTCTACTAAAAATACAAACATCAGCTGGGCATGGTGGCAGTTACCCATAGTCCCAGGTACTCAAGAGGCTGGAAGCAGGAGAATCACTCGAACACAGGAGGCAGAAATTACAGTGAGCCGAAATCGTGCCACTGCACTCCAGCCCAGGTGACAGAGCAAGACCCTGTATCAAAAAACAGAACAAAAACAACAACAACAACAAAAAACTAACTTTGTATTGGGTTGGTGACACAACCACAGAGAAAAAAACCAATTCTACTGACTTTAAAACAGGAATTTGACTACAGTCCTAGTGAAATACATCCTAAGGACCAAAAGAACTGTCAAGTTTTAAAAAGCCAAAAACATAACTATTTTCAGTAATCGCATTGTGGCTGGTAATGTCAGTGCTGCTGTTGAGCTGTCTAGGTATTGTGGGATAAAGCAAAAGAGTAATGGTGTTGGTGTCGTTGGAAATCAAGACTTTGATATAGGTATGGAAAATTCCAATGTAAAAGTGATGAGGTTAAATAAAACTGCTATAGTCTAGAACTGGAAAAAGCAATATGAACACATAATGCAATTTACCTTTAAAGATACACACACATATTTCCAAATTCTGACCCCTGGAGAATCCTAGAAATTATGACTGACCTGGTAGCAAACCCACCCCATCCCCAAAAGTCCTAAATCCCAGGCTGTGATTTCTAATACTATTTCCCACCAAAAGGAACCAGGACTCCTTAGAGAAACACTGGGTCTGGAGGAGGAAACGCAGAAGATGAGCCTGGAACACTCTGTCATACCAAAAGGCAAGGGAGCTATTAGAAACTACTGGGATCCTGGCCGGGAGCGGTGGCTCACGCCTGTAATCCCAGCACTTTGGGAGGCCGAGGCGGGCAGATCATGAGGTCAGGAGATCGAGACCATCCTGGCTAACACGGTGAAACCCCATCTCTACCAAAAATACAAAAAAAAATTAGCTGGGCGTGGTGGTGGGCACCTGTAGTCCCAGCTACTTGGAAGCCTGAGGCAGGAGAATAGCGTGAGCCCGGGAGGCAGAGTTTGCAGTGAGCCAAGATCGCGCCACTGCACTCCAGTCTGGTCAACAGGATGAGACTCTGTCTCAAAAAAATAAATAAATAAATAAATAAAAGAAAAGAAACTACTGAGATCCTGTTAAGAGGACTTCAGAGTTCACTTGAAATTCCCACTGGACAGGCCAGGCATGGTGGCTCACGCCTGTAATTCCAGCACTTTGGGAGGCCAAGGCGGGCAGATCACGAGGTCAGGAGATTGAGACCATCCTGGCTAACACGGTGAAACCCCATCTCTACTAAAAACACAAACAATTAGCTGGGTGTGGTGGCGGGTGCCTGTAGTCCCAGCTACTCGGGAGGCTGAGGCAGGAGAATGGCATGAACCCAGGAGGCGGAGCTTGCAATGAGCTGAGATCGTGCCACTGCGCTCCAGCCTGGGTGACAGAGCGAGACTCTGTTTCAAAAAAAAAAAAAAAAAAAGAAAGAAATTCCCACTGGACAAAGATAGGACAAATTAAACATCAGTGAGGAGAGTAACTACAGCAGATTGAAATATAGCAACTAAGTTTAAATACATCCATTTAAAGTGACACTCCCCTCTCTCAAAAATTAGTTACCTTTGGAAAATGTTTAAAAAATTAATAAAATCAAGCATTTACCCTGCCTTTCCTATATGAACTGTATCTCAGAGCAACCAAATGGTTGATATGGACAAGGTTTCTTTTTACAAATATCCCAGCTAGTATGAAGAAGTGATAGAAACAAAATATCACCATTTTATAACCTCTAATTAATGAACAGATCAAAGAGAGATAACCAGACATAATGTACCTCCTGATGGAAGTACCTATCACCACTTTTAAAATATTCGTGCCAAGAAAGTGAACTTGAGTCTCATCAAGTCACTTAATCCAACTGCCAATTTGTAGGAAATAAAGGGGACAGAGGAATACATTAAACAAACCTTAAGGATGCAATGGAAATCATATAGGACAAATAACCCACTTCTTCAAAAAATAAACTGCATGGGGGAAAAAGACAGCAAATATCAACCAACTGCAATGTGTGAACTTCGCTGATTCAAACGAATCCACTGTTTTTTTTAAATTTGATAAAACTGAAAAACTTTGAACACTGACTGGATATTTAATAACATTAAAATTTTTTGACCAGGCGCAGTGGCTTATGTCTGTAATCCCAGCACTTTGGGAGGCCTAGGCGGGTGGACTGCTTGGGGTCAGGAGTTTGAAACCAGCCTGACCAACATGGTGAAACCCTGTCTCTACTAAAAATACAAAAATTAGTTGGGCATGGTGGCACACACCTGTAATCCCAGCTACTGGGGAAGTTGAGGCAGGAGACTCACTTGAACCCAGGAGGCAGAGGTTGCAGTGAGCCGAGATCACACCACTGCACTCCAGCCTGGGTGACAAAGTACAACTGCAACTAAAAAAAAAAAAAAAAAAAAAAATTAAATTGTTTGGTTAACTTTTTAGGTGTGAAAATGTTATGTTTTTTAAAAACAAAATCTACCTTTTAGAGACACATATGGAAGTATTTAAGAATGATATGACATCTGGGGCCTAGAATGGTGGCTCACACCTGTAATCCCAGCACTTTGGGAGGTGGAAGCGGACAGATCACTTGAGATCAGGTGTTCGAGATCAGCCTGGCCAAAATGGTGAAATCTCCTCTCTACTAAAAATACAAAAATTAGCCAGGCATGGTGGTGCACACCTGTAATCTCAGCTACTGGGGAGGCTGAGGCACGAGAATCACTTGAACCTGGGAGGTGGAGGTTGCAGTGTGCCGAGATTGCATCACTGCACTCTAGCCTGGGTGACAGAGTGAGACTTTGTCTCAGAAAAAAAAAAAAAAGGATGATATGACAACATCTGGGATTTGCTTCAAAACAATCCAGGACTGGAGAACAGGGGAGGGAGTTACAGTCAGTTATCTATAAATAAAACTAGGTAAAACATAAATTAAGTGTTGAAACTGGTTGATGGGAATTTGGGGGCTCATGATACTATTCTACTTTTATAGATGTTTAAAATTTTCCAAAATGAAGTTTAAAAATAGGTTCAAGCACCAAGAAAAAAAGGAATAAAAAATCACTTTAAGGCCGGGCACGGTGGCTCAAGCCTGTAATCCCGGCATTTTGAGAGGCCGAGGTGGGTGGATCACCTGAGGTCAGGAGTTTGAGACCAGCCTGGCCAACCTGGAGAAACCCGTCTCTACTAAAAGTATGAAAAATTAGCCGGGCATGGTGGCAGGTACCTGTAATCCCAGCTACTCAGGAGGCTGAAGCAGAGGAAGCTTGAACCCAGGAGGTAGAAATTGCAGTGAACCAAGATCGTGCCACTGCACTCCAGCCTGGGCGACAAGAGTGAGGCTCCATCATACACAAAAAAAATCACTTTAAAAAGACTCAAAAGTAGTACCAGTTAAACAGAGATAAATATAAATTATTTATGTAAATCTTTTACAAAACTGAATAGATTTCCAATATTTATGATAAAGGAAACATTAAGTGGTTTTGTTTTTTACTTCAAGACAGGGTCTTGCTCTGTACCCCAAGCTGCAGTACAGTGGTGCAATCTCAGCTCACTGCAGACTCCCCTTCCCGGGTTCAAGCAGTTCTCACACCTCAGCCTCCCAAGTAGCTGGGACTACAGGCATGTGCCACCATGCCCAGCTAATTTTTGTAATTTTTTTTTTTTTTTTAGTAGAGATGGGGTTTCGCCATGTTGGCCTGACTGATCTCGAACTCTTGACCTCAAGTCATCTGCCTGCTTCAGCCTCCCAAAGTGCTGAGATTATAGGTGTGAGCCACCGGGCCTGGCTGGGGGCGTAAGTGTTCTTAAATGTTATAATGCTAATTGTTTGCATGCTCATCTTATCTTAGTAGACTATAGGCTTCCTTTCTTCCCAACCAGCAAGAGCAATAGCGCTTTGTACATATCAGCCTCTCAATCTTTCAAATAAATTCAGTTAAATATGCTACACATCATCCTAACATTCTTACTGAAAGGAAGCAAATACCTTGGTTTTTAAAAACAAAACCAAAAAAAAAAAACTGTAAAACTATAAAAAGGAACATACTTGCTGTCTTTTAACTTGTTTTTTAACTCCAGGTTGTTCAGACAACTGTGTTTTCTCCTCTCCAGGCAATATTAATGATAGCTGCCATTTACTAAGCAGTTGTATCTCCACTGAGAATTAGGCACAACATCTCTTTTAATTATCACAACAACCCTGTAGGTTAATTTATTAGCTTCCTTCCATAAATACTATTTTTTTAACCTGAAGCTCAGAAATTCAGAACTCAGACGGAGAATGTATAGTTCTGGGAAGTCAGTACTCCAATGCTCACGCGCCCCTGGCTCCTCTCACACCCTGGAGTTCAAGAACTGCCAGCGTGGAGTCAAACAGCATCTTCTCTAGATTGGTTTCCTTCCTTCCATTTATTCATACAGCCTAGGCGAGATCAATGCAACACCCTCAAACCTTTCCTGTGGCTAAAGTGAATTCAAAAGGTGGTTTTTCTTTTCCCCCTCTCTAAATCTACCATGAACAGATTTGCCTTCAGCAATTTAGTCCAGCCCACTTCAAGTCTTATTTAATAAAGCACATACATTCACTATAGATCTCTCAAAGATTCCTTCCATTCTCAATGCAGACTAAAATGCCTTATCCCAATTATAACTTTTCACTTTTCCTCAGAAAAGCAAACATTATATAACCAGTCCTCACCTTACAAATACTCCATTTGTAACATAACTCTGCTAACTTTGGCAAGTCATCTTTGATTCTTCTTTTGCCTCTTACATGTAATTTGTCACCAAGTCTTGTCATTTCTACTTAAAATCTCTCAAAGCCATCTTTTTTTTTTTTTTTTTTTTTTTTCTTTTTGAGACAGGGTCTCACTCTGTCACCCAGGCTGGAATGCAGTGGCGCAATCTTGACTCACTGCAACCTCTGTCTCCTGAGCTCTGTGGGAGCTCAAGTGATCCTCCCACCTCAGCCTCCCAAGTAGCTGGGACCACAGATACATGCCACCACACCTGGCTAATTGTTGTATTTTTTTATAGAGACAGTTTCGTCATGTTGCCCATGCTGGTCTCAACTTCCTGGACTCAAGCCATCCACCCTCCTTGGCCTCCCAAAGTGCTGGCATTACAGGCATGAGTCACCACGCCCGGCCCGTCATTCCTTTTCTTTACACTGCCAAAACCTTGCTCTGGACCTTGATCTTCCGCAGTAAAAACTATTACACAGTTCCACAATCCAGTGGCCTCCCATTTTTTTCCATGCATTCTTCCTATCAGTAAAAAAGTAAGCATACATCTGATAAATATCCATAAATTATAATAATGCCTTACTATACTAACACATACATTAAAAAATACAAAAACAAACTTTGAAGGTTGATATAAAAATAAATACAATTTCTAACATATTCTCACGTTCCAATGCGTCATCTTGTAAAAGCCAGAGATATCACTGCTCTAAACTGCTGCTGCCAGGATAATCTACCTAAAAACCCAAATCTGAGCATATTACATCCCCAGGTCAACCCTTCAATGGCATCATATCCCACTGGCACATGCCTACTTCATCAACTTCCTCTCCTGTAATCTTTATCCTTATATCCTGTATTTCAGCTTTACCTTTTATCTCCCCATGACTTTTGCATACACAGTTCCCTATATCTGGAATGCCCTTGCCCTCAACAGTTACTGATTTATACATAACAGTATCTCGAAGAGGGAAACACATTCTAAATGTCATAACCAACGTCCAAATGAACTTTTGGAATGTCACCTCTCTTTTCTATAGGAACATATATGTATTTTAACATATCTTTTCTTACTTTATTTGGCTCCTTTTCAAGTCCTGAATACTCGGAAAGAATGGGTATGGATTCCAATAAAAGTAGAGAACAAAACAACTTCATTTTGCTTATTTTTCTTCCTTGTTTATCTTTCCATGTCCCCACAAAGCCCTTTTAAGCAAAAAGGATGTTACGAACCCAGAGATTAGTTCTCCCTAGGGCCAGGAAAAAGGCTGGACCTTTGCAACTGCAACCGGAACTCCAGCCAGGAACTTACACAGATTTAATAACTGAATGCAAACATACTTTCCTAGAGCAATACTCCAGGTCTTACCTTCTGTTTCAACCTTCCTATCTGCTGTACAATCCCCTCTAAGTTGACTACAATGGCTAAGAGAAGAGTGATGGAGTAGCACCAACATGTTTTCCAGAAAAGTCATGAAAATTCAAGTGGCTGACTCTGAGCACTAATGATGGAGAGCTTGGTCTTCAAAGAGACTTTTATTCCACCACTCCAAGTCTTTCTACATTCTCCTTTGGGGACTGGGAGGACAGCACTGTGGTGGAGAAAGGGAAGAGGGGAATAGGCATTAGAGGAAGAAGGCCTGGAAGGAAGTCACACTCCAATTCTTGGTCTCATCACAAAGCAGAGAGACACATTAGTTGTGCTATATACAACAGGCCTCAAGAAAAAGCAACCTTCCTATGTATTTTGGCAACGGGATCCTTTAAAGAACAGTCAAAACAAACTGCAGCAGAGCTATCATAAGCCAAGACTGCTCCTCTATTCTTGAAACGAGATCAGTTTATCCTCACTTTCAAGTCATATAACTTCCACTTGTCTTCCCTTGGTAATCCCCCTCCATTCTCCAAATCTCCCCTTTCTTTCAGTTCAAGTTCCAACCTCTTCCTAGAAACCTATCTCCATCTACTCTGATCTTTTCTATGTAACTCATTTGGGCCAAATCAAAATCACAATAAAATACCACTTTACACAAAGTGGTACAGCTGCTTTAGAAAACAATTTTAAGTTTCTCAAAATGTTACATAGAATTACCAAACGATCCAGCAATTCCACTCCTAAGTATATATCCGAGAGAAATAAAAACGTATGTCCACACAAAATGTTCATAGCAACATCATTCATAATGAAAAGGGGAAACAACCCAAATACCTAACAACTGACAAATGGATGAGTAAAATGTGGTATGTCCATACAATGGCATATTATTCAGCAGTAAAAAGCAATGAAACACTCATACATGCTCCAACATGGATAAATCTTGAAATCATTAAGTGAAAGAAGCCATGCAGGAAGGGTTATATATGATTCTATTTATTAATATATGAAATGTCCATAATAGGCAAATCTATAGCAAGTAGATTAGTGATTACCTAGGACTGAAGGGTTTGGGGGAATGAGTGTCTAACAGGCATGGGGTTTCTTTCTGGGGTGATGAAAAAGTTCTGGAATTAGTGGTAATCAATCACCCTTGTGAATATACTTAAAACCACTTTAAAAAGTAAATTTTAGGGCTGGGCATAGTGGCTCATGCCTGTAATCCCAGCACTTTGGGAGGCCAAGGCAGTCAGATCATCAGGAGTTTGAGACTAGCCTGGCCAATGTGGTGAAACTAAAAATACAAAAACTAGTCAGGCATGGTGGCGGGCACCTGCAGTCCCAGCTACTTGGGAGGATGAGGCATGAGAATCACCTGAACCCAGGAGGCGGAGGTTGCAGTGAGCCAAGATCGCACCACTGCACTCCAGCCTGGGGGACAGAGTGAAACTGTCTCAAAAAAGAAAAAAAAAGTAAATATTATAGTATGTGAATCTTATGTTATAATCTTATAAGATTCATATACTATAAAATTTCGTATCTTAAACAGTTTTCAGATTACCACAACCTACAAGGCCCTTTCCAGGCTCTCTCCCTCTGACCTCACCACAAGCCTCTCTGCCATCAGTCACTACTCAAACCCACTGGCCTTCTGTCCATTCCTGAAATATGCCTAGGGTTTTCTTGCCTCAAGGCCTGGAATAAAAAGTCTTGCCTAGTCTCTTTAGATGACTAATACCTCCTCATCCTTTAAGTCTCAGCTCAAATGTCATCTCCACGGTGAGGCCTTCCCTCGCCACTCTATCTAAAATAGGACAGTCGCTCCCATCATTTTCTCTGAGGCATCTCATGTGCTTCCTTTATAGAACATCCACATAGCTTTATGTGAATTTACCTGGTTTTTTAATGTCAGGTCCACAAGACTGCATGCACCATGAGGAGTGAATCTGTATTATTCACCATCATAATTCCCAATGTCTAACACAATTGCTGGCATTTAAGTGTCTAATAAATGGTAATATTTTTATTTCCCTAATATGCCACGTCCTCATACGTACTGCTCCCTCTGCTGATACCACCACCATCTCTACTGCCTCTACTCCCTCTGCTAACCACCCCTATCTCTCAGCTGAAACATGATCCCCTTGGTGAAGACTTCCTTTCCTGACCCTCCCTCCTCCCCAGAAGACAGTCTCTCCTTCACTTACTCACCTATTCGTCACTAGCGGCATCTTCACCATTGCAATTAACTTATACTGTATTAAACTTGTGTTTTGTTTTGTTTTGTTTTGTTTTGGTGGGGCGGGAGTCTGGAAGGGATTGTTTTTGTTTTACATTTGTATCCACTACTTTAGAAAGCCTTAAAGAAAAATATTTGTTCATCTTTGTGTCCCCAGTACTTAGCACACTGCCAGGCACAGTATTGCCACTAATTATGGTAATAATGGCTAACATTTATTGTTTAATAGGTGCTTAGTATTCTTAGTTCTACAGTAGGTAAATGGACGAATAAATGGATAAATTTCTTAGTCACTAACCTCACAGAGGTCACAGTTTGACAGGGACAGAAGACAGGTATACAGGCTAATGTAGAATAATCACCACCACAAGGCCAAATTAGTTGCCCTGCCCTGTTCCTATGCCTCCAAATCTTAGAGTATGCTTTTCTCTGAGTCCATAAATGTCACGTTTCTTCAAACTCACTTAGAAAACTTCCTTCGATTACTTACAGCCCACTTCCTGCACTTGGTGCCTGGAAGCAATTTCTAGGATGTCACCACAAGCAATATTAAACTGCCACATAGTTTCCTGCTGTGTGTCTGCATTATCAGTTAAATTGCTTCATATTAACCACATTCCAGTCCACTGGGATCATTCAAACACTAAATAAGATTTAAAAATACCTGTGGAAGATTGTCAGTTACCACTGCTCCTTTTATTCTTCTAGATAAATGTCCATACAGGTTTAACATTTAGGTTTCCAGGGTGCTACCTGCATACTGGTGACCTTCTCTTTTTTTGTCCATTAAATGTTGATTTGAGGTAAGACAATGTTCCTTTATTAAAATAAACATGAGGCTGGGCACGGTGGCTCACACCTGTAATCCCAGCACTTTGGGAGGCCAAGGTGGGCAGATCACCTGAGGTTGGGAGTTCAAGACCAGCCTGACCAACACAGGAGAAACCCCGTCTCTACCAAATATAGAAAATTAGCCAGGCATGGTGTCTCATGCATGTAATCCCAACTACTGGGGAAGCTGAGGCAGGAGAATCGCTTGAACCCGGGGGTTGGAGCTTGCGATGAGCCAAGATCATGCCATTGCACTCCAGCCTGGGCAACAAGAGCAAAACTCCACCTCAAAAAAAAAAAAAAAAAAGAACTAAATACTCTAGTAAAAGGCCTGCCTAAACCATATAATTTGCCTTAAAAATTTATAAAATATAAAACTTTTCTTCCTCAAGGGTTTAATTTTTTTTAACTCGATGAACACTCAACTCAGTCTTAATTAGAATCTTAATGTAGATACTAATGTATTTCTTAAATGCATTCCATGAACTCTTCTCAAACAACCATGTGCCAGGCATTCAGTCTGACACAGGGAACTCAAAGATAAATAAGACAGTCCTTCCTCTCAAGAAGTTTATGTCCAGCATGGTACGGGAGACAGACAAGAAACAAGATTCAGTATTTTGACTGCGATAAAAACAAGGGGCCACAGAAACACGGATGAAGGGCACCCGGCCTAGACTGGAACAGGAGGGGGTGGGGGTGGCAACAGGGAACTGGCATCAAGGCAGGCGTCTGGGGGATGGCATCTGATCTTAGGCCTATAAACTCCCATTCTCTCATTTGAAAAATATGGTTAATAAATAGCATCACCACCACTGGACAGTAGTAAGGGTTCCATGAAATGGTTCACATTAAGGATTTCCATGGTACCTGACAGAGATTGTGTTCAACCAGGCATAAACTTAAAAGAGAAGTCTGATCAAACACGAAATCTCAACACCTGTGCCTAGCAACTCATGTGCTTTACCACTGATCACACAACAGACACCAGCTTCACAATTACACACAATGTTGTTTTTAATCAACTTTTATTTTTTAATAATGAGACAATGTTAAGCCCTACTCTGCATGTTAACAGCCTAATTCCTTGGTCATTAAAATTTGCTTCTCCATTACCTTAAACATACCTTTCTCTGACATTTCTAATATACAGTAATGTTCTTTGTCTTTTGATACAGAAGGTGAAAAAAAAAGAAAAAAAACTAACAATTACTGAGTTTTTAACATGGACCTGGCATTTACATTGATACTGTGTTCATTGCTCACAATAACCCTACAACCTGGACACAGTCCTCCCCATTTTACCTTCAGGGAAATTGAGGTTGAAAAGGCAGTCTGTGTAAAGTTTCATAATTAGCATTAAAAAGAGCTGGAATTTGAACCTAGACCTGATTCCATCTAGTCAACTGACTTGCTGCATCAGAGATAAGCAAGAGAAAACAAAAGGAACCCCTCCCCCTTGCCCCTACCTCCAAGACTGTCCTATTCAATGGAACCTGCACACTTAGATTTCACCACAGCCAGGAGAACACCTTGAACACTCTGCCAGGACGGAAAGCCAGCCAGCAGTAACCAAAGCTCTGTCTTCTCCAACAACTAGAGGAGCACTTAAGTGGGTAATTTCCTGTCCATCCCCATTCCTAGCTACAGGCAGAAGTTGCATAATCAACAGTCACTATAAATCACAACTACTTTTCATAACTTCTCTCTTCATATTCTCTTTCAGTTTCACAAGCTAACATATTTCCCAAGCCTAAGTTTTTATCACAGAGTAGTCTAGTTTCAAGATCAATAAGGCTATTCTTCATACTCATTTCACGCTTAATACAATTCCATGCCTTAGTAAAGTCCCTAACCCAAGTGCTCAGAATTAGCGATGGGTTCCACAAAACACATTTGAGAAATGTATTTGTCAACCTGCTACCTTGGAGAGCAACAGAGAGATTTGATGGCTAGCCATCTGAACTTTTACTTGCTGGATTTTAATACTGGTTCTGACACTCACTGCCTCATGTCAGGCAAGTTTCTGAACTTTTCTGTAACAAGAAGGGTAAGTGTCCTCACGCATACTCTGCAACTCTAAGTTGGCTTCTGGAAAGTGTTTCTAAGTGCTATTGAAATCCAAGTTTACAACTCTTACTTGGAAGCAGGAGCTAAACTTGAGTGCCTCTTTAATCCCAATGTTTCACAAACGACATCTTTTTACCTCCCAAGCCTCTCAAGCTCTTGTCTGGAGCATGCTTCTAACTTTTTTCTCATTTCCACAAAAATAAAGATTTAACAGAGTGTTCATGCGACTCTTCCATTTTCGTTACCATAAGCAAACTTTTCTAGTTTCATTCAGCAGATGTCTCAAGGCTGCTGCAGCGCATCTCATACATATTTTGTAAATGAGAAGCCTAACCACACGGGGGACTGCAAGGCTGGGCAAGGGTCACACTACACGGGCATCACCTGGACACGAGATGCAATGTTTGAATAATTATTAGTTTCACCCTTAAGGCCCTTCTCCTTCCAAACTTCCCTAGTACAATTCTCAAAATGCTGAAATAAACACATTCCACAGACCTTCCTGTAAGAGGGCTTAAAGTGTCCTAGGAAAGTTGTTTTACAGAAAAGCCTATCTGTAGTTGTTTTACAGAAAAAGCTGTCAACTCTGCTTTTTAATGCCCTTAAACAATTCTATTAGTCACAGAGGAAAAAGTGAACATTTGTTAGTAATTAGAGATAAAACATCTCCACTTCTGGGGCAGAGGAAGGGAGGGGCCACAAGAGGACCTGACTGGGAGGGGAGATAGAGTCCAAAGCCACACACCCAAATTGGACCGCTTAAGAGTTGCACTTTCCAAAGTCAACTTCTAAGTCTACAAGGACAGCAACAATGTTTCAGTGGATTCTGAAGTTACATGTATCAACAATTTCCCCGGAAAGCTAACCCTCCACCGGGAACTCCAGGTGAATGAATGAGTGAGGGAATTCGCCAGATTGAGTTACAAAGCCTTTCCAACGATTATCAAGAGCAGGTGCTCGGTTACAACACAGAGGTATCCTCCTTCACAGCCTTTGGACCTTGCTGCGTGGAGATTTTCACAGATAAGAGGGGGGAAATAGAGAGACAGGCCTTCCTCCCCGGCCATCCACACCTTAGGTCCATGAGTGGCCCCTCCCTCTAAGAACCTCACGAGACTTCTGTGGGGGCCGCAGGCCTCAAGCGACCAGACTGCAACCTCTCCGGACCTGCCAACTCTCGGGGCGCCCCAAACATGCCCAAACATGGGGAGGTGCTTCCAGGGCTTTCCCACTCCCCCTCCCCACAGTTGAAGGACCATTTTCAGGGGCTCTCCGTAAACCCGGGGAGGGGGTCGCCCTGTAATCTCAGCTGTTCCGACCCCCAGGTAATGAGGGGACCCCTGGCCCCCGGCGCCCTACCACCCCGCGCGCACCCCGCCCCCGCGCCTCCCTGGATCGCCATAGCAACCGTCCCCCTCCCCGCGTGACGCCGGCACGCGGGGCGCCCCTCTGGTCTCGGCAACAAGTCCCCCACGCGGCCCGCGGCCTGCAGCCCTGGCCCGGCCTCGCCGCCCCGCGCCCGGCCCGGCTCCGCCCGGCCCGGCCGCACTCACTTGATCCTGGAGCCCATGGTCCCCGGGCCTCCTCATGGGCCCGCGGGCCCCGCTCGGCGCTGCGCTGCCCGCCCGCCCGCGGCCGACCGGCCTCCCTCTGGCGCTCTCCCCGCCCCTTCCTCCCTTCCCTCAGGCTGGGGCCCGCCCGCTCGAGGCTCGCTCCCTCGCCGCCGCCGCCGCCTCCAGGGGTTAATGTACTCGCTCCAGCCCGGCGAACGCCATGGTCGCCGGCGCGCGTGCCCGGCGCGCGCCGCCCCCTCCGCCTCTCACCACCGCCCCTCCCGCCCGCGCTGCCGCCGCCGCTGCCCGCGGGAGCTGCTGGGAAGTGTAGTCCGCTTGCGGGGGCGGGGCCGTGGCCGGTGGGGGCGGGGCGGGAGCGCGGTCACCCTCACGTCTCCCCCGGCGCGGGCCCCGCAGGACTCTTGGCGTTCCTGTGCAGGCCCTTACGCATCTGCACCCCACTGCGCCCCGCTGGAAACCTCCACTCACAGCCGCCCTGAAGAGACCCTAATCCTCTCATGGAGACCCCCAGTCCTCCCGATGAAACTGCCACCCATCCTCCCCTTGGAGACCTCCCACCCAGCCCTTCTAACAGAGAGCTAATCTCCCGCCCAGGCCTCCATGAAAACACGTTTTCCCGTTAACATCCCGCACCTTCCATTAAGTTCAGTGCAGAACCTCTTCTGCATCACACCGTCCACTTCCCCATCTGAAGGCCTTTCCTCTTCCTTTCCCCTTAGAGCTTGAAGGAGACCCCACATACCTACAGGAAAGCCACCTGGGGGCTTCGTGGACCCACGTGGTGGCTCAGCTCTGCCCTCCCCTTGAGGACCTCTGCCTCCCTTTGTCAACCGTTTTGGGAACTCCAACATCGAAGCCTCCTGTTAACACAACAGTCCCTGATAGAGAGTAACTCAATGCAAATGAAAGGATTTGAGAGCCGAGATCACCAACCTGCTACCTACCCCTGCTCCCCTTTGGGATTCACTTCCATGAACACCTCAATTTCATCCCCCTCGGGGGTCACTTCCATGAACACCTCAATTTCATCCCCTCTAGGCCCAGAGGGATCATAAAGGAAGCAATAATGGCAGCTACCATTAGCCACCCTTTAACGAGCGGGTGAGTGCCCTTTCTGCATCAGACACAGTATTTCCGTACATCATTAGTGCCAATCCTCACAATAGTCCTGTGTTCATGTCCCTAATTTACAAAGAGGAAACTGAGCCACATTCCCAAGGTCACATAACTAGCAACGAGTGAAGAAGCCAAGATTAGTGTCCAGACTGAATCATTCCAGACACATGTGACATAGTCATGTTTTAAGGTGGCACCTTTGGCCACCAGTCCAAAGACACTTTTAATATTAGGCTTTTTTTCCTTTTTTTTTTTTTTTCCAATTTTCTGTCCTGAAGTGCCGTTCATCGCTTCTGCCATTTCAGTTCTTATAAATGCATGGAGTGCGTCCCCACCCTACCCCCACCCTATAGCCTCTATGTAACTGGTCCTGCGTCCTAGCTCCTGGCCAGGCTGGGAGCAAAGAAAGCAAGAAGATAAGTCGTAGAAGACTTCTTCTGTTGGAGTCACCTTCTGAATAAAGATAGTTTCTCCCTTTTGCCTCTGCCTTGAGGTTGTTGAAGTCAAAGGGTAAACTTTTAAAATTAAAACCAAAAAAAAAGTGAAAATGTCCAAGCTGTCATTTTGAATTTAAAGTCTTATGCACCCAGACACCAATACCGACTTGTAAACACTCCCAGGAGCAAAGCTCTGCTAGACAGGCAGGAGCTCTGTGGTGTTTATTCACCTATGAAACTTCTCCAAGGAACAGTTGTTATCAAGATGTTCCCTGGAATGGGCAGCCAGTTCAAAAGCTCTGAGCAGGAGACTATAAATAAAACAAAGTTATTGGTGGAGGGCAAAGCTGGCTGCTTTTCAAAGGAGGTTGTAGCCATCCTGGCCACAAAAATGTCTGGGTGCCTGCTGGGTGGGGTGTGTGTGTGTGTGTGTGTGTGTGTGTGTTGGAGAGGGAGGTAGAAGGTGGGGATTATGTGTCTGCTCAGGTGGCCTCAGAGACAGCAGGGTGGTCTCAGGAAAGAGCACTGGACTGGGAGTTAGGAATGTGGCTTCTAATTCTGGCTTCAGCATTGACTGGCAGACTTTATGCAAATGATTAGACAAGTGTATGTTTCAGTTTCCTCCCCCGTAAAATGGGCATAGAGGGTGATAAGAAGCTTCCATCATAAGAGCGAGTGTAACATAGGAGCAAAGAGCACAGGCTCTAGAACCAGACTGCCAGGGTTTAAATCTCAGCTCTACCTCTTACTAAATATATGGCCTTGGGTGAATTATTCCTTCTCTGTGTGTCTCAGGTTCTCTGTCTGTAAAATGGAAATGGTGATAATAATAGACCTATTTTAGTGAGTTGACACGAGGATTAAATGAGTTAGTGACATTTATAAAGTATTTAAACAGTGACTATCACGTATTAACGACTCAAAAATTAAAAGCAACTATTATATACAAAACACTTAGCACAGTTTGGCTTTTATTATTAAAATTAATAAGGTAACCAGTGGCCGGTCATGGTGGCTCACACCTGTAATCCCAGCATTTTGGGAGGCCAAGGCAAGTGGATCACTTGAGGCCAGGAGTTCAAGACCAGCCTGACCACCAACATGGTGAAAACCCATCTCTACTAAAAAATAGAAAAAATTTAGCCAGGTGTGGTGGCAGGCACCTGTGGTCCCAGCTACTCAAGAGGCTGACGCAGGAGAATCGCTTGAACCCAAGAGGCAGAAGTTGTAGTGAGCCGAGATCACGCCACTGCACTCCAGCCTGGGCAACAGAGCAAGACTGTCTCAAAGGAAAAACAAAGGCCGGGCGCGGTGGCTCATGCCTGTAATCCCAGCACTTTGGGAGGCCGAGGCGGGCAGATCACGAGGTCAGGAGATGGAGACCATCCTGGTTAACATGGTGAAACCCCGTCTGTACTAAAAAAAATACCAAAAATTAGCTGGGTGTGGTGGTGGATGCCTGTAGTCCCAGCTACACGGGAAGCTGAGGCAGGAGAATGGCGTGAACCCAAGAGGTGGATTTTGCAGTGAGCCGAGATCATGCCACTGCACTCCAGCCTGGGCGACAGAGCAAGACTCTGTCTCAAAAAAAAAAAAAAAAAAAAAAGTAATAAGGTACCCCGGCACCGTGGCTTGTTCCTGTAGTCCCAGCTACTCAGGAGGCTGAGCCCAGGAGTTTAAGGCTGAGCCTAGGAGTTCGAGGCTGCAGCACACTATGATTATGCCCATGAATAGCCACTGAACTCCAGCCTGAGCAACATAGTCAGGCCCCATCTCTGAAATAAATAAATACATTTTGTAAAAGTGATAAACATAATAATAAACAGTACCATGCTTGGATTTGAGAGACCTGAGTTCTCAGCCCAACTTGTTTGTTCATATTCTGTATCAGTTAGAATTCAATTCAACTGTAAATGATAGAGAAATAAAATAACAATTGTTGAAAAAAATAGAATTTTATTTATTTTTCACATAAAGTCTGGCGATTAACATTCCAGAGCTGGTATGACAATTCTATAATTAATGGAGACCCAGAATTCTATCTTACTGCTCTCCGATTCTCCAAAAAGAACTTCCACTTCATAGTCCAGGATGGCTGCTTAAATTCTAGCTATTTAATCTGCAGCCCAGCCTGAAGGAAGGAAGAAGGATCTGCCCATGTCAAACTCTGACCTTTAAGTGTACTTCCCAGGAATTACTCACACCACTTCTATTTACATCCCAGTGGCCAGAATTT
Organism: Pongo abelii; assembly: GCF_028885655.2. Taxonomy (NCBI): domain Eukaryota; kingdom Metazoa; phylum Chordata; class Mammalia; order Primates; family Hominidae; genus Pongo; species Pongo abelii. The sequence continues at coordinate 115,227,234 of NC_071998.2, forward strand.
AGTCAAGCAACCACACCTCACTAGAAAATATAGCCTTTATTCCAGACAACCAGACAATAATGTCCACAGCTGAAAGGTAGGGGGAAGGGAATGGCATTTCCAGGAAAGAAGAGGAGGGTAGATATTGCAAGACACCCAGCAGGCTCAGCCATGCTTGGCTATGTGATTTTGAGCAAGCCACAGATTTAACCAAAATAAGAGAATCAGGCCAGGTGACCTCCTTCCAAAGTCCTTTTGGGTTCTAAAGTTCTGTAATTCAGTGGTTTATTGATTTTATAATTCCTTTAAACCTAGGTGAATCTGATGTCATTCAAATGAAATGAGACCTCTGTGCCAAATACATGCCATAATCAATTGTTGGAATGTAAACCTTCTGGTGAAGAGAAAGGATTTAGGAACTTTGCCTTCTCGACTGTTGTCAAAATAGGCTAAGCAGATCTAGCAGATAAAAGTCCAACGGTATGGGTGATACCACCTGCATTGACACTTTGATGCTCCTCAGTTTCCAAGCTTGCTCTTGCTCTTTTGTACCTGTTTGGTTTCTCTACTTGGAATTTAGGGAGCTGTGTTTATTGAGGGGAAGACAGCAACCCCAGGGAGCTCTATTGGCCCCCAATTATACAATACGAAATAGCAGAACAAATGGTCTGTGTGCCAGGATTCAGTGGTCTGTTGTTCCTAATACGTTAAATTGTGATTATATTATTTTTTATTGAAATGTAGTTCACCAACCATAAAATTTACCACTTTAAATGTGTACATTTCAGTGGTTTTAGCTGATGGACATTTGGATTGTTTTCTTTTTTTTTGAGTCTCACTCTGTCACCAGGCTGGAGTGCAGTGGTGCGATCTTGGCTCACTGCAACCTCCGCCTACCGGGTTCAAGCGATTCTCTTGCCTCAGCCACACGAGTAGCTGGAACTACAGGCGTGTGCCATCACGCCCAGCTAATTTTTGTATTTTTAGTAGAGACAGGGTTTCACCATGTTGGCCAGGATGGTCTCAATCTCTTGACCTTGTGATCCGCCCGCCTCGGCCTCCCAAAGTGCTGGGATTACAGGCGTGAGCCACCGCGCCCAACCTGGATTATTTTCTCCTTTTGGCTTTATGACTCTGGAGCCAGATGGACCCAGGTTGCTAGTTGGGTGAACTTGGAGAATGTTACTTAAATTTTCTGAGCCTTGGTTTCTTCTTCTTTAATAAGAGGATGATAATACCCACTTTACAAAGATAAAACAAAATGAAGAATTTAAGCTTCTTGCTCTATATTTGGTTTTCAATGAGTGGGAATATTATTCTGCTAAATTGTCAAATTGATAAAGACAGGAACCACATCAGATTTGTCCATACCTACTTCTCAACATCTAGTACAGAGCCTAGAATGCAGGCAGTGATCAGTAAATATTTTTTGAAAAAATAACTAAACAACCACAAAACCCTTATTTTGAGGCACATTCCTCAAGAATAATAAGCCACGGAACAAGATTTGGGAAGTGCTTTCTTAAATTTGAACTTAGTATATTCAGTTGGTGCATTTGCTCACCTTCTATTTTTTATACATTTTTAAAAATTGTGGTAAAATGTGCGTAACAGAAAGTTAACCCCTGTAACCATTTTTAAAGTGTATATTTCAATGACATTAAGTACATTCACATTGTTATACATCCATCACCACCATCCTCCTCCAGAACTTTTTTCATCTTCCCAAACTGAAACTTTATGTCCATTAAACAGCACAACAACTCCCCCTCCCATCCTCCCTTCCCTCCACTTTATCCCTGGCAACCACGATTCTAGTTTCTGCCTATGAATTTGACCACTCTCACATAACCTCATATAAGTGGAATCGTACATTATTTGTCTGTGACTGGCTTATTTCACTTAGCATAATGTCTTCAATGTCCATTCAAGTTGAAGTATATGTCAGAATTTCCTTCCTTTTTAAGGAATAGTAGTTCATGGTATGTATAGATCACATTGTGTTTCTCCATTCATCTGCCAATGGACACTTGGGTTGTTTCTACGTTTTGGCTCTTGTGAATAATGCTGCTATGAACGTGAGTGTACAAATATCTCTTCAAGACCCTGCTTTCAGTTCTTTTGGATAATACCCGTAAGTGGAATTGCTGGATCATGTGGTAATTCTTTTAAAATTTTCTGAGGAAATACTCTACTGTTTTCCACAGCAGTTGCCCCATTTTACATTTCCATCAGCAGTGCACCAGGGTTTCAATTTCCCCACTTCCTCACCAACACTTGTTATTTTGGGGTTTGGGGTTTCTTTTTTCTTTTTTCCTAATAGCTATCCTAATGGGTATGAGGCGGTATCTCACTGTGGTGTGGTTTTAATTTGCATTTCTCTAATGATTAGTGATTTGAGCATCTTTTCAAGTGCTTGTTGTCCACTTGTATATCTTCTTTGGGGAAATGTCTATTCAAATCTTTTGCCCATTTTGCAGTCAGATTGGGTTTTTTGTTGTTGTTAAGTTGTAGGAGTTATTGACATACTTTGGATGTTAATTACTTATCAGATATATGATTTGTAATATTTTCTCCCATTCAGTGTATTGGTTTTTCACTCTGTTGATAGTGTCCTTTGATGCAGAAGGGCTTTTAATTTTGATGTAGTTCAGCTTATTTTTTCTTTTGTTGCTGGTGCCTTTGGCGTCATATCCAAGAAATCACTGCCAAATCCAATGTCATGAAGTCTCTTCCTTTTCTCCTAAGAGTTTTATCATTTTAACTCTTAGACATGTAGGTATTTGATCCATTTTGAGTAAATTTTTTTGTGTATGGGATAAGGTAAGAATAATTATCTCCTCTGAGAACTAAGTATGAGTGCCCGAGCCTTTCCCCATTTGTGATTAGTAATCCCAGACTGGACACTCACCTGTTCTCTGGATAGACATTCATTATTTTACTATTGTTAATAATACCATTGTCTTAGGCTGTTCTTATACTGCTGATAAAGACATGTCCGAGACTGGGCAATTTACAACAGAAAGAGGTTTCATGGACTTACAGTTCCACGTGGGTAGGGAAGCCTCACAACCATGGTGGAAGGCAAGGAGGAGCAAGTCACGTCTTACATGGACGGCAGCAGGCAAAAAGAGAGAGCTCATGCAGGGAAATTCCCCTTTATAAAACCATCAGATCTCTTGAGACTTATTCACTATCATGAGAACAGCAGGGGAAAGACCTGCCCCCATGGTTCAATTACCTCCCACCAGGTCCCTGCCACAACACATGGGAATTCAAGATGAGATTTGGGTGGGGACACAGTCAAACCATATCAACTACCTTGCAGACACTTAATAGTTTATATTTTCCCAACTGCTCAATAATCAGGGAGAGCTATTGTCCTTGGTTTAAAAGTGAAAATGCTGGCCAGAATTGCTGGCTCATGCCTATAATCCTGGTACTTTGGGAGGCCAAGGTGGAAGGATTGCTCTAGGCCAGGAGTTTGAGACCAGCCTGGTCAACATAGCAAGACCTCATTTTTACAAAACATAATTAAAAAGAAAATTAGCTGGGCATGGTGGTGCACACCTGTTGTCACAGCTACTCTGAAGGCTGATGTGGAAGGATCGCTTGAGCCCAGGAGTTCAAGGTTGCAGTGAGCTATGATCCTGCCACTGCTCCCCAGCTTGGGCAACAGGCTAAATAAATAAAATAAAATAAAATAAAAAGATTCTGATACAGAGCAGGCTTGAATGACTTACCTGAGATCTAATGGCCAGCAAGCCATGAAAACTTAGCTCAGATGGCCTAACTCCTGATTCTGGGATCATTGGTTAGTTCCCTAAGATACAATGTTTTATCTTGCTGTGGTTTTCCTTCACTGATTTATTCATTAATTCATCAAACATTATTTTTCTTAGTAATAACTATATTGTTAGTATAACTAATATAGTATAACTATATTGTTAGTATAACTAACAGTATAACTATATTGTATATTGTATATAGTGTACTATATTGTTAAAAAATACAAAACAAGAATAAATAGTACATGTAATTTCTTTGCAGTACCCTCTTCTCCTGACTATACATGGACTTATTTTTATTTTTATTTTTATTTTTTTTGAGAGAAAGTCTCACTCTGTCGCCCAGGCTGGAGTGCAGTGGCATGATCTCAGCTCACTGCAAACTCCACCTCCCAGGCTCAAGCGATTCTTGTGCCTCAGCCTCCCGGATAGCTGGGATTACAGGTGCATACCACCACGCCCAGCTGATTTTTGCATTTTTAGTAGAGATGGGGTTTCCCCATGTTGGCCAGGCTAGTCTTGAACTCCTGACCTCAGGTGATCTGCCCTCCTCAGCCTCCCAAAGTGCTGGGATTACAGGCGTGAGCCACCACACTTGGCCTATACGTGGATTTAAAGTGATATACTTAAGTCTCTTCTCATGGAAGCTAAGAGAATGGAATCTGGAGCCAGACTGCCTGGCTGTGTGTGTGAGACCTTGTAAAAGTTATTAAACTCTCTCAGACTGAGTTTTCTTATTCGTAAAATGGAAAGAATAGTCCCTTCCTCATAGAATCATTGTGAAAGTTAAATGTGTTAATGCATGGGAAGTACATGATTAAGCTTATTGCAATGTCTCAATGTTAACTATTATATATTTGTCTTCTTAACAACCAACCAACCAACCAATAAAAGCCGAATTCTAAGAACGGCCAGAGAGAATTCATGGTTTAAAGCCTTGGTTCCCCTATTTAGCTGTGTGTACCAGTATCACCTGTGATGCTTGTCTGTAACATGGGGTCTAGAGTCTGGTCTTGGAAATTCTACTTCAGAAGGGAGATAAGAAGTGCTGTGTTTTAACAAGTTCCAAAAGTGATGCAGATCCATGAACAGGTGTAGAACCACTGACTTAAGCCTGACCCAGATGCCAGTATGAATGGCACTCCCATGCCAGTATGTGGGCACTCCCATGAGTACCCACAGGGCCTCAGCAGCCTGCTTGCTTCTCCCCGGCATGTTACCAGACTTCAGCTCCGAATCCTGCATCCCACTGGCTTAGGCTGACTTCCTAAGGGGCAGTCAGTGGACCTTAGGTTGCATTTGGTTGGCTGAACTAGAAGACCCAAGCAAGGTGTCATGAAAGATCCATTCACCCTTCTTCCAAGTCCCTCCTGTGTGCCAGGTCCTGTGATTAGGACTCTTTCTTGCTCCACATTTCTCTCCCCAGTCTGGCAGCATAGCATTCAGCAGACATTTCCAGTGGGCTCACTCTGTGCTTGGTGCCTCATGCTTGGTGTTGGGGACACAGTTCAGACACAGTTCAGAACCTGGCCTGGTGTAGCCTCTTCAGCCACCTTGCTTACCTATTATGGCTCAGGCTGGACACCCTGCGAAAGGACCTCTGTGTGCTTGAACTTGCTTCCACGCCTCCTACCTTGCCATTCCTTCTCCCTCATCTCTAGGATTTGATACATGCCTTGTTTTCCCAGGCCTGACTTTGACTCTTCCCAACTCACTTTGGGTATTAATTGTACTCGTCAGGACTTCTAGGACCCCTCCCCTGGGGCTGTTCCCATTTCCACCTGATTGGCTCAGTCTTTTAGGCAAGACCCAAGCCTAAACTCCAGAGGCCCTGTTCTCTTCCATTTTGAAAATAGTAACCATATGGCTCTAACATTTTGGAAGTGTGTTGGACTCTTGGACTCTCTGCTAAGGTTTTTCTTTATACTTTTTTCATGCATGCACGCGTGCACACACACACGCTTATCTTATTTATTTTAATTACCCCTTCTAGACAGATACCTCACATAACCATTTTTGTGTTTTAATTGTTAGTAGAAATTTTAGTTGTCTGAATTCTAAAGCTTTTTTTTTTCTTTTTGAGATGGAGTCTTGCTTTGTCGCCCAGGCTGGGGTGCAGTGGTGTGGTCTTGGCTCACTGCAACCTTCGTATCCCAGGTTCAAGCGATACTCCTGCCTCAGCCTACTGAGTAGCTGGGATTATAGGCACCTGCCACCAAGCCTGGCTAATTTTTGTATTTTCAGTAGAGACAGGGTTTTGCCATGTTGGCCAGGCTGGTCTCGAATTCCTGACCTCAGGTCATCCGCCCGCCTCAGCCTCCCCAAGTGCTGCGATTACAGGCATGAGCCACCGCACCCAGTGAATTCTAAAGCTTTTGTCCCAGTATTTCTCCTATGTCGCACATCAAGGCACACAAAATGCGCGACAGTGATTGACTTACCTTAGCGTCTGAGTGGAGATTAAGAGTCCATTACTTTTAATGGCAAAAACTGCAATTACCTTTGCACCAACCTAGTACTTCATGGGATGGTGGTGAGGATAAAATGGTTATATCGTAAACACTGAGGGCTCAGCAATAATAAATATTTGATAAATGAATAATTATCATAGGTACAGCTGGTGACTACTGACTATGTGTTTTACTCACACTATCTTCAATCCTGACAATGCTCCTGGAAGATTGGTACTATGATACACACTTCCAGAGAAGAGAGATAATCTCTGCTTCCAACCCCACTTCATGTCACCCAACCAAAAGTGGTAAGAGCTGAGGCTTGTGCTAAGGCCTGATTCCCAAGCTGTCTCTCCTCTTCTTCCAAAACAAGTTCTACCAAGCTCCCGTCTCTCTCTCTCCACTCAGCTAAAAATATCCTGAACAGCATCCTCATTAGCTAATATGCATAAATTATTTTTTGCTTTTTGAAAATAATTGGCTCATTCTAGGCCAGGCGCGGTGGCTCATGCCTGTAATCCCAGCACTTTGGGAAGTTGAGGCGGGTGGATCACCTGAGGTCAGGAGTTCGAGACCAGCCTGGCCAACATGGTGAAACCCTGTCTCTACTGAAAAAAAAAAAAAAAATTAGCCGGGCATGGTGGCAGGTGCCTGTAATCCCAGCTACTTGGGAGGCTAAGGCAGGAGAATCACTTGACTCCAGGAGGCAGAGGTTGCAGTGAGCCAAGATCACGCCATCATACTCCAGCCTGGGTAACAAGAGCAAGACTCTGTCAAAAAAAAAAAAACCTTGCTGAAAATAATTGGCTCATTCAAACGAAAGGCTTCCACCTCAGTGAAGGAAGGAGCTGGGTTGCTCCATGAAGACTCTTCTGAATTCAGCAAAGGCAGCTGCCTGTGGAAGCTCCCCCTGCTTCTGGGCCTGTGCTGCCAGCAGGATGGCAGCTTAGCAGAGTGGAAAACCAACTCCCTTCGTTCACATACCTGCTGCATTTGAGCTGGGGGACTTTGGGCAAGTCCCTTCCAGTTTCCCAAGTGTCAGTCTCCTCAGCTGTTACATCGAGATCATAGAAGTGCTTGCCTTACAGGGTTGTGGTGAGGATGAAATGAGATCATCCATGGGGCCTGACATGTAATATGTGGCCCCTCAAAAGCTGGGAGCTCCCATGATGTTGGGTATGAAGTAAACCACTGACATTTGCAGCTGAGGCAGGATGGCCTAGTGGTTAAGAGCGTAAGATTTGGAGCTGGAAAGTTCGTGGCTCAAACCCCAGCAGGTACCATGTTCTGGTTCTGTGACAGCCTCCTTCTCTCTCTAAGACTCTGGTAGTAAAAAAAGATACAATACATATAAGGAACTCCAGAATGAACAGTGGCTGCGTTCACAGCAAGCCTGCCCAACCAGATCATCCCTCTAATAGCCGTTGGAGTAATTGATTTCTGCTTCTAGGGCAAATGCACACAGACACCATCGAGTGTTCTTCTTGAGGCAGAGCACGTGTGCTCCAGGGCAGCTAAAGCCAAACAGTCTGGCCCGACTTCTCCTGCTGGTTATGTGGCCAATGACAGCTTAATGGACTCTTTACCCTTGAATGCTAAGGGGAAAATCACTCACAGCATTATAACATATGAATGTGATGTAGGTTTTTTTTCTTGAGCAATGCAGAGAGCGAGCCAGAAACATATGTAGACTTGAACCTCCCTTTTCCTGGCCCTGTCTGTATGGGAGACAGATTTAGCCATTGCAATTACCCATATCATTCATGGTTGTAAAATATAGCCACATCCATCCGTGTGTGTGTGTGTGTGTGTGTGTGTGTGTGTGTGTGTGTGTGTGTTTTCCTGAATGATCTGAGGCTAACAAAACAGAGTATGTAGTCATCTTATTATGTGAGGACTGTGAATGCCTCTAAATTATTGATTTTGCAGGGACAAGCCGTTCCTCTTGGAATAAACGGATGGCTGTGCACACACACACACACACGTGCACACACACACACACACAGACTTTGTTGTTATGAGGAAGCTAGTCAAAGATCTACCTGTGCAACTTTTAGAAAGCCATACAGGCGCAGTGGCTCACACCTGTAATCCCAGCATTCTGGGAGGCTGAGGCAGGTGGATCACTTGAGGTCAGAAGTTTGAGACCAGCCTGGTCAACGTGGGGAAACCTTATCTCTACCAAAAATACAAAAAAAGTTGGCCAGACTTGGTGACGTGTGCTTGTGGTCCCAGATACTCAGGAGGCTAAGGCATGAGAATCTCTTAAGCCCAGGAGGGAGAGGTTGCAGTGAGCCAAGATTGTACCACTGCACTCCAGCCTGGGCAATAAAGGGAGACTCTGTCAAAAAAAAAAAGAAAGAAAGAAAGCAAGCTGTGCTGTCCTGACCAGACAGTCAGGGAATCTCCTCTGTGGGAAGCTAAAAATGTCCTCAGCTGCACAGTCTGAGAGAGGAGACAATGAGTGGCAGCCACGGAGGCCACCTTGAGGCTGAGAGGGGAGGGCGAGGCAGGGGACGAGGGCAAAGGGCGTGGGTGGGACATTGGTGAGACCATAGACTTGAGAAGTCAGGCTGGACTGACCTGGGCTCAAATCCACCATCCTTACTTGGGGCAAGCATCTTCCTCATCTTGGAGCCTCAGTTTCCCCAGCTGTGACATGTGCCTTGTATGGTGCTATGAGGACTGATGATAAACCAGGCTCAGGCCAGGCAAGACGTGAGGCACAGTGCCAGGCCCAGGGCAGTGCCGGGTACAAAGTGGCTCTTCTCCTTTGGGAGGAGATTCAGGCCAGGCAGAAGGCGTGCAGCGTCCCAGGTCCCAGGCAGTGCCAGGAATGTCCGCTGCAGCCACCCAGAGCCTCCTGGAATAGGAAGTGTGTGGAAGCGCGCGGCTCTCCATCTGGTTAATGTTCGCTTGTGTTTCCTACTGGAGAGCATCACTTTTTTCACCTCACCTGGTTTGTTTACCCAAACAAGCTGCTCATTAACAACACGAACTGCATTTTCTACAATTCTGTTGACAGCACAAATGTCTGCAGTCAGCTTGGGAGTTTGGTGGGAACCGTTTTTTTTTTTTTTTTTTAATGTTCCAAGTTATTTATTTATGTTTTAACTTTTGGATGAGTTGGTGGGAACTGTTGCTGGATCTTGCGCAGCCCAGCCAGCACAGCTTTTGAAGAAAGAAATCAAGGCCACGCTGGGGTCTGGGGGAGGAGCATGGTGGCCTGGCTGGTGTCTGCTGGCAAGTCCAGCCCCAGGTCTCCAGCCTCTGAATGGGGACAGGGCCCTGGGCCCTCCCAGGAGAGGTAAGGCACTTGGCAAAAAACAAAAACAGACAGGAGATTTTCAAGTGTGGGGCATAGGGGTGGGGATGAATACAGATGTGACAGAGATGAAACCCTAGACAGAGGTGCAGACCTGGGGGGGCCCAGCCTCCAGCAGAGAGACCCTGAGGGGCTTCCCTCATGGGCCTGGCAAACCCTCTGTTCAGCTGCCTTCAGCACTCCCAAGCAACAAGAAGTGGATGAGAGAAATAATTATCCCGGCTGGGTGCAGTGGCTCATGCCTGTAATTCCAACATTTTGGGAGGCCAAGGCAGGCAGATGGCTTGAGCTCAGGAGTTTGAGACCAGGCTGGGCAAAATGGCGAAACCCCATCTCTACAAAAAAAAAAACACAAAAAATTAGCCAAGCATAGGGGTGCACACCTGTGGTCCCAGCTACTCAGGATGCTGAGATGGGAGGATTGCTTGAGCCCAGGAGGTCAAGGCTCCAATGAACTGAGATCACACTACTGCACTCCAGCCTGAGCGACTGGATAATAAATTATTATTATTAATAATATTATTATTCCTTTCCTTGGTTTTGCCCCAAAAGATTGAGCTCAATCTGGTTTGCCAAAGCCCTGCCCTCTCATCTCAGCTGCTCAAAAAGAAAGACAAGGCCTGGTGCAATGGCTCATACATGTAGTTCCGATGCTTTTGGAAACCAAGGTGGGAGGATTGCTTGAGGCCAGGAATTCGAGACCAATCTGGGCAACATAGCAAGACCCTGTCTCTACAAAAAAAAAACAAACAAAAAAAAACACATTGTTTTAATTAGCTGGGTGTGGTGTTGCATACCTGTTGTCCTAGCTACTGGGGAGGCTAAGGTAGGGGGATGGCTTGAGCCCAGGAGGTTGAGGCTGCAGCGAGCTATGATTGTGCTACTGCACTCCAGCCTGGGCAACAGAGTAAGACTCTGTCAAGAAAGAAAGAAAGAAAGAAAGAAAGAAAGAAAGAAAGAAAGAAAGAAAGAAAGAAAGAAAGAAAGAAAGAAAGAAAGAAAGAAGGAAGGAAGGAAGGAAGGAAGGAAGGAAGGAAGGAAGGAAGGAAGGAAGGAAGGAAGGAAGGAGGGAAGGAAGGGAAAGAAAGGAAAGAAAGAGAGAAACAAGATTTTTAATGCATGTGTTTGTTTATTTTACATTATTGCCCTCAGAATTTTTTCTCTTCTGCCTGTTTCCTCATTCAATACATTTCTATCGAAGGCTAATTGCACAGCAATGGGAGCTGAGGGATATTAAAGTGAAAAAACAGATACCTTCCCCTCATGGCATTTACAGTCTAGCAAAAGGGATGATATTAAATAGCGTAACATTCACAATAGCAAAGACTTGGAACCAACCCAAATGTCCATTAATGATAGACTGGATTAAGAAAATGTGGCACATATACACCATGGAATGCTATGCAGCCATAAAAAAGGATGAGTTCGTGCCCTTTGTAGGGACATGGATGAAGATGGAAACCATCATTCTGAGCAAACTATCACAAAGACAGAAAACCAAACACTGAATGTTCTCAGTTATAGGTGGGAACTGAACAATGAGAACTTTTGGACACAGGGTGGGGAACAGCACACACCGGGGCCTGTCGTGGGGTTGGGGGAGAGGGGAGGGATAGCATTAGGAGGAATACCTAACGTAAATGATGAGTTCATGGGTGCAGCACACAAACATGGCACATGTATACATATGTAACAAACCTGCACGTTGTGCAAATGTACCCTAGAACTTTAAGTATAATAAAAAAAAGTAATTAAATAAAATAAATAGCGTAACAAATAATCACAGTTGCAAGTCCTGATGAATCAGAGGAGAGAGAAGTCCAGGATACGAAGGAAACTGGTAACCGGGGACCTGACTTCTGGCAGTGATTGTCAATGGTGTTGGAGAGAAAAGAAATATCTTTCCTTCCCATCGCCGAGTTCATGGCTGAGGTATCTATAACAAAAGACAGATTAACTACAGAAAAGCACACAAATGTATTTAATATGTTTTATGTGGGGCGGGCAAGGTGGCTCACACCTGTAATCTCAGCACTTTAGGAGGCCGAGGCAGGTGGATCACGAGGTCAGGAGATCCAGACCATCCTGGCTAACATGGTGAAACCCCGTCTCTACTAAAAATACAAAAAATCAGCCAGGCGTGGTGGCAGGCACCTGTAGTCCTAGCTACTTGGGAGGCTGAGGCAGGAGAATGGTGTGAACCCGGGAGGCAGAGCTTGCAGTGAGCTGAGATTGCGCCACTGCACTCCAGCCTGGGTGAAAGAGCGAGACTCCGTCTCAAAAATAAATAAATAAATAAATAAATAAATAAATAAATAAATAAATAAATGAAAAATAAAAAATTAGCCGGGCGTGGTGGCGGGTGCCTGTAATATCAGCTACTCAGGAGGCTGAGGAAGAAGAATTGCTTGAACCCAAGAGGCAGAGGTTGCAGTGAGTGGAGATTGCGCCACTGCATTCCAGCCTGGCGACAGAGTATCCATACAGTTAGTTTTGAGAAGAAGCACAGTTGGAGAACAAGCATATGATCTCATGGTAGTCACTGGAGGAATCTGAGCAAGGCCTGTTTGTTCAGATTCTTCTTGGCATCTCTGTGTCTTTAGAGATAAACACATTCCTTTCTTCCCGCTGCAGGGAGGGCACTCTTGGATGAGGTTTTTATGGCCTGCTTCAGGGAAAAGGGCAAGGGGAAGGGCAGAGTGATCTTCCTGCTTTTGCTGTTTTCTCAAATGCCAAGGTTTGGGGTAGTGTGTCCTGAAACCCCATCAGTGTCTTCTAGAAAAGGTGAGGTTTATGCTGACACCCTAATGAAGAGAAGTTATCTAGCTGAAGAGCGGCAAAGGAAAATGGATCCACGTGTTTGGTTTCAGATTTCATAAATACATCAGAGAAAGTCTGTCCCTCTTCTGTCTGGGGGGCAGCTTGTATGGAATCTGGAAAATAGATAGTACCTACCTTGTTGTTTGCTCCAGGAGGCAGGGACCCAGCCACCACCACGTGCCTGGTATATGGTAAATGCTCAATATATAAACATACTTATTCATTGAAAATGAAAAGAGCAGGAGTGGGGGTGGGGATTCCATGGAGAGAACAGCATATGCAAAAATGAAATACGCACCCACCCCTCCCCTCCTCTGTGCCTGAATATTAACAATCAACCAACAAATAATACTATTTAACGTGAACCTACAATGGTTCTCTCTCTCTCTCCACACACACACACACACACACACACATATATATATAAAATACACAAACACACACATATACTTTTCTTCAGAGTTCAGACTCACAGCTAGGAAGAACTAAATTCTGAATTCTTCAGCTCTTCCATGATGTTAATTCACAATGTGCTCATGTCCCACCCCCTACCCTGGCAGGCCAGGTTCTTAACACAGCTCTTATCTCAAGAATGAGTGGGGCAAGGTCCCTCATGCCTGTAATCCCAGCACTTTGGGAGGCCAGGGCCGGCGGACTGCTCAAGGCAAGGAGTTCCAGACCAGTCTGAGCAACATGGAAAAACCCTGTCTCTACAAAAAATACAAAAAAATTAGCCTGGTGTAATGGCACACACATGTAGTCCCCATAGCTCAGGAGGCTGAGGTGGGAGGATCACCTGAGCCCAGGGAGGTTGAGACTGCAGTGAGCTGTGATCGTGCCACTGCACTCCAGCCTAAGGGACAGAGAGACTGTATCGGAAAAAAAAAAAAAAAAAAGAATAAGTGATGCCACTCGTGAGTTTTTTGTTTTTGTTTTTGTTTTTTTTTGAGATGGAGTCTCACTCTGTCACCCAGGTTGGAGTGCAGTGGTGCGATCTTGGCTCACTGCAACCTCTGTCTCCCAGGTTCAAGCGATTCTCATGCCTCAGCCTCCAGACTAGCTGGGTTTACAGGCACACACCACCATGCCCATATAATTTTTTTGTATTTTTAGTAGAGACAGGGTTTCACCATGTTGGCCAGGCTGGTCTCGAACTCCTGACCTCAGGTGATCCGCCTGCCTTGGCCTCTCAAAGTGCTGGGATTTACAGGTGTGAGCCATCTCGCCCAGCCCAGTTGTCAGATTTTATTAACTCATTTAATCTTCACACCCAGCCCACAAGGAAGACACTTGATCATCTCCCTTTTACAGATGAGGAAACTGAGGCACCAAGATATTAGGTGACTAGTGGACAATAGTACCCATCAAACCTCTTTCACTCTTGACCCTCCTCAATTATTTCTGGTTATTACCTTCTATGCGCCGGCACTGTACACACATTGTTTCACTTAATCCTCACATGGACCACCAGGTGGGAAGTGGTTCTTATACCCATTTTACAGAGGAGAAAATTGAGGCTCAGAGAAAGAAGTGGCTCATCCCAGGCTTCTGGGTTAGAGAAGATTTTGAACCCAGGTCTACGTGATTCCAAAGCTCATGTGCTCACCCCGGCTGCCAAGTCAGACAAGATTCTAGTGCAAAGAACACAGAATTCAGGGAAAAAAAATTGCCAACTCCTTCTTTCTTGTCTCCCATTTGCCCATTCCGCTATCTCTTGCAATCCTTACCCAGGTATATATGCATATATATTATATCTATAGTTGTATTATCACCCTCTATACAGCTTGGAAAAGCTAAGAAAATTGGACAAAAGAGCATTCAGCCTAGCCTCAATCCCCTCACTAGAAAATGGAGATAAAAGTCTCCAAATCCCAGGATTAGGCTGGGGACAGTGGCTCATGCCTATATCCCAGCACTTTGGGAGGCTGAGGCAGGCAGATCTCTTGAGGTCAGGAGTTTGAGACCAGCCTGGCCAACATGGTGAAACCCTGTCTGTACTAAAAATACAAAACAATTAGCTGGGGGTGGTGCATGCCTATAATCCTAGCTGCTCAGGAGGCTGAGTTGGGAGGATCGCTTGAACCTGGGAGGTGGAGGTTACAGTGAGCCGAGATTGCGCCACTGCACTGCAGCCTGGGTGACAGAGCAAGACTCCGCTACAAAAACAAATCATAGGATTATTTTGCAGATTAAATGAGATCATGTCTGTATAATACTGGGCACATGGAGGCACTTTGAAAATCCTTCTTCCCTCCCGTTTCCCAACTCATTCTTTCCAGCCAGTCAGACCTTCTTGGTTTGTGTGAGTGAGTCTTTGTGGTTATGATGGGCACTAATTCCCACCAGCAGTCAATGCAGGATGTCCCTGGAAGGCAGAAACATTGCCCTCTGTTCCAGCCATCTCCTGACATTGTAAGGTGCTGTGTACACCTATGGCCTTGTACAAATAATCACTAATAGCAGTAATAAACTATACAGCCTTCATTTGCCACCAAGCATGACATATTCTGACATGTCTCCCTAGAAAGGCAAGCATGTGGCTGCACAGACATGGGAAGTCATTTTCCAAATGGGTATTTTCTTCAGAAGAAACTAATTTAGCCTCATTTCCAGTAGGCTGCATTCCTGAGGCCTATAAGCACAGAGGGGCAGACTGTCTGGGGTTTATCCTGGACTCAAGTGGGGGTCAATGTCCAAGAGAAAGGAGACCCTCAACTCCAAGAAGCATGCATTGGCTGGAACACATCATAACAGGTGGAGAAACTGAGACCCAGAGATGAGGAAAACAAAGCAACAATATCATCATCCTAACTACCTAGCTAGAGACACCTTACCTAGCTAGAGATGATGGCAGAGGTATTTTCAGAAGAAAGTCTCCTCAAACAGGAAGCAGTCAGCCACCAGTTAGAACAAGCTAAGTAAGCCCAAACATTCTCAAGTCTGATAATGAATGTTTTGCAGCCTTTTCAGAAAGCAATATATTATTATATGTGTCAAAAGACTTTAAAAAGTGCACGCTCTTTGACATAGCTGTTTCCCCTCCAGAATCTGTCTGATGTTAACAATCAACAATGTGAACAAAATAAATGCACAGAGATGGCCACTGCAGCATTACTTACATATGACAATTTTTTCTTGAACGCCTACTGTGTGCCAGCCAGTGGTCCATGGTACTGTCCTGAGATAGTTTAGGCCTTAGCATGCCCAGGGCTGTTCAATTCCTTTTCTTACTTGGGGAAGTGATATGGCAGGATAAAAGAAGCCTAACAATGGAAAACACCTGGATGTTTAAATTCATTTATTCTTTCTTTTACTCACTCACTGTTCATTCATTTTGCAAATATTTATTTTTTTAATTAATTATTATTATTATTTTTTGAGATGGAGTTTCGCTCTTGTCGCCCAGGCTGGAGCGCAGTGGCGCGATCTCGGCTCACTGTAACCTTCGCCTCCCAGGTTCGAGCGATTCTCCTGCCTCAGCCTCCTGAATAGCTGGAATTACCGGCATGCACCACCACGCCCGGTTAATTTTTTGTATTTTCAGTAGAGACGGGGTTTTGCCATTATGGGCAGGCTGTTCTTGAACTCTTGACCTCAGGAGATCCACCAGCCTCGGCCTCCCAAAATGCTGGAATTACAGGAGTGAGCCACTGTGCCTGACCTCCACAAATATTTATTAAAAGCCCCTATATTGGTCAGGCATCATGGCTCATGCCTGCAATCCCAACACTTTGGGAAGCCGAGGCAGAAGGATCCTTGAGGTCAGGAATTTGAGACCAGCCTGGGTGACATAATGAGACCTTACAAAAATAAAAAATTAGCTGGACATGGTAGTGTGCACCTGTAGTTCCAGCTACTCATGAGGGTGAGGCAGGAGAATAGATTGAGCCCAGGGTTCAAGGTTGCAGTGAGACGTGATTGTGCCACTGCATTCCAGCCTGGGTGACACAGCAAGAACCTGTCTGTCAAAAAATAATAATAACACAAGTGTTCTCAAAAAAAATAAAACAAATGTTTTATTATTATATTATTTGTTCTATTCTATGTTCTATATATAGACAGAATTACCATATGACCTCACAAGTCTACTCCTAGATATATACCCAAAGTAATTTAAAACAGGTATTCAAACAAATATTTATACACTTTTTTTTGAGTTTAGGAGCAGAGGTTTAATAGGCAGAAGAAGAGAGAAGGAAAAAGGAAGGAAAACAGGTCTCTCTCTAGTGAGAGAGAGGGGACTTTCGAGAGGAAAAGGTGCAAATACTTATACACGTTTATTTATATCAGCATTATTTATAATAGCCAAAAAGTGGAAATATCATATCCATCAACAGATGAATGGGCTAGGCTCGATGACTCACACCTGTAATTCCAGTACTTTGGAGGGCTGAGGCAGGTGGATTGCTTGAGCTCAGGAGTTTGAGATCAGCCTGGGCAACATGGCACAAACCCCATCTCTACACAAAACACAAAAATTCACCGGGTGTGGTAGTGTGCAACTGTAGTCCCAGCTACTTGGGAGGCTGAAGTGGGAGGATCACTTGAGCCTGGGAGGTCGAGGCTGCAGTGAGCGGAGATGGCACCACTGCCCTCCAGCCTGAGCGACAGAGAGAGACCCTGCCTCAAAACAAAAACAACAACAAAACAGATGAATGGATAAACAAAATGTGGTACATGTGTGTAAAAAAATTATCCAGCCATAAAAAGGAATGAAGTACTGATCTATGCTCCAAAGTGGATGAGCCTCAAAACATGCTAAGTGAAAGAAGCCAGACACAACAGTTCACATGGTGTATGCTTCTGTTCATAGGGAATGTCCGGAAAAGGTAAATCCATAGAGGGAGAAAGCACACTGGTGATGACCAGGGGTTGAGGGAGGAGGGAATAGGGAGTGACTACGTAATGGGGACAGGGTTTCCTTTTGAGTGATGAAAATGTTTTGGAACCAGATAGAGGTGATAATTGAACAACACTGCGAATGTACTAAATGTCGCTGCATCGTACACTTTAAGATGGTTAATTTTATGTTAGGTGAATCTCATCTCAGTTGGTAAAAAATTTCCATGTGCTAGGAATATGTTCTAAGAGCGAGACAAAATCTCTGCCTCCATGGAGCCTGGGCAGGCAGTCAATAAGTAAGTAAACAAACAATAAAAAAAAAAAAGGTAATTTCAGCTTGTGATGAGGATAACACAGGGTAAGGAACTAGAAAAGGCTGGGGGCTCCGGGGAGGGCTCTCTGAAGAGGTGGCATTTAACAAAGATCTAAATGAGGAGAGAAACGGAATGATGCAGATATCTAGTGGGGAGAACATTCCAGGCAGGGGGAAGAGCAGGCACAAAGGTGCTGGCACAAGGATGAGTTTGGCAAGTTCCAGCTAAGCAAAGAAGCTGGAGCAGCTGTGGTGGGAGCAGAGGGAATGAGGGAGGCCCTGGAAGGGAGAAGTGTTTCTAGCCCGCCTGGGATGCCTTCTCTAAACAGAATCTCCACTTGTAAAAACGGTACCAGACTCTCCACCTTGAAGGCCAGCTGCAAGGATAAGAAAAGTTCCCAGACTTCACCTCCTGTGAGAACAAGTGCATTGCTACCCAAAATCTGGTGGGTTTGAGTCTTCTTTTGCTTGATTCCAAAAGCCCAGACTTCCACAGTCCTGAGCAATTCTGGGGTTCTCAGGGGGTGCTTCCATGTGTCCCCGTCACAGACCTGGACATTGCTGACTCCTCTGGACAGGCTAGGTAGGGCCCCACACCTGCATAGAGAGGCACTTCGGGTGAGCCCCTGGGCCTGCAGCTTGGGCCACCATCTAGGGGCCAGGGGTCTAGGCGTCAGGGGACCTGGAAAGCTGGAAGTCCCCCTCGTCACCCTTGGGAGGTGGAAATACTTCTCCTGTGCTATGCTGGGTTGGTGGGGATGGGTCCCTACAACAAGTCAGTTTGAGTCCTGAATTTCACATAATTCAGTTATGTACTTATGTTCTTTCTTTTTGTCATTGTTGTTTTATTTTTTTGAGACAGTCTCTTTCTGTTGCCCAGGCTGGAGTGCAGTGGCACGATCTCAGCTCACTGCAACCTCCGCCTCCAGGGTTCCAGCAATTCTCCTGCCTCAGCCTCCCGAGTAGCTGGGACTACAGGCACCTGCCACCATGCCTGGCTAGCTAATTTTTTTTTGTGTATTTTTAGTAGAGACGGGGTTTTACCATGTTAGCCAGGATGGTCTCGATCTCCTGACCTTGTGATCCACCCGCTTTGGCCTCCCAAAGTACTGGGATTACAGGCATGAGCCACCATGCCTGGCCTACTTAGGCTCTTTCAGAGCACTTTGCTCCCTGGGGCACACAACCCACCCCCCCACAACAGTGGTGGGGTCCCAGGATGAATTTCACTAGTGCTTGCTTCATTGTGGGATCTAAAACCATGGATCCCCCCCACAGCTCACCCACCTTGTCAAGTCTCCCTCATGATGCCAGTAACTTGATGGTAAATTCTTTCAGGGCCTTTCTCCTTAAACCTGCAGTGCAGCTCTTGCAGGGTCTCCACCCCCCATGTCTATCTTGCCAGGGTGTGTCCAGACCTCAGTGGTGGCCAGGCTTCAGTGTGAGATGGATGTTCCCCATTTACTCCCAGGGGGCCAGGATCCCTGACTGCTGGCTGAGTGTAGTCAATGTGTAGGACCACCAGAAGACCAGAGGGCTGTTGGTGGGGGAGAGGGGACATAAATCCCTGCCCACTGTGGCTTGGCAGAGGCTGTCTTCTCCCGGTGGCCACAGCCCCCATTGGTGGCACCTGTTCTCAGCTACGACTCTCATCAAATTCCAGTATCCTCCCCCTCTCCTTGCCTTTTCACATCTAAGAATAGTAATGGTTGCCTGCTGTTACTCATTCTGGGGTGCTTCGCCATCCCTTAACCCTGCCCACTCTTGGAAATTGTGCTTCATGAAACTTTTTAAGTGTCTTCTTTGAAACGTGTTCCCTCTCTCTCCCCTGGACCCTGATTGATACAAAGGTTTGTTCCCAGGAGCCCCTCAGCTCTGTGCAATCAGTGACTGTAAGCAAACAACTCACCAACTCAAGCCCTATTTTCAGTCCAGACAAGCTGCCTTGCTACTAGCAGAAGTGAAGAGTGAGTGCTTTTGGAAGCAGGTTAGAGATGAAGAAAGGCTAAGAATAAGCACTTGGAAAGACATCTGAGGATGAGCTCCTTTCACAGCAAGCAAGGCTTTGGAATGATGGTGAATTTTGTTATGACTGGGGAAAGCAGGGCTGGAGCACAGCTTATAGACATCTCAGCCTGGTTTCTCGGTCCTCCAGTTCCAACTTGCACAGACGTTCTGTGCAAGAGGAAAGGCTAGAATGACTGCAGCTAAAATCCCACATCTGACTGGGGAAAAGATGACAGAATACTAGCAAGTTGGAAAGGCCCAAGTTAAATAGTTTGATTTCTCTCAGCTTTTCAAAGAGAAAAAAGAAGCAAAGGTGAGATTTTTATTTTCAAAGCAAGCAACATATTTTGTATGACAATATCTCCATTTAATGGCCCTGTCATGTCTAATAACTTAAGAGATAAAATACGTTTCTTTGATCTTAGCTAGTCAAGAAGAGTGACAGCTGGCACTCTGCAGAAAAATTTAGTGCCTTGTCTAATTGTGTTGACTTCTCATTATTGGAAAGTCTCACAACCAGTAAAGGGTTTGTTTAACTTTATCAAACTGTTAACCATTTCCTAGCTCCTCCCCCTCACACCCACGTGGAACTGAAAAACTTTCTGGACTAGAATCAAAGTTGAGCATGACTTGGCTGTAGTCTGCAACTTACATCAGGAGCTCTAGGGAGTTTTACTGAGCAAGAAGTGAGTCCTCCGCCTCACTGCATGAATCTCCTCTTCCAGCTTGGGGTGGTAATGCCCATTTGATGACAGCATTCACTGGGCTGATTTTTAATTGATGTTTGTGGTTTATATTTAGCCAGCAGAGGTCACAGAGCATTTGTTGCATGTCAAGCTCGATACTAAAGTCTGAACAATAGAAATGCATCAGTCTTGGTCCCTGCTGAGAAGGACTCACTATCTAGTAGGAGGGACAGGCACAAAAACAATTGCAGTGCTATGCGATTAGAATCCTAACTCAGTCGGCTGAGTGAGGTGGCTCACGCCTGTAATCCCAGCACTTTGGGAGGCCGAGGCGGGTGGATCACCTGAAGTCAGGAGTTTGAGACCAGCCTGGCCAACATAGTGAAACCCTGTCTCTACTAAAAATACAAAAATTAGATGGGCATGGTGGCAGGCACTGTAATCCCAGCTACTCGGGAGGCTGAGGCAGGAGAATCACGTGAACCCAGGCGGTGGAGGCTGCAGTGAGCCGAGATCGTGCCATTGCACCACAGCCTAGGCAACAGAGCGAGACTCCGTCTCAAAAAAAAAAAAAAAAAAAAAGAATTCTAACTCAGTCATTTCCTCCCTGGGTGAACTTGGGGGTGTCACTTTCTTTCCTGGTGCCTCAGTTTCCCCAAAGCAAAATCAGTCTCCTCACACAGCAATAGTTTGTAAACTTTAGATTACATTAGAATCACCTGGAGGCCTTTGTGAAAACACAGGTTGCTGAGCAACAGAGTCTGGGATTCAGTAGGTCTGAGTTGAAGCCTGAGAATTGCATTTCAAACAAGCTCCCAGAAGATGCTGATGCTGGTGGGAGGATCACACTTTGAGAACCACTCTCATAGGCTGATGGGGAGGACTCTGTGTGCTAAGGTGAGTAAAAGGCCCAGAGACAGCACCTGCCTGGGTTCTGCTCAGTACGTTTTCTCTAGAAACCACAGACCTACAGGGCACAGTAGGAGCCCACCAGGCTCAGGGAGAAGAGGTCTTCTTAGAGGAGGTGATTTGGCAACGGAAGCCTGAGGGAAGAAGTGGACAGCACAGTTCATCTGGGGGCCAGCCAGCCTTCTGCTGAGGAAGACTGTTTAGCATTTGTCTCTTGAGGCAGTGGCTCTCAACGTCTTTACTGTGAACCCCCGGAAGAAACATGTTTTACATCACGACCCTGAACACACACATGCCTATGTGTTATAACGGAAACATAAAACAGGACTTTTCCTGTCTCTGAGATACACTCTAAGACTGTCTGTGTTATTTGGCTTTAAAAATATTGATTGCGCAACTCAGTGAGATTAGCTAACTTAAATTCTGTGATAGATGACACACAGGGTGCATCTCAGTCAGATATAGAGAGGCATTTAAATCAGAATTGGGGCTGGGGGAGCAAGGAGGCAGGGAAGATTTCTTGTAATAACTAACCCTGTGAGATGCTCACTGTGAGTTGGGCTCAGTTATAAAGTCAAGCTAAGTTCCAGATCAATAGATACACACACACACACACACACACACACACGTGCATTTGTGCATTTAATTCATTTATTCCTCACACCAAGTCTCTGAGATAGAAATTATCATCATAGGCTGGGCGCAGTGGCTCACGCCTGTAATCCCAGCACTTTGAGAGGCCAAGAAAGGTGGATCACGAGGTCAGGAGATCGAGACCATCCTGGCTAACATGGTGAAACCCCGTCTCTACTAAAAATACAAAAAAATTAGCCAGACGCGGTGGTGGGTGCCTGTAGTCCCAGCTACTCGGGAGGCTGAGGCAGGGGAATGGTGTGAACCCGGGAGGCGGAGCTTGCAGTGAGCTGAGATAGTGCCACTGCACTCCAGCCTGGGCGACTGAGCAAGACTCCATCTCAAAAAAAAAAAAAAAAAGAAATTATCATCATCTCCAGCCCCATTTTACAGAGGAAGTTAAATGACCTGCTCAAGGTCATACAATCAGTAGGTGGCAGAGCTTTGACTATATAACTTAAGAACCCCAGCCCAGGTTCTGTGCTGTCAGCCACTATGGTGCACTGACTCTCTGCTGATAGATTGCAACCCACAGACTAGAAATCTTTCTGCCGAGAATCTACTCATGGCCCGTCTGTTGGGTCAACAAACATTTAGAGAGCTTCTAAGTGCCAGAGTCCTCCATGGTGGCCCAGATCTAAATAAATTGGTTAATTTCTGGCCAGGCATGGTGTCTCAAGTGTGTAATCCCAACACTCTGGGAGGCCAAAGCAGGAGGATTGCTTGAGGCCTCAGGAGTTTGAGACCAGCCTGGGCAACATAGGGAGACCCCATTTCTACAAAAAAAAAAAAAAAAAATTAGTCAGGCGTGGTGGCACATACCTGTAGTCCCAGCTACTTGGGAAGCTGAAGTGGGAGGATCACTTGAGCCCGCAAGGTTAAGGCTGCAGTGAGCTATGATCATGCCACTGCACTCCACCCTGGGTGACAGAGTGAGACCCTGTCTCTAAATAAATAAATAAATAATTTCTTTTTAAACATTTTATTTATTTTTGAGACAGGGTCTTGCTCCGTCACCCAGGCTAGAGTGCAGTGGCACAACCTTGGCTCACTGCAACCTCCACCTCCTGGGTTCAAGTGATTCTCCTGCCTCAGCCTCCCAAGTAGCTGGGATTACAGGCATGCACCACCATGTCTGGCTAATTTTTGTTATTTTCAGTAGAGACGGTGTTTCGCCATGTTGGCCAGACTGGTCTCGAACTCCTGACCTCACGTGATCCACCCACCTCGGCCTCCCAAAGTGCTGGGATTCCAGGCATGAGCTACCACACCAAACTCCCCTTGTCTCTCTCTCTCTCTTTCTTTTTTTTTTTTTAGACGGAGTCTTACTTTGTCACCCAGGCTAGAGTGCAATGGCGCCGATCTCGTCTCAGTGCAACCTCTGCCTCCTGGGTTCAAGCTATTCTCCTGCCTCAGCCTCCTGAGAAGCTGTGTGGCGTGCACCACCACACCTGGCTAATTTTTGAATTTTTAGTAGAGATGGGCTTTCGCCATGTTGGTCAGGCTGGTCTCGAACTCCTGACCTCAAGTGATCCACCTGCCTCGGCCTTCCAAAGTGCTGGGATTACAGGCGTGAGCCACCATGCCAAGCCAAATTAATTAATTTCTTACTGGAGTACATGCAAATTAGTTAAATTCATTAATTCACTTGGTCACAAACTCAACATATAGTCACCAGCACCTGCTCTGTGGCTGGCCCTGGGCTGCATCAGCCATACCTGAACTTGACACCCAGAGTTTGAGGGTCTAGGCAGGATCAGGGGCCTTCTTTAAGTTTTGCATGTACTGAACTGGCTGATCCATCTAGATCCTTTCTTTTTCCCCAAAGAAACAGAACACCAGGACCCCCCCTGCTTGTTTCTCCCTCCCTGGAGCTTGGACACATAAAATGCTAGGCAAACAGAGATGGTGTGTGTGGTGGGTCATTTGAGTGATTGCTTTGGTTGCAGCTGCCTCACTGTGTTCTCTGGCCAGAGGAAGCCACCAAGAAATACCTGTTAGGTGAGTTCTGTGGTCCTGTCTTTGGCCGCCATCCTGCTGACTCCCCACCTCTCTAAGGATGCTCTGCCATGGGCTTTGCTGCCAGGGAGCAGGCACTCTAGTCTGACCATGTGGAGATTCCCCTCTGCCAGCGTCTAAGCCAGAGCTTAGCTTGATCCCTTCACAAGACTCCCAAGGTGCACACTCAGCAGCCTGAGTCTCTTCCTCATGGAACTGATTGCCTGGACTTTGTTTATGGTTCGAGTGGATCATTCTGAGTTAGTATTCTGCAGCTGTAAAGCCACTTCTCCATGCTTTAGTCGTTTCCCCCCCGAGCTCCTTATTCTCTGCATGCTGATCTGATTGAGAACACTGGATTTCTTTCCGATGATTTCTTTATGAATGGTAAAGACTTGGGCTTTGGGTGAGATAGACCTGGAGTTGAATTCTAACTCTACCACCTACTAGCTGTGTGACCTTATTCATGTGAGCCTAGTTTCCTCAACAGAAAATGAAGATGAAACAGGGGGTGTAAAGATCAGCAGGTGCTAAGGAGACATGAAGACTAAATGCAATGCTGCATCCTGGATTGAATCATGGAAAAGAAAAAGGACATTGGTGAGAAAAGGGATGAAATATGAATGAAGTCTGTAGTTTAGTTACTAGTATCATACCAATATTAATTTCTTAGTTTTGACCAATGTACTTTGCTTATGCCAGATGTTAACCTTAGGGGAAGCTGGCTGGAGGCTATACAAGAGCTCTCCGTGCTATTTTTCCAATTTTTTTGTAGATCTAAAATTGTTTCAAAATGAAAAGTAAAAATGAAATTAGGCCAGGTATGGTGGCTCATGCCTGAAGTCCCAGCATTTTGGGAGGCACAGGCGGGCAAATTGCTTGAGCTCAGGAGTTCAAGACCAACTTGGGCAACATAGCAAGACCCCTTCTCTACAAAAAGAACCCAACCAACCAAACAAACAAAAATTAGCTGGGTGTGGTGGTGTACACCTGTAGCCACAGCTACTCAGGAGGCTGAGGTAGGAGGATTGCTTGAATCTGGGAGGCAGAGATTGCAGTGAGCTGTGATGGTGCCACTGCATTCCAGCCTGGGTGACAAAGTGAGACCCTGTCTCAAAAAGAAAGAAAGAGGGGGACAAGGATGCATATAAAGTTCCGAGCTTAGCAAATATCTGGACCAAGTATATTCTTTAAAAATGTGAGTTATTATCATGGTGATGATGATCTCATTTGTTCCTCAAAACAACTCTATGAAGTAGGCTGTATGTTGCAGATTTGGAAATGGAGGCACAGAGAGGTGAAATACTTACCCAAGCTCACACAGCTAGGAAGTGGCAGCTCCCAGATTCAAACCCAGCTACAATCTAGTTCTGCCAGCCATGCTGTTATCCCTTTGCCTTACACTCTGCAGTGCTATCTTTATAATAAATGAGGATAAGTCGTGAGGGGGAGAGGGGCAGCAGGGTTTGAAACAAATAGAGTTTAGACCCAGAAAGACCTGGGTTCAAGAGCTACCTCTGCTGTGAACCGTGGGCAAGTTCTCTAACCTCTCTGAGCCCCAGATCCTTCATCATCATCAACATAGAAATCAACTCTTAGGTATAACTGAGATGGTCGAAAAGAGGCCAATACACAGAAGGAGCTCAGTTAATACTAGTTCCTGTTCCAGCAGTATATTTGATCACCTCATTTGCACAGCTCAGGGAAATGAAGAGGGGTTCTCACCTGGCTATCAGACCCTGCCACTTACTCATAGCCTTGGGCAAGTGGCTTCACATCTCTGAGTGCCAGATTGCTCAAATATAAACTGAAGATAAAAGTCCCTGCTTCAGAGGATTGTTGAGGGCATTAAGGGATCTATCTGAAAAGCCCTCCATAAGATCCCTGATACTGTATTGCTAAGTGCTCAGTGAATGGCAGACACCACTTGACACGACACGTATTTCTGAATCTCCCTCCTCCTAGGCTCACAGTAGGGTTGTCCTTCTTGGCCCCCAGGTGGTTGGGAGGAGTCATGTGATATGTTCTGGCCCATGAATTGTAAGCAAAAAGTGTAATGTATCACTTCCAAGCCAGAGCACATAATTATCACTGGGAAGCCATCCAAATTCCTCTTTCCCACTGGACACAGTGATCAGAAACAAGATGGTGGCTGTTCCCTCAGTCTGGGCACCTGCATGACCACAGTGAAAAGCATCTCTTCATTAACCCATGATGGACCTGGAACAGGAGTGAGAAGCCAACATTTTTATGTGTTAAGCCACTGAAGTTATAGGTTGCTTATTGTTAGAGCAAAACCTTGCTTATTCTGACCCATATAACAGTTATATTTAATAACTATTATCGTTTTTACTTCCTAGAATTCTAAAAAGGAGGTAAGAAAGTAACACATTGTATCATCTCAACAAGCCTGTGGTTTATCTCCATTTTACAAATGCAGACATGACGTCAAAGACACTTGTCCAAGGTCACACGGCTGGAAAGAAACTGGGTCTGGACTTCAACCTGGCTTCAGATCTTCAAATCTGCCTATGTATAGCAGAGTTTCTTGCCACAAGCTGTACCATTCAAGATGAAGTTAGGTTGGAAACTTGGACCCTTGAGAGATTTCTGGGAAGGGAACTGTGGTAAAGAGAGGTGATGACAAGGTTGAACTTTACTTTGTTCTCTTTCCATCTCTGTCTCTCACATCTTGCATTGATCTTTCATAATTTTAATATCTGAAACCTCACACCGACCATGGAAGTGATGTGAATGTTTTCAGAAAACATGTGCTGGACATATGATTTCAGTTTAAACTCGGGTGCTTTGTAATATCCTTATTTTTTCAACCAGGCAGACGCTTCTCCGCCCTGCAGCTCCACTGGGTGTTGTGTCTTCACTGTGAGTTTATTTTATCCAAAGCCTCTTATTCTTTCCATGGCCCCAGATAAGTTAATCACCTCTGCAAACTTTGTCTGTGAAGTGGGTTCATAAAACCTACCTCCCATGTCTAATGCGAAAGATGGGCATCGGTGAAAAGCATTTTGCAATTTCTGTGGAGCACTGTACATGGGTTGGGGATTATCTAGCACATTACCTATTTATTCAACAGCAAACACTTATTGAGCACCTCCTGTATATTGTACTGGGGGGCTAAAGATAGGAAATGAATGAGATTCTGTGCATTTCCTCAAGGAGGCAGTGTGTTGTCATCGTTAAGAGTACAGGTGGTGGAGTCGGAAAAACCTGGGTTCCATTTCTTACTCTGGCACCCCTCTTGCCCTAAGTCTTTTTTCTTCAACTGCAAAATGGTGACGATGTTAATATTTACTTAAAGCACTGCTGTAAAGTTCAAATGAGATGATGCATGAAGTGTAGTTTCTGATGGGTGGTGAACATCAAATAGGGCCATTGTAATTAATCTATGTTTGAGGACATAGTAGGAGCTCTATGAATGTTTGTGAAGGAAGAAATGGAAGGTTGCAAATGAATGCGCAAAAGTCTTGGCTTCCATTGAGGGATCTGGCCAAGCTGACCTTGAAATGAGCCAAGGTGAGGACCCTGGGCCTAGACCCAAAGGAAGGCTCTGCAGCCTTGAACCTCTCCAACTGTTGAAGTACAACTCAGGTGTCAGGGGTACCTGAAGTTTCCAGGATGTTTTTGGCCCCACCTAATGTGTAAGAAAACACACTGTAGACAGCATTCCCCATTTGGGCAAGCAAGTGTTAACATCACCAGGAAATGAGAAGCAAACATAGAGGATGCCAATGTCATGCAGAAATGTAGGGTTAAACAACTCCATGGCGTGAGAGCTCCACCTTCCAGCTCCTGTTAGAAAGAGCTCCCTCTTTCTCTGCTTAGGTTGAGTATGACTGCAATTTCTGATTTTAGAAAACAAGCTTCTGGTCGGGCGTGATTGCTCATGCCTGTAATCCCAGAACTTTGGGAGGCTGAGGCAGGCGGATCATTTGAGGTCAGGAGTTCGAGACCAGCCTGGCCAACACAGTGAAACCCCGTCTCCACTAAAAATACAAAAATTAGCTGGGCATGGTGTCAGTGTTGCGTACCTGTAATCCTAGATACTCGGAAGGCTGAGGCAGGAGAATTTCTTGAACCCAGGAGGCAGAGCTTGCAGTGAGCCAAGATCGCACCACTCTGCACTCCAGCCTGGGTGATAGAGCGAGACTCAGCCTCAAAAAAAAAAGAAAGAAAAAGAAAAAGAAAACAAGCTTCTAACCTGGGGGATGCCACATGTGGGTGACCAGGGATTTGGGGGCAGGCAGATCCAGGTTTGAATCCTGGCACGCTACTTTCCTTCTGAAAGATCATGGCAGGACACGCCGGCCCTCTGAGGCTTGGACTGCTTTGTCAAGTGACAATGATACCACCTCTTTCACTGGGTTTGGTCGTGTTGTTATTGATAGCTAACATTTATTGAGTACTTTTAATGGGCATTTCCTGCGTCCACTCAACTAATCCTGACAGTAACCCTGACAGGGGTTATGATTATCCTTGGTTGACAGATTGCAAAACTGAGGCTCAAAGAAGTTACATAACTTGCCCATAGCCAGAGAGAGGCTCAGCTGGCATCTGAACTCAGGTCCATCTGACACTAATGCTAATACTTTCTCCATTGAACACACTTAGCTCATACTTCTTCCACTTTGAATATCTCTAAATCTGAGAAGATATGGGGGGAAGAAACCCAATTTTTTAAACCAATTTGAATAATTAAATTTGGCAGCAAAAAGCTCAGTACCAGAAGCACATTCACCATGCCATTGCTGAATCTGTTTAATGTATTTTAAACCAGCTTAGCTCCATGAGTTAGGAAATGGAGCTAGCGTTTAAATTTTAAAACTAGCAATGAGGAGTCCATCTCTGTGGTGTTAGAGGAAGTCTGCACTAAATCTTTGCTTCCCACAAGAGTTGTGGTGAGGTCACCCTCACCTCTGAACTCATCTGGGGCCCTTGGAAGTCAAGAACATCCAGAGAGAAGACACGAAGGCAGAAAAGACTTCGCGTCTCAAGCCATTTATTTCCATAACAAGCATGTTTCATCTTCAAAGCCCTTTACAAGCCATCATTAATCTTCACAACACCTTAGTGAGCTGGGTGCATATCATTACCTGGGTTTTATAGGCCCAGGTGGCCCAGGGGAGGCCTTTGGACAGTGAGTGACTCGTGGATACCAACCTCAAGAGGAACGATTAGGCCACCCCATCTCGGCCTGGCAGGCCCATTCCTGCATTGCCCAATTCCACTCAATCTCTATAGATGTTTCCTGATGTGAAGGAAGATGGGTAGGAAGGGGAAGAGGCAGAAGAACTGGGAACGCACACAAAATGTAAAGAAAGCCTGGTGTTAGTGCCACTTAATGCATTTGATTTTACTGGAATTATGAATTAAGTTTATTTAAATAACTGTTAATAATAGCTCATATTTACATATGCATATTTAGATTTTCAAGGCCCTTTCACATGTGGTAATTCTTTGCAACAGTCATTTTGTTCTCTCTCTCTTTATGTACATATATAGTTTGTTTGTTTGTTTGTTTTTTGAGACACAGTTTCACTCTGTCATCCAGGCTGGAGTGCAGTGGCACAATCTTGGCTCACTGCAACCTCCGCCTCTCGGGTTCAAGCGATTCTCATGCCTCAGCCTCCTCAGTAGCTGGGATTACAGGTGTACACCACTATGCCAGGCTAATTTTTGTATTTTTAGTAGAGACAGAGTTTCACCATGTTGGCCAGGCTGGTCTCGAACTCCTGACTTCAAGTGATCCACCTGCCTTGGCCTCCCAAAATGGTGGGTTTACAGGTGTGAGCCACCACTCCCAGCCTCCATATATATTTGAGCACCTACTTTGTGCCAGGGTGGGTATGAGGGCTGAGGATGGAGAATGAAGAAGGCAGACAAGGGCCTGCTCTCACTGGGCATGCAGTCTAGTGTGAGAAGCCTCCACCTGTAAGATAGAGTCCTTATTCCCTTATTTTTTTTTTTTTTTTTGAGACGGAGTCTCACTGTGTCACCCAGGCTGGAGCGCAGTGGTGTGATCTTGGCTCACTGCAAGCTCCGCCTCCCAGGTTCACGCCATTCTCCTACCTCAGCCTCCTGAGTAGCTGGGACTACAGGCGCCCACCACCACACCCAGCTAATTTTTTTTGTATTTTTTTAGTACAGACGGGGTTTCACCATGTTAGCCAGGATGGTCTTGATCTCCTGACCTCGTGATCCACCCGCCTCAGCCTCCCAAAGTTCTGGGATTACAGGTGTGAGCCACCGTGCCCGGTCTCCCCTTTCTTTTAACAGATGACAGAACAGAGGTTTAAGGTCACACAGTGAGCAGGTGATGGAAGCTGGACTCAATTCCAGGTTCAGTTGATTGTGAAATTTGTGTTCTAGCCAAGTAAAAAGATGTTCATTGCAATATTATTTAAAATGACCAAGTGTATCCATTGGTAGGGACATGGATAAATGAAACGTGGGAAAGGCATGACATGAAATATTGTACCAGTCAAAGGGAATGACTTACATCTACTTACAGATAATGCCAAAGGCCAAAAGTGGAATTAGATGAATAACATGATCTCATTTCCACAGATTTTAAAATGCACACTCAAAGTGATGCTATATACTTACATATATAATGATATTGGCCAAGCGTGGTGGCTCATGACTGTAATCCCAGCACTTTGGGAGGCTGAGGCAGGTGGATCACTTGAGATCAGGAGTTCAAGACCAGCCTGACCATCATGGTGAAGCCCCATCTCTTTTAAAAATACAAAAAATTAGTCGGGCATGGTGGCACACGCCTGTAATCCCAGTTATTCAGGAGGCTGAGGCAGGAGAACAGCTTGAACCTGGGAGGCGGAGGTTGTAGTGAGCCAAGATCACGCCACTGCACTCCAGCCTGGGTGAAAGAGCGAGACTCCATCTCAAAAAAAAAAAAAAAAAAATTACATATATAAGGATATAGAAGATGGATTGAGCTGGATGCGGTGGCTCTCACCTGTAATCCCAGAACTTGGGGAGGCCAAGGCGGGCAGATCACCTGAGGTCGGGAGTTCGAGACCAGCCTGACCAACATAGAGAAACCCCATCTCTACTAAAAGTACAAAATTAGCTAGGCGTGGTGGCACATGCCTGTAATCCCAGCTACTTGGGAGGCTGAGGCCAGAGAATTGCTTGAACCTGGGAGGCAGAGGTTGAAGTGAGCTGAGATTACGCCACTGCACTCCAGCCTGGGCAACAAGATCGAAACTCTGTCTCAAAAAAAAAAAACAAAAACCAAACACAAGAAGAAGAAGACGGATTGCAAGGCCACACATTAGGTACATAAAAGTAGATGGCTTGTGAGTAGAGATGGGGTTATGAATTAAGAGCAAGAGACCATTAATTTGGTGTGGGGGTCGGGGGCTCGTGCTAGATGAAGACAGTGAGGCGCCACAAACCTGGCTGGCGGACTCAATTCGTGTATGCGCCTTCCCAGGGCCCCTCTAAAACTAATAACAACACAAAGCACACACATCCTTTGCTCTTTTACAGGCTACATTCTCTCCCTTCAATCTCAGTGTTGAAATTGCCTGTCGAACTTGAACCAGCCAAAAAATCTAAACGAAAAACAGGAAGAAAAAGAGCAAAATTTGAAACCAACTTGAGAAGTGAACAGTGTCTGTTTGGGCTGCACGTGGCTGCTGTCAAGTGTGCATGACAGACGTCGTGGAGCAGAGACTGGGAGCAGCTGAGCTGTGAGCCCTTCCGTGGCCTGGCCTGCCTCGTGGACCAGGTCAGCCACGATGCCTTAGAGGCCGCAAGGCAGTGGTGGAAATCATGGTTGGAGGTTGCCCACAGAACCTTGCTTCCCGACTTCTCAAAGCCACACTTGCCTGCTTCTTTGTTGGTTTCCTGCCATGACATGATCGATTACAGATACATTTTTCTAGAAGTTGAGTTGTGCCAGGCAAACTATGCCAAAGCAGCCTCATTTCCATGTGTGGTCTGGGTGGATTGGGGGAGGCTGTAGGCAGAGCAATGCTGGATTTCAGCAAGGCACTTAGAGAAGCATCTCTTGTTTAAGGTCTCCCTAAAACACGAATCTGACCTGGTCCTTCCCTTGCTAAAACCGACAGCTTCATCTTGCCTGCCAGATAGACTGGGAACTCCTTAGCTGTGCACGCAAGGCCCTCAGTGTACTTGGTCTCTGCCAAACCTCCCAACTCCCCACCCTGGTGCTCTCCCAGCAGCCTCTCTCCGCCAGCTAGGCAGAACCACTGCAGACCCACAATACAGTCCCCATTTTTTTTTTTTTTGACACAGAGTCTCGATCTGTTGCCAGGCTGGAGTGCAGCGGCGCAATCTCGGCTCACTGCAACCTCCGACCCCCTGGTTCAAGCAATTCTCCTGACTTAGCCTCCTGAGCAGCTGGGACTACAGGCACGTGCCACCATGCCCAGCTAATTTTTGTATTTTTAGTAGAGACGGGGTTTCACCACGTTGACCAGGATGGTCTCGATCTCCTGACCTCGTGATCTGCCCACTTCGGCCTCCCAAAGTGCTGGGATTACCACGACACCCAGCCCTACAGTTCCCATTTTTATTCCTCTGTGTTCTGCAGAGGCTGCCACTGCCAGCCAGAATGCCCTTCCTTGCCTCGGTCCCACAGTTAATCTTTACTCAGCTTCCAGACTCAGCTGAACTGTCACCTCCCCATGAAACTTCCCAGACCCTTCCCCTTCTTCTGCCCCACCCAACCAGGAAGAAGTGACACATGGACTGAATAAGTTACGACATGCAAAGTGCTTAGGACAGTAGCTTGGGGTTAGACGTGGCTTGAAAGTCAGAATTTTTCAGATTTTATAAAAGATAGAAAGTTCATATACCATATATTGTGAAAGAGCTTGAGCAGACTATGGAGCACATCTCCATAACAAAGCTCATTAACGCTCCTGCAGGAAATGCATGAATAGTCGCATGCTAGATGAAGACTATAAATAGTTTCAGTCAGGTCAGGGAGGGGTTTGCCACTGAATTTGTGAAAGAAAATGTTGGTGTTGTTTTTCCAGGGCATTTAGAATTTTGGAATTGTGGGCCCATAGTATTAATATTATTAAGTCCATCCTTTGTTCTACTAATGTAAAAATAATTCTTAGGACTAATGCAAGCACTTAACATTCACTAAGCATTATGCAAAGCAATTGACATGAATGATCTCATCCTTTCGTTTTTTTTTTTTTAAGACAGGATCTTGCTCTGTCACCCAGGCTGGAGTGCAGTGGAACGGATGATCATGGCTCACTGTAGCCTCAACCTCCTGGGCTCAAGCAATGCTCCTGCCTCAGCCCTCCAGAGTAGCTGGGACTACAGGTGCACCCCACCACATCTGACTAACTTTTGTATTTTCTATAGAGACAGGTTTCACCACGTTGCCCAGGCTGGTCTCGAACTCCTGGGCTCAAGAGATATGCCCATCTTGGCCTCTCAAAGTGCTGGGATTACAGGAGTGAGCCACCGCGCCCAGACTCTGATCTCATTCTTATGCCATCGTGAGGTGCAAAGCAATAACCTGCCGAAGTAAGTGGGAGACGTGGGACTTAAACTCACAGCTTTTCTGATGCCAAAGTCCACACTTGTAGCCACAACCCTATACTGCAGTCCCTCACTGCGCTTTATACATCTGGGCACTTATCTCCTTTGGCTGTGATTCATTCTTTATGAGTTTGTCTCCCCAACTTGGTGGTGAGCTCCTCAACTGTGGGGACCCGAGCTGATCCATCTCTACCTCTGAATGAATCAGTGAAGTTCACTTGCACAGGATGGTGAATCGTTGTGTGCTTAAGAGGACTGTCACGGCCGTGCATCATGTGTTAATGAGTAGACTGATACCAACACATGTTCATGCACCAACATTAATTGCACAACTGCCTGCTAAGCACCTTAGAGGCAGGCAGAGAAATCAAGCCAGATTCCCTGTCCTCAAGGGGTCCACAGTCTAGGAGGAGAGATAGTAGACATCTCCATACCACAGTAACATGAGGCTAAGGTAAGCAAAAGAACTGGCTACATAATGCTTGGAAACTGAAGAGAAGTGAGCCAATCCTTCAGGGGATCACAGAACATTTCCTAGATACAGCCATTTGTTCTTGCTGTAGAATATCATCCCAACATGTAGTGAATTAAAATAACAAGTTCTTTAACTCCTGAATCTCCAGGCTAGCTAGGCAGTTCTGCTGAACCAGGCCAGGCTTGGCTGATCTTTCCTGGGTTCACTCAGGCATCCATGGTCAGTTCATGGATGGGCTGGGGCTGGCTGTTCTAGGATGGCCTTGGCTGGACAACTCAGCAGTCCTCCACAGGTTTCTCCTCCAGCGGGCTAGTCCCAACTATGCACATGGCAGAAGCAGGGGAGGAGGAAACAACAGAGACTGAAGAACTATGCAGAGCTCCTTGAGGCCCAAATTCCTACCTTGGGCCAATTGGGAGGACTAACTGAGCTGATGTAGGAAGGGTGTCAGGCACAGACAGAATCAACTCTCAGTGGGCATAAGGGTCACTGTGAGCCCCTGGCAATGAGGTTAGATTTTTTTTTTCTTTTTTGGAGAAATATAACAAGTGTATGGATTAGAAGATTCAATATTATATCAATGTTCCCCAAATTAATCATCTATCGACTCAATAGAATCATGATACAAATATAATAGTTTAAGATGTTGTTGAACTTGACAAAGTGATTCTAAAGTTTATAAGGAACTGGAAAGGTCCAAGAAAGTTGAGACCCCCTTTTTAAAAAAATTCTGATAAGGACAGGCGCGGTGACTCTTGTCTGTAATCCCAGCACTTTGGGAGGTTGAAGTGGGCAGATCACTTGAGGTCAGGATTTCGAGATCAGCTTGCTAACATGGTGAAAACTCCGTCTCTACCAAAACTACAAAAATTAGTCGGGCATGGTGGCGCATGCCTGTAGTCCCAGCTACTCAGGAGGCTGAAGCAGGAGAATCACTTGAACCCGGGAGGTAGCGGTTGCAGTGAGCCAAGATCACGCCACTGCGCTCCAGCCTGGGTGACAGAGCAAGACTCTGTCTAAAAAAAATTGTGATAAAATACACATAACATAAAATTTGTTAGTTTAACAATTTTTAAGTGTACAGTTCAATGGCATTAAGCACATTCACATTGTTGTGTAACCAGGACTCTCTAGAATTCTTTTCATCTTGCAAAACTAAAACTCTGTCCCCATTAAACAATAACTCCCCATTCCCCCCTGCCTTCAGCTCCTGGCAACTACCATTCTGCTTTCTCTCTATGGATTTGACTACTCTAGGTACCTCATGCATTTGAATACAGTATTTGTCTTCTTGTGTCTGGTTTATTTCATTTAGCATAATGCCCTCAAGCGTCGTTGCTGTTGAGGCATGTGTCAGAATTGCCTTCCTTTTTAGGGCTGAATAATATTCCATTGTGGGTATAGACCACATTTTGTTTATCCATTCGTCACTCTGTGGACACTTGGTTTATTTCTACCTTTTGGCTATTGTGAATAATGCTGTTATAAACGTGGGTGTACAGATAGCTCTTTATTTTATTTTATTTATTTATTTTTTGAGATGGAGTCTTGCTCCGTCACCCAGGCTGGAGTGCAGTGGCGCGATCTCAGCTCACTGCAACTTCTGCCTCCCGGGTTCAAGCCATTCTCCTGCCTTAGCCTCCCGAGTAGCTGGGATTACAGGTGTGTGCCACCATGCTGGCTGAGTTTTGTATTTTCAGTAGAGATGGGGTTTTACCGTGTTAATCAGGCTGGTCTCAAACTCCTGACCTCAGGTGATCCGCCAGCCTTGGCCTTCCAAAGTGCTGGGATTACAGACTTGAGCCACGGCGCCCAGTCTCCTCCCTCCCTCCCTTCTTTCCTTCCTTCCTCCCTTCCTCTCTCCCTCCCTTCCTTCCTCTTTCTCTCTTTCTTTCTTTTAGTGACAGTCTCACTCTGTTGCCCAGGCTGGAGTGCAGTGGTGTGATCTCGACTCATTGTAACCTCCGCCTCCCAGGTTCAAGCAATTCTTATGCCTCAGCCTCCTGAGAAGCTGGGACTACAGATGCGCACCACCATGCCTGACTAGTTTTTGTATTTTTAGTAGAGATGGGGTTTCATCATGTTGGCCAGGTTAGTCTTGAACTCCTGGCTTCAAGTGATCTACCCACCTCAGCCTCCCAAAGTGCTAGTATTACAGGCATGAGCCATCGCTCCTGGCCCAAATGTCTTTTCAAGACCCTGCTTTCAACTCTTTTGGATATATGGTGTACTCAAAAGTGGAATTGCTGGAGCATATGGTAATTCTATAATTAATTTTTTGAGGAACTGCCATATTATTTTCCGTAGCAGTTGCACCATTTTACATTCTTAAGAGCAGGGCACAAGGGTTCCAATTTCTCCACATCCTCATCAACACTTGTTATTTTCCGTTTTTCTGAAAGTACTGATCCTAATGGGTGTGAGGTGGTATTTCATTGTGGTTTTGATTTATATTTCCCTAATGACTAGTGACATTGAGCATCTTCTCCTGTGCTTCTTGGCCATTTGTATTTCTTGTTGGAGAATTGTCTATTCAAGTCCTTTGACGTTTGTCAATTTGGTTGTTTTCTTCTTTTCTAACTAAACTTTTCATTGAAGTGTCACTTACCTACAGAAAAATGCACAAATGTATTTTTAGTAGAGACGGGGTTTCCCCATGTTGGCCAGGCTGGTCTTGAACTCCTGACCTCAGGTGATCCACCAACCTCGGCCTCCCAAAGTGCTGGGATTACAAGTGTGAGCCACTGTGCCTGGCCCAATGTTTCACGGTTTTATCTTCTAGATCTGAGTAAATTATCTTCCCCTGTGAATTTGCTGACACCCCCCGAGCCCAGCCCCACTCTTTCTCATATACAAAGCACTGCGACGCCCATCACCCTTCTTCTTTATGTTGTGCAGCTGGTGAGGAAGAAAGTCCATCTTCCTCTCAGAACTCAGGATTGTAGGCAAAGTGAGCGGGGAGGTACTGGCTGCACGTGCAGCCCATTCAGGGCTGGGATCCTCTCAAGGGAGAGCCCAAGGCTGGTTTTCCTCAAAGGCACAGCCCATCCCCACTCCAACATGGCTTATCCAAGGCAGTGGTCGGGGCTCCTCCTAGGGTGTGCAGGGCCCGCGTAGATGCAAGTCTTGAAGCTCCTCAGCGCACTTGGTTAAGGGGATAAATGGATGCTAAAGTCCATGCAGATCAAGCCTGAGTTCAGGGTGCCCCACCTAGATGGCACAGGCAGCCTGGCCAGTCCCAGCCATGGGAGGGGGCTTAGGAAATTTCCAGGCACTCCAAAGCATGGGGCTCCACTGAGGAGCAGGGTCTAAGGGTGGTTCTGGCTATGGTCATGCCAGGGTGTGATCAGGGTATCAGGGTGCTCTGCGAGGCCTTCCCTGATCAAGCCTCACACTCCAGTTTCCTGTCTCATCTCCTTCTCCTGCTCTCCTTCCTGTAGGTTCTGTGTTACCTGCAAGTTCCACCGTCTGGCTGAATTCTCAGTCTATCGGCTTTCTAGCTTATAGCTGTGCTGCATAAAGTCACAGCCTCGTTTCCATTCCTCCTCTGGAAGAATGGCACCTCCTCTCCTACCTTCCCCTTCCCTCCCTTCCCCTCTAATCCTCTCCCCTCCCCTCCCTCTCCATCTCCATCTCACATTCTTCTCGTGACTCCTCTCTCTCTCATTCTCCCTCCCCCTCTTTCACCTTCCTTCTTTCCTCCCTCGTTCATCTCTCTTCTTTTCCCTCTATTCCTCTCCCTCTCTGCCCCACCAGATGCATGCACACACATGCACGTGAACCTGCACTAACACACTTATACACACCCTTTGAGCCCTGAAACCCCCAGAGCCCTCTCGGCTCAGTCCCTCTCCCAGGCAGGCAGAGGGACGTGCTGACCATATGTGGTGCCAGGAATGAGCAGGAACCAGGCGGATGTGGTGTGGCAGCCTGGTAACCATTCGTTTCCACCTGGTCCTTACGCTGCTAACATGTTGGAGCATCTCAACGCTTTAACCCTCTTGCTGCCAGCTGCACAGTCCTGAAGGAAGAGATGGGAGGAGAAGAGTACAGGAGAGGCTTTGGGGTCCCATTGTTTGTTCGTCCAGTCACTCAGTCACCATTGACTGAGCCCTTACCTGTCCTCCGCAGTGCTGGGATGGGTGCAGGGGAGGTAGAGGTGAGGCAGCCTTGGTCAGCCTGAGAGGAGAAACTCACAGTCCAGCGAGGGAGATGCACAGCAACACAGTTCCAATCCAGCCTGACAGAGCAGCGATGGAAGGAGGAGGTGGAGCTGGAACGCCAAGGAGGGCACCTAAGTCCAGCATCGGGGCAGGTGGGGCTTGGCTAGGAAGTGTTGCCAGAGCTGAGCTGTGAAGTAAACATGAAGGTCAGGTAGGAGCTATGTGGGCAAGGCAGGGGGCCAGAACATTCTAGGCAAAGGGAGCAGCAGGTGGAAAGAAATAGACGCTTAAGAGAGCTTGCTGTAGCCAGGAAATCGTGTTCAAGTGGCTGTGGCAGTGTGTATGAATGTGAGTGTGTGTGTGAGTGCGACTGCACGTGTGTGAGAGAATGTGAGTGTGAGTGTGTGTGAGAGAATGTGTGAGTGCATGTGAGCGAAAGAATGTGGGTGTGTGAGTGCATGTGAGAATGTGAATGTGAGTGTGAGTGCATTTGAATGAATGTGTGAGTGTGAGTGCATGTGAGTGAATGTGTGTGAGTGCATGTGAGTGAATGTGTGTGTGTGAGAGAATGTGTGTGAGTGCATGTGTGAGAATGTGAGTGTGAGTGCGTGAGAGTGAATGTGAGTGTGTGAGTGAATGTGAGGTGTGTGAGTGAATGTGAGGTGTGTGAGTGCGTGTGAGAGAATGTGGGTGTGAGTGCATGTGAGGGTGAGAATGAGTGTGTGTGCGAGTGTGTGTGAGAGAATGTGAGTGTGTGAGTGAATGTGAGTGAGGGAATGTGAGTGTGATAATGTGAGTGTGTGAGTGTATGTGAGAGAATGTATGAGTGTGTGAGTGCGTGTGAATGTATGTGAGTGCATTTGAGAGAATGTGAGTGTGAGTGCATGTGAGAGAATGTGTGTGAGTGCGTGTGAGAGAGAGACAGTGTGTGAGTGCATGTGAGAGAATGTGAGTGTGAGTGCGTGTGTGATGAGTGTGAGTGTGTGAGTGCATGTGAGTGACAGAACGTGGACGTGTGAGTGAATGTGAGTGAGAGAATGTGAGTGTGATAATGTGATTGTGTGAGTGCGTGTGAGAGAATGTATGAGTGTGTGTGTGAGAGAATGTGTGTGAGTGCATTTGAGAGAATGTGTGTGAGTGCATTTGAGAGAATGTGAGTGCATGTGAGTGAATATGAGTGTGTGAGTGCGTGTGAGAGAATGTGTGCGTCTGAGAGAATGTGTGTGAGTGCGTGTGAGTGAGAGAATGTGAGTGTGAGCACGTGTGAGAGAATGTGAGTGTGTGAGTGCGTGTGAGAGAATGTGTGTGAGAGAATGAGTGTGTGGGTGCATGTGAGAGAATGTGTGTGTGAGAATGTGAGTGTGTGAGTGCGTGTGAGAGAATGTGTGTGTGAGAATGTGAGTGTGTGGGTGCATGTGAGAGAATGTGTGTGTGAGAGAATGTGAGTGTGTGAGTGCGTTTGGGCAAATGTGAGTGTGTGAGTGCATGTGAGAGAATGTGAGTGTGAGCACGTGTGAGAGAATGTGTGTGAGAGAATGTGAGTGTGTGAGTGCGTTTGAGTGAATGTGTGTGAGTGCATGTGAGTGACAGAATGTGAGTGTGAGTGCGTGTGAGTGAGAGAATGTGAGTGTGTGAGTGCATGTGAGTGAACGTGAGTGCGTTTGAGAGAATGTGAGTGCATGTGAGAGAATGTGTGTGTGAGAGAATGTGAATGCGTGAGTGCGAGAATGTGAGTGTGTAAGTGCGTGTGAGAGAATGTGAGTGTGTGTGAGAGAATGTGAGCGTGTGAGTGCGTGTGAGAGAATGTGAGTATGTGTGAGTGCATGTGAGAATGTGAGAGCATGTGAATGTGTGTGTAAGTGAA
The DNA here is from genome assembly GCF_028885655.2 of Pongo abelii. Lineage (NCBI taxonomy): Eukaryota > Metazoa > Chordata > Mammalia > Primates > Hominidae > Pongo > Pongo abelii. Next base: position 115,267,059 of record NC_071998.2, read on the forward strand.
TGTGAGTGCGTGTGAGTGAATGTGTGTGAGTGCGTGTGAGAGAATGAGTGTGAGTGCATGTGAGTGAGAGAATGAGTGTGAGTGCATGTGAATGAGAGAATGTGTGGGTGCGTGTGTGAGAATGTGAGTGTGTGAGTGCGTGTGAGAGAGTGTGAGAGAATGTAAGAGAATGTGAGTGAGTGCATGTGAGAGAATGTGAGTGAGTGCATGTGAGAGAATGTGAGTGCGTGTAAGAGAATGTGAGTGCATGTGAGTGTGAGCATATGAGTGTGAGAGAATGAGTGTGCGTGTGAGAGAATGTGTGAGTGCGTGTGAGTGTGAGAACGTGTGTGAGTACATGTAGTGGGTGGGTGCATCTGAGAGAATGTGTGTGAGTGAATGTGTATGAGAAAGAGAATGTGAGTGTGCGTGTGAGAATGTGAGTGTGAGAGAATGTGTGTGTGAGTGTGAAAGAATGTGAGTGTGAGTGCGTGTGAGCTTGAGTGCAAGTGCATGTCTGTATGTGAATATGTGAGTGTGACTGTGTGTGAATGTGTGTCAGTGTGTGTTAGTGTGTAAGAATGTGTGTCTGAGTGCGAGTGAATGTGAGTGCATGTGAGTGTGTGACCCCCCCGTGTGTGTGTGAGTGTGAGTGCAAGTGAGTGAGTGCATGTGTGTGAGTGTGTGAATGCACGAGTGCGTTGAGTGTGTGTGGTTGTGTGGGTGTGTGTTTGGAGTAGGGGTGGAGGATATGATAGGAAATTAGGCTAGAGAGGAAGCCAAGGGCCAGGTGACACTCAGGACCTTGAATGCCGGCTAAATAGCCAGGACTTTATCCCTGAAGGTGATGAGGAGCTATTAAAGGCCATTAACCAGAGAGTGATAGAGTCAGATTTGTGTTCAGAAAAAGCTCATGACTTCAGGGTAAAAGAGGAATGGGAAGGGGAGGGGTGAGTAGCAGGGGACCAGAAAGGAGTCCCTGTCTCTCTCTAACCTCCCTGCCCTCTCCAGTGGGGACCATGGGAGCCCCTCCCATCAGCCTCTACCTGCGCTCAGGCTTGATGTGCCCGGGGCCAACTAATTACTGGGTACCTTCTCCTTGAAGACCATCAGAGGAAGCCCAGAGGGCCAGCCCCAAGCTGGGCTTTCCTGGCCCCTAACTGCAGCCTCCACCTGCTAGGTTTCTGGGCCTGTCCTGACTAGGGTGGGCGGTGCAGGAAATAAGCAGCGGCCCCACCCCTCCGGCAGGTGGGGCCCAGAAAGTCTTGCCGTCACCCATCTGGTTCCCGCCTGTCTGCGGGAAGCTTTAGCACCCCAGGTCCCTGCTGTGCTCAGCTTGTGAGCTGCTGGCTGAGACTGAGCTTGGGAGGATTCAGACGGACAGCAGGACCTGACTCCTGTCTTACACCGTCAACTTCTCCTGCGTGAGCTTAGGCAGACCACTGCACCTCTGGGCCGCTTTTCTTCTCTGTAAAATGAGATTCTAGTGTTTACCTTCAAGACTTCGGAGGTTCATAGAAGAGGACTTAAGCATTTTGCACAAAGCCAATCACCTGTGGGCACTAAGTGAATGGGGCTGTGACTGTCATCCTCGTATTCTCTGGTGGCCCTGGTTGGAGTCCTTACAAGTTGTGTGACCTTGGGTAAGCTACCCTCAGTGGGACTCAGTTTCTTCACTTGTAAAATGACCATAACACCAGCATGTATTGTGGGGAATTGTGAGTTAATTCAGGTAAAGGGCTTACAACAGTGCCTGTTGTATAGTAAACACACAATCGTAGATTCTTGAGTTTCTCACAAGAATTGTTTTTTCTCTGATTTGGAGTTCACCACGGAAGCCAGAACCCCTTAAATAGTGCCCTGAGAACCAGCTTAGGCCCACGAAACCCCCAGCCTCCATATAACACAATTTTAGTGATACAAAGTACTAGTAAATGCCAGGTGTGGTGGTTCATGTAATCCCAGCACTTTGAGAGGCCGAGGTGGGAGGATCGCTTGAGCCCAGGAGCTGGCGATGAGCCCAAGCAAAATGGCAAAACCCCATCTCTACAAAGAAATACAAAAAATTAGCCATGCATGGCAGTATACACCCATAGTCCCAGCTACTCAGGAGGCTGAGGTGGGAGGATCACTTGAGCCTGGGAGGTCAAGGCTGCAGTGAGCTGTGGTGGTGCTCCTGCACTCCAGCCTGGACAACAGAGGGAGACCCTGTCTTGCAAAAAAAAAAAAAAAAAAAAGCTAGCAACTATTGGTTGAAGACTTACTGTGTGCTGATCCTGAGTTTTACAGATTAGCTGGGGCTCTGCTATGGATAAACTGGCTGCATCGTTTCCTGCTTCCATAGCTGGCCAACTTCAATGAATGCTGCTGCCCCTTCCTCTCCCAAAAATTGATGACAGCTTGAACCAAGCTGAAATTCAGCACACAGCTCTGGGCACTGGGCACTGGTACTCAGGATACCTCCTCGGAGGGCTGGGGAGCCCTCTTGCCTTCCCACTGTCCTGGCTGAGGTCCCAGCATGGCTTGACCCAAACCCTCAGTGTGTCTTGGAAAGTCTTGGAAAGTGTCTGAGGACTGAGGTCAGCTGTGCCCCTGAATTTTCCCCTTTCTGCACCTCAAGGCCAGGGCTTTCTCCAGCTTTCACTTCCCACCCTTTTCTTCAAGCCAGAGCCCTGGACATTATCTCAAGTGGTTTTAACTGGTCCATAGCTTAAGCCAGCCTCACTGCCTTTTCCCTTACCACAAGGTGTTAGATGGGGAAGTGTGCCTGGTGGATTTCACAGTCAATTATACCGAGATGATTTGGGAAGTGAGATGTGGATTTTGTTTAGTGAATTGTTCAGCTGAGCTTCAGACCTGGTGACAGCCATAAGCCACTTCTTGGTAGGAGTAGGCCGTTCATTTATTCAGTTGCCAAACTCCGATACCTTCTCCGTGCCAGAGGGGGATGCCGAGGGAAGCACACTGAAATTACTGCTTCTTATTGACGAGCAGACATGTTACTTAATTTTCTTAGGTAGATGATGTAAGCAAACTTCATTTCTCTGCAGGAAGAGTCAAGAGCAAAATTATTTCTCCTCTTCCAACAATTCCATATGATGCTTCCAGGTCTGGCAAAAGCATTCCCTCTGTTTAGAATCCACCGAGTAGTTGCTTTCCAAGAGAATTCTAATGTCGCATTTCATTTAATCAGCAAACACTCCTATCAGAAAGAGATCATTATGTCTCTCCTACAGGTGAGAAAACTGAGGCCCAAGGACCTACCCGGATCACCAGCCAGAGAATGGCAGAGCTGGGACTAGGCCCACCCCTTCCCAGCATTGAAATTCACACTCCATCCACTGCTGATCTCCAAGAACCCCCTCCGTTCCCTAATTACTGTGATTCTTTCCCGTTTGAGAGTCTAGCCGCTGGTGGAAGAAACTTTGTCTTCAAGAAGGAAGATCTGGCTCTTTGAACAGCCTGGATTCCAGATGGCTGAAGAGTCTCAAAAATAATCAGCATTAGTTTTTTCCCCCCAAGTCTGTACTTTTTTCCTTTTTACTAAGGTAATGCATGTCTATTTTTAACAATTCAAACATTATTTGAATGTTTTTAAAATGAGAGTCACAGGTATTCCCCTCCCCCAAAATAGCAGCTGTTGACAATATGAGACATATTCTTCCAGTCTTCTCCCATGCAAATATTAATAACACATATAAAAATCATAATAATTGTTAGAATTACGAAACCAAATATGCTATACACCTTTCTAAAAATTTAACACTGGCCAGGCGCAGCGGCTGACACCTGTAAACCCAACACTTTGGGAGGCCAAGGCGAGTGGATCGCTTGAACCCAGGAGTTTGAGACCAGCCTGGCCAATATGGTGAAACACTGCCTCCATAAAAAATGAGGAGGACTTGTTGGTGCATGCCTGTAGTCCTAGCTACTCTGGAGGCTCAGGTAGGGGGATTGCTTGAGCTTGGAAAGTCAAGGCTGCCATGAGCTGTGATTATACCACTGCACTCCAGCCTGGGTGACAGAGCAAGACCCTGTCTCAAAAACAAATACAGATGCAAATAAAAATTTAACACCATACTTAGGATATCTTTCACTGTTGATTCATATAATCTTCCTTCTTTTTTTTCCTCTTCTTCTTTTGAGACAGGATCTCCCTCTGTCACCTAGGCTGGAGTGCAGTGGTGTGAATTTGGCTCACTGCAACCTCTGCCTCCCAGGCTCAAGCCATCCTCTGACCTCAACCTCTCAGGTAGCTGGGACTACAGGCACATGCCACCACACCCGGCTAATTTTTTTTTCTTTGAGATGGAGTCTCGCTCCGTGGCCCAGGCTGGAGTACAGTGGCGAGATCTCGGCTCACTGCAAGCTCCGTCTCCTGGGTTCACGCCATTCTCCTGCCTCAGCCTCCCGAGTAGCTGGGACTACAGGTGCCCGCCACCACGCCTGTCTAATTTTTTTGTATTTTTAGTAGAGACGGGGTTTCACCATGTTAGCCCGGATGGTCTCGATCTCCTGACCTCGTGATCCGCCTGCCTCGGCCTCCCAAAGTGCTGGGATTACAGGCTTGAGCCACCGCGCCTGGCCACCTGGCTAATTTTTGTATTTTTTTGTAGAGATGGGGTTTTGCCATGTTACCCAGGCTAGTCTCGAACTCCTGAGCTTGAGTGATCTGCCTGCCTCAGCCTCCCAAAGTGCTGAGATTACAGGTGTGAGCCACTGTGCCTGACCTGCCTTCTTTTAAATAAGTACAGGGTAAATCAAAGTATGGATGCACCACAGTTTTCCTTGCTACTCTCCTGGGGATGGATATTTGGGCTGCTGCCTTTTTTTCACTTGCAAAAAACATTGCTAGAAGAATTTGTGACCCCTGTCCCACCATACCATGTGCTCCTCACTTGAAGTACTTTGAGTAATTTCAACTAAGGATTTCCGTTAATGCCTGTTCAATGTCTCTCTCCTCTATGAAGTTCTGTCATTTCTAAGGGAACACAAGGGATCATGTCTGTGTGTTCAGGGAAATATCTCAGGACATGGTTCAGTCCCTGGCACTCGGTAGATCTCAAGAGATCATTTTGCATGAACAACTGAAAGAACCAGTTACTGAATGGATGTGCGTGTGCTCATGTTCGTGTCTGCAGGGCATGTGCCTATAAGGAGAAACACCCGGCCGAAAGGTATGCATAGATGCAAGTATTTTTTCCAGCCTGCAAAGTTGCCTCCTGAAAAGAGCGAAGCAACGTGAGGGAATGAGAGGGGAAGGAAGACACTTTTAGGGGACATGAGAGCGCAGAGTCGTATTCCATTTGGTCTCATCAAGGTTCTGGGGCCCCAGTGGGAAATCTTCCCACCCTGCCCTTGAGGAGCTCTCACCTGCTACGGGAGAAAAGAGAAAAAGGAGAGAACGAACTTGCTTTGCCCCAGCAGGGGGGACAGCTCCACCCCAATCCCAGTAGGTGCTGCCTGTTCCCCGCTGGGCCCCACCCTACCTCCAGCCCCTTGGCTTCCCAGCTGCCAGTCTTCTCCCATGCAAATATTAATAATACACATAAAAATCATAATAACTTTTAGAATTACTAAATCAAATATGCTATACACCTTTCTAAAAACTTAACACTGGCCAGGCGCAGCGGCTCACACCTGTAATCCCAACACTTTGGGAGGCCAAGGCGAGTGGATCGCTTGAACCCAGGAGTTTGAGACCAGCCTGGCCAATATGGTGAAACCCTGCCTCTACAAAACATTTTGTAACAGCAAAACAGTAGTCAAAGACAAAGCCTTTGAAGTCTGTGGCTGCCCTGCCAGCCTTCGGATGGCCGCCGCATGCCCTCTCCTCAAAGGCAAAACAGAAGCAACACCCAGGCCGGCTTTTAAAACTGGTGATTATGCCACAGCTGCCCGGGGCTGGAAGCTCGGGCATTGAACAGGGGTTAGGTGCCTGGAGCCAGCAGTCAGCTGAGCAAAGAGATGGCCCTATAGGCCCCCTCTGCTCTCATAGCGAGTGCTGTCTTCTGACCTAAAGGATGGCCCCATGTGGTTCCATGTGCATGTGTGCATTGAGAACAGGAGTATCCTAGAGGTACAGCTGTCTCACACCCTGCTCTACAGATGTCCACCCCCAACCTTTAGAGAAGCCATGAGATGGGCAAGAAGCTTGAGGCCTATGGCTTGGTCGGTGGACAGGAAACAGCTGAATCTCCCCTCATTTAGGCTGCACTCCTCTTAGGTGATAGTCACATCTCACCTTTCACTCATTCATTCAACAGCTATGCACTGAGCATCTGCTATATGCCAGGGTCCCAGCAGGCCAGGTGGGGTCTGTGTATGAAGCTCTCATGAACTTTACATTTTAGAAGAGGCAGACTATCGGCACATAAGCAAATACATGAGTTAAGTAACGTCAGATGGAAAGTGCTTTGAACAGAATCAAACAGACAGTGCAATAAAGAGGGCAGTACAGAGTTCATTTTGACTGGAAGGCCTCCCCAAGGAGGTAGCATTTGAGCTGGGGCTAGAATGAGGAGAGGGAGCCAGCCCAGGGATGAACTGGAAACAGAATGTTCCAGGAGGAGGGCATGACAGGTGCAAAGGCCCTGACGCAAGAATGAACTTGGTGCCTTTGATGAACTGAACGATGGTCAGAACTGGAACATGCTGGGTAGGGGCCAGATCAGGCAGGGCCATGTAGACTGTGGGAAAGAGTTTGGACATTTTTTTTTTTTTTGAGACAGAGTCTTGCTCTGTCCCATAGGCTGGAGTGCAGTGGCGCAATCTTGGCTCACTGCAAACTCCGCCTGCCGGGTTCAAGAGATTCTCATGCCTCAGCCTCCCAAGTAGCTGGGATTGCAGGCACGCGCCACCATGCCCGGCTAATTTTTTGTATTTTTAGTAGAGACAGGGTTTTGCCATGTTGCCCAGGCTGGTCTCGAACTCCTGACCTCAGGCAATCTGCCTGCCTCGGCCTCCCAAAGTGCTGGGATTACAGGCATGAGCCACCAGGCCCGACCAAGAGTTTGGACTTTGAAGTACAGCAGGAGATCATTGGCTACACTGTGTGCCAGTTATTGTGAGACATCCATTCATTTATTTGCTCACTCAGTCACTCAGTCAATCAGTCAGCCCACCAGTTAACGATCCTTTTCTGAGCACAAGTGCAGGGACTGGGGACATAGAGATGAATGAGACACAGTCCCCAGCCCTCAAAAGGCTCATAGTCTAGTGGCCAAAGTTAGTGTGGACACACACACTTAAAACCCAAAGTGACAAGCAGAGGGACATTCAAGCTGCTGGGAATCAGAGCAGGGAGCATTTGTTTCTAAGTGGGAGGACCAGAGAAGGTCTTCAAGAATACATGATATTTGTGCTGGATCTTGAAACCCCAAGCACTGTGCTGGCACGTCGAGGTGCTTTGTAAATATTTGTTAAATGAAAGAGGTAAGAGAGGGAGGAAGAGAAGGAAGAAGGAAAGATGGGAATTTGCCAAGTGCTGAAGAGTTTTGGTGACATGAGACAGTGTGGAGAAGGAGTAACTGATCCTGTCCAGAGACACAGGAGGTTTCTCAGAGGTGGCATGTGAGCAGAACACATCCCACCTCCTGCTCTGGAACTCCTACTATGTGAGGCACATAGTAGCTGCACAGTAAATGTCGACAGGTGTGGTGGTATTTAATGCTATTTGCTCAACGTTTTCACCTCTCTGCTTTCCAGGCACTTGCTAGGATTGCACTTCTCTGCCACCTGTAAAGTTAGGTGTAGTCACATGACTTGCCTTGGCCAGTGACATACGAGCAAAAGTGACATGGGTCACCTCTGAACATGTTTCGAGAGCTAGTGAGCAATTTATCATGTCCCCTTTGGAGGCTAATATAGAGAAGAGTTCCCCTGCCAGTCTTCAGTGGGCATACAGTAGGAGCCACTGACATTCTGGGGTGGTTGTTACTGCAGCGGAATCTATCCTATCCTGACTTATGGAATGAGTGAGTCAGTGGAGCCCAGGGGGGATTTTTGAGTTAAGGCAGGGGCATGAGGCCCCTTTGGAAGTCACAGGTGTGGTGAGGCCGCAAAGGAATGAATCATCCTGAAGCCCATTAAAAATATTTCTTGAGAAAAGAATCTTGGGGCCCCAGTCTTTGTTCAGCCAAAGGGAGCTGGAGTGTGCCTCCGGCATGCTGACCTTTCCCACAGCCCCTCGTCCTCTTCTTTCCTAGGGGCAGCATTTTGAGCCTCCTGTTATCACATCTGTAACCCTTGTTCATTCCACTGGGTCATTCATTCATTCCCAAACATTTCTCGTAACCTGCTCTGTGCTGGACCTTGTGCTTGGGGCTGGGGAGAACAAGGTGGATGAAACTGGGCACCAGGTCTCAGGAAGCTCAGAGCCTAGACAACAACACAGACATAGAAACAAATGCACTGCAATACAAATGGGTGGACACATGCACACGCAAACGTGCACACACACACACAGAGGTGCCCCAAGTAGGAGAGATTGAGTTGGCTTGTCTGATACTTGAGCTAGCTGCTGAAGAATGGCTGGAGTTCATCAAATGGGAAAGGCAGGAAGGATGTTCCATGCAGCTGTGTAGGGTTATGAAAGAGAATTGGGGCCGGGTGCGGTGGCTCAGGCCTGTAATCCCAGCACTTTGGGAGGCCGAGGTGGGTGGATCACGGTCAGGAGTTTGAGACCAGCCTGGGCAACATGGTGAAACCCCATCTCTACCAAAAAATACAAAAATTAGCCAGGCGTGGTGGCATGCACCTGTAATTCCAGCTACTTGGGAGGCAGAGATTTCCGTGAGCCGAGATTATACCACTGCACTCCAGCCTGGGTGACAGAGTGAGACGACCTTGTCTCAAAAAAAAGGGAGAAGTGATTCTCTCAGGTGGACTGAGTGGCAAGGGTATAACTAGCGGATTAGGCGCGCAGATCTCGCGAAGGACCTAGGGTGCCAGGCTGAGGGATCTGAACTTTGTCTTAATGTCAGCAGGGAGCCAGCAAATGTCTTTGGGTAGAGGACGGCCTGGGTGAGAGCTGAGTTTTGGCTGTGGGAAATACCAGGCCGCCTTCTCCAGCTGGATGACTTGGCAAGTGATGTAACTTCTGTGTGCCTCAGTTTCTTCATCTGTAAAATGGGACTGACAATTGTGTATATCTCATAATGTAGGAAAGGGGAATATTCCAAGGAAAGCATTTGGCAAGGTGCCTAGCACAGCGTAAGGGTCAGCAAATGGTAGCTGTGATTATTATGGGCAAAATGTAACATCATGGGGAACAAGAGTGGTGTTGAAGGGCACTGGGAAGGAGGGGATGTCACATTTATCTAGCCACCTTGCAAACTCTTTGGGCCCTTACAGCTTGCATCCTATATGCCTTGCATCTTTGCAAAAGCCAGCATCTCCCTGTGTCCTGGAGGATGGACTAGCCAGGCGGATGGAAGGTTTGCAGCAGGCACATCTCCATGAGCACAAGGTCATGGGTCTGTGTCACTGCGGTGATAAACCCTGGGACCAGGGATGGGCAGCTTTGATGTGTAGCTACAAAGGCCTAGCTGCCCCTGCGGAGATGCCAGGTCTTCACAGGTGATGACACCCCACCCATTTTGAAGCATGTCTTTAATAAGGGCTGTTGGAGAGGCCAGGCTGTGCTCTGGAAAGTCCCAAAGGCCACTTCTGGAATAGGTCTGGTTAATACAGGCACAGAACACACAGAGCACTACTCACACCCAAATCCTTCAGATAATTGGGATAAGTTTTCCTTTAGGCCCTAAGAGGAAGGACGTTAGCTTTGTTTGTGTGCCTACTATGTGCTGGGACTTGCGCATCTAGAATCTCACCAAATCCTCCCAGCTCCCTTGCAAGTTGGTCTTACTGTCCCTGACCTGCAGGTGAGCACTCGAGGCTCTGAAGGGCCAGCCACTTGTCACACGGTCTAAGGAGAGGACCCAGGTGGGAAGCCACTTCTACCTGACCCTGAAACCCAATGACTCTTGTTTCTATGGACTTAGGGGGAAAATGTGTTGTGTGTTTTTTTTTCCTTTATGTTTTTATTAAGAGGCAGCATCTCACTCTGCCCTGCAGGATTCTCCCCTCCACCCAAATCTCTGCCCGGGAAACGCTTACTTTTCCTGCTTGGCAAAGCTCAAGCATCACCTGTCTGAGAAGCCACCCTCGAGTCTCCCCACCATCGCCCTGGCCAGTCTCTGCTATGGCCCATTTGGCACCTTTCTCTCCCATTGGACTGTAAAGTCCTTGAAGACAAAAGTGCTTCTGCGCCTCAAACCTCTAGTTCAGGAGACTCACAGATTTCCTAAGCAGATACTCATCTCTGCACGTGGTATTTTCCTCAGTAGGAGGGGCTTGAGGGGTAAGGTCAGGGCACATGCTTCCAGGCAGTAATAGGACCTGACTAAGGCCCACTAAAGCCTCCATCATGACCCAGGTGCAGTGCCAGGCACGTGACATAGACTCTCTCATGCACTCCAAATACCTTGTGAGGAAGGTTCTTTTTTGATACCCACTTTGCCCAGGAGAAATCTGAGTCCTGGGGAGTCCAAGGCCCTTCCAGCTGCTTAATGGCAAATCTCTGATTGCTAACTGAATCTGAATGTATTTTTACAGATTTATTCAATCAATCAACATGTCCTTACGGTCTGCCCTGTGCCAGGTTCTGTTTTAGGCACTGAGGACACAGCCATGAATAGTAGGTGAGGCCTGTGTGAGCGTGTGGGTGTGAGTGTGTGTGGGTGTGAGTGTGTGTGAGTGTGAGTGTGTGTGTGTGAGTGTGGTAGAGGGGGCCGGAGGTGAGCAGGCTGAGGATCAGGAAAGGCTTCCAGGAGAAGAAATGAGTTGGGGTTAGGTCAGCAAAGTTGGGTGGGGTTAGAAAGGCCAGAGGAAGGGAGCAGCAGAGACCAAGGCCTGAGTGGGAGTGAGCATAGGGGCTAGGAAGAGTTGGAGGAGAGATTGGGCAGAGGATGGTGAGAGATGGGGCTGGAGAGGGAGACGCGCTCAGATCAGATCCTGAGGGCCTTCCTGAGAACAGTCACCTATACAGGTTGTTAATGACCCAGCAATCTAGTGCCCTTCGGGGCAGGAAAGAAAGGTTTTCTGCATATTTGATATCATGGAGATTTCCTGTGCCCACAGCCCTGCCAAGTATATCTCCAAGAGAAGACAGAGAAGGGGTCCCCCAAGGCAGGGAGGGAGGCAATCCCAGCTCTCAGAGAGCTCTGCAGTGGAGTATCTGCTGGGTCCTCAGCCAGAAGCCAGACACCCTGGGTTTTTTTAGACCTTGGGTGCCAACCTGCTGTGTGGGCCTGGGCAAGTTGCTTTGCCTCTCTGAGCCAAAGATTATTCTGTGTGAAATGAAGAGACAAATCCCTATGAAAGTGTCCTAGAAAAACCTGTCCCTTCATTTCCTCCTGGAAAAAGGAGCTTATTTCGCCCAAGAGGGCCAGCTCGGGGTAGAATAAAACATTTATTGGATATGCTGGGATTCCTTGCAACTCCCAGCAGGCAGTTAAATGCAGGGCGGAGAAGCTGTCCCAGGAACTTTCTAAGATGAAAGGGTGTCCTCTGTAAGGACAGCTCCCCACTGGCCCTCTTTGCCAGCCTCCAGGATGCCTCTCCACTCTGCACAGAGGTCAAGCATGCCAAGGGCTTTGGTTTTTTCCCACTTCTTCACTCTGCCTCTGTGCCAAGGAGAGTCTAACAAGCCCAGTGCCGCCTGCCCGTCTCTAGATGTATGTTTCTGAGCCAGTCTCATCTCTGGCTGAGCACAGCGGTTAAGGGCGTGGATTCAAGCTACTTCCTAGCTGTAAGGCTTGTGGGGAGTATCTGTGAGACTCAGTTTCCTCATCTGGAAAAGGGAGAAATAATGACCACTGTGACTGTTGCAAAAGACTAAACAGATGACAAATGGAATGTGTTCAGTAAGTTGCCTGACGCATGGGGAGCACGCAAATAAAGATTAAAAAAATAAAGATTAAAAAATGTAGCATGGTTTTTTGTTTTTGTTTTTTTAGTCTAGGAAGAATTTTTATTAGAAGTAGGAAAAAATGTCAGGTTCTTTTATTGTGGGAAAAACACACATAACATGGAACTAACTGGCTTAACCATTTTTAAATGTACATTTCAGGGACGTTAAGTACATTCACATGTGCAACCATCACCACCATCCATCTCTAAAACTTTTTCATCTTCCCAACTGAACCTCTAAACCCAATAAACAATAACTTCTTGCTCCTCCCTTTCTTCTAGTCTATGTCAACCACCGTTCTTTCTTCTGTTTCTATGAATTTGGCTATTCTAGGTATCTCACATAAGTGAAATCATACAGTATTTGCCTTTTTGTGATTAGCTTATTTTACTTAGCGTGATGTCCTCAGGGTTCACCCATGATGTAGCATCTGTCAGAATTTCCTTCCTTTGTAAGGCCGAATAATATTCCCTTGTATGTATAGACCACATCATGTTTCTCCATTCATCCATCAATGGACACTTGCGTTGCTTCCACTTTTGGGCTACTGTGAATAATGCTGCTATGAACGTAAATGTGCAAATATCTGTTTGAGCCTCTGCTTTCTGTCCTTTTGGATAAATGTCTAAGTGAAATTGCTGGTTCATATTGTGAATCTGGGTTTAATTTTTCTATTACTCATATAGTAAGTTTTAAAGCTTCCATTTCTTCAGCATAAATAGGGTCTCATGGCAAATGGGGACTTCTACTCCATCCCTCCTCCCTTGCCCAGCACAGAGTCAATACAGGCTCTGCCCACCTCTAGACTCTGCTGCCTAACCTGAGGCTCCTCTGAGCTATGCTGGCCTCCATGGTGGTGAGTGTAGTTGGTGTGTTCCTGGCCTGGTGCAGACACACAGCATCCAGCCATCCCTAGTGGAGCAGCTCCTGCCTCTGTTTCCCGTTCGAAAAAGAATCCAGGTACCACCTCCTGTTTCATGGAGCTGTCTGGATGAAGCACCACTTCCAGGGAGCACTGCTACCTTGGAGTAGCACCACATGGAAGAATTACCTCTGGCCTGCTGCCAACCCGGGGACCCCAGCCCTAGGGTACCATCGTCTTCATGGCCTCACTGGCCCATCACAGTCTGCACCCAGGCAGGTTGGTGTTCTGGTTACAAGGACTTTGGGATCAGACAGATCCGGGCTTGAGACCAGGCTCTGGCAGCTGCCAGCTGTGTGAGTTTGAGAAAGACACATCTCTCCTCTTTGCCTGTTTCCTAATCTACAGAAGGGGATAATAGCTGACTCTGTTAACAGGAAAATTAAGCGAATGTGTGGAAATCCCTGAGCCCTCTGTCTGGCACAGAGCAAACAGTCAGTGATTAGAGTTTTCAAGACCATGTCATTACCTGGTTAGGCACAAGAGTGAAGGAGGCAGAGCTTCCAGGACTGAGAGTGGAGAGGAGTTGAGATAGTGAGGTACTTCTGAGCAGGGTTTTCAGGGTTCTAGCTGAGGACACTTGGGAGAAGATTCTGGGTCAGCCAAGCCAAACCCTTCCCCTCCCCACGACTCTACCTTCATTGAAATTTCCTTTCCTTACTATGAGTTGAAGGTAGGGAAGGAAGCACACATTTGTGAAATATCATTGTGTGCCTTATGGTGTCTTATGGAAAAAAATGTCAGCCATTACAGCTTAGTTAATCCTTTCATAATTGAATAGAAGAATGTTTATGAGAAAATTCTTTTCTCATAATGTTTTTTGCCACTAAACTATTACTAAAGGGCATTTCCAGGAAGCAGTAATATGGAGGTTGCTTCTTATATCTTCCTTTAAATCCTTGTATTTGAACAGGGCTTTAATGCTCACACAATTTTTTCACATGGTGCATTGATCAGCTTGACCCATTTACAGATGGGGGAACTGAGGCTCTGAGAAGTCAGAAGGGTGCCATAGAGAACTGGAGTTGGAAAAAGCTCTTTCTCTTTTAGACAGTCCTCACTGAGCACTGGTCATGTGCCAGGCGTGTGCCTGAGCTAGGGACAAGGTCTGGGAGATGGTGATGATGTGGGCTCACCGTCTTCCTCCTTCCTATGTGATATGGTTTGGCTGTGTGTCCCCACCCAAATCTTGTCTTGAATTGTAATAATCCCCATGTGTCGAGGGCAGGACCAGGTGGAGATACCTGAATCATGGGGGCAGTTTCCTCCATGATGTTTTCATGATAGTGACTGAGTTCTCACCAGATCTGATGGTTTTATAAGGGACTTTCCCCCTTTATTCGGCACTTCTCCTTCCTGCCGCCATGTAAAGAAAGACATGTTTGCTTCCCCTTCTGCCATGATTGTAAGTTTCCTGAGGCCTCCCCAGCCATGAGGAACTGCGAGTCTTTATAAAACTCTTTCCTTTATAAACTACCCAGTCTCAGGCAGTTCTTTGTGGCAGCATGAGAACGGACTAATACACTATGCTTGTAGGATTTCTTCTGTCCTTGGCCTAGGAGTAGATAAATTTCCCAGCAAGTTCAGCTGTACTGCATCCCATACACTCTCTGCCCCACGTGCTGCTCTAGAGTGATTCCTAGGGTTCCTAAGTCACAGTCAGCTGCAGCTTGGCCTGGGGCGAGGCTGGTGGGCACTTTACTGCCTCCCTCAGAGCCATCCCCACTACAACCCTTGGCTTTCTGGTTGTCACCTTGTAAAACAGGATGATTCCAAAACTCTTTCTATTTCTGCCTCTAATTGTCCCTAGCATTGTCATCACCTGCTACCGCACTGTCGAATCCTCCCCTTTGCTGCTCTGTATGGCTGAAAGGCTACGTGTGAAATTTCAGTGTAGATCAGCCCTCCAAACTTGGCAGGGCCCGTGTCCCCTCACACATCGCTGCCCTCTCCACTTCACTCCAACCACTACTGACCCAGGGCTCCCTTCTCCTGAGGTGACACTGTTGGTTTTTTAGAACCAGGGACAGGTGTTTCTATTTTTCCATGTCTCCTCTCATCTTGGAAACCCATCCTGCCACAGTCATTTGGGATGCTTATTACACTAAATGTGCTTGTCTGACTCCCCTACAGAACAGTAAGTTCCATGAGAGTAGCTATACCTCTCTCTCTCTCTGTCTTATTCACCATTATTCTGCCTGAGCCAAACTCAGTGCCTGGCAAAGTAGGCGCTCAAAGAAAAAGGAGCTCTATTTCTCAACATAATGTGTGGTTCTTCCTCCCTCAAACCATCTGCCAATTGGACAAGTGGGCCTCCCACTGTTTACCATTGTCTCATGTAACTTGGATGGGCAGAACAGGACCTAGCAGAGGACCTCAGGCACCTCACTACAGGAGACAGAGACCTATCAGTTAATTCCCTTCCCTTATGGGCAGTCAATTTCCTAATCGTCTTTGAATCCATCACACATTTTCTCTGTCCTGTTTACAAGAAGACCACCACAAGCTGGCCTCATTCTCATCACTCATCACACCAGCCCTAAGTCTACCCGTCCAGTGAACCTAACAAAGGAAGAAATGAGGCTGATCTGGCATGACTTGTTCTTAAGGAATCAGTGTGGGGTCCTGGGAATTACTTTCCTTCCTAGGTACTCTCCAAGCCCCGAGTTTTCTGGAACCTTCCCCAGAGTGATGTTAAGCTCACCACCCCATGTATTTGCAGAATCTCTTGGCTTCCAGATTTTGAAAATGCAAAGCACCCTTGTCCGTTCCTTAGGCTCTTGGCTCTCTCTGGTTCTCCTAGATTCCCTAGGGAATCCTGTGCACAAGTTCTCTTGATGTCCTAAAATGGACTCCTCCCAGCCCAGAGGTTTCCATTTCTGTGCCTCCCAGTGCCCTCTGAGCATTGCCTCACCTCCCCTGGCCTCCTGTTCCCTTTCATAATATTCACTCTAGTCTTTTGGTCTGGTGGTCATTTTCCTTGCTAGTTGTGGTGAGTTGAATGGTGACCCCCAAAAAGATATGTCTGTGTCCTGGAATCTGTGAATGTAACTTCATTTGGAAAAAAGAATCTTTGCAGAAGTAATTAAGGATCTTGAGATGAGATCCTCCTAGATTACACAGGCAGGTCCAAAATCCAATAACAAGTGGTCTTATAAGAGACAGACAAGGAGAAGACACAGACACAGAGGAGAAGAAAGCCACATGAAGATGGAAGCAGAGATTGGAGGGCTGCAGCTACAAGCCAGTGAACACATGGAGCCACCAGAAGCTGGAAGAGGAATACTTTGTTGAGAATTCTCTCTTAAAAGGCCAGGTGTGGTGGTTCATGCCTGTAATCCCATCACGTTGGGAGACCAAGGAGGGAGGATCATTTGAGCTCAGGAGTTTGAGACCAGCCTTGGCAATATGGTAAAACTCCATCTCTATTCAAAGTACAAAAATAAAAATAAAAATAAAAATTATCCGGGTGTGGTGGTGGGTGCCTATAATCCCAGCTACTCAGGAGGCCGAGGCAGGAGAATCACGTGAACCCGGGAGGTGGAGGTTGCAGTGAGCCAAGATCACACCACTGCACTTCAGCACTTCAGCCTGGGCAGTAAGAGTAAGACTCTGTCTCAGAAAGAAAAAAAAAAAAAAAGAATTCTCCTTCACAGCCTTCAGAAGGAAGGCTCTACTGACACTGTGATTTTGGACTCCTGGCCTCCAGAACCATGAGAAAATAAATTTCTCTTGTTTTCAGCCACCCAATTTATGGCGATTTGTTACGGCATCCTCAGGAAGCGAATCCAGCGGCGGAGACCGGAGCTGCAAGCTCTGCCTCCTCTTGGTCACGAGCCTTCTTTGGGATGACCATGTCAGCCTCCCCACTGGCTTGGCTGCCTCCAGCCTCACTCCCTTCAGTCCCTCTGCTGCACCACGGCTGCCGGAGTGACATTACTAAAACACATGACGGCGTCGCATTCCTGTTTGAAACCTGTATCAGCTAGAACGCTTTCTGTTCCAAGTGACAGAAAACCCAACCTAAACTGGCTTAAACAAAAATGAATTTATTGGATCATAAACCCAAAAAGGCCAGGGACTAGGGCTGGCTTCATCTCGGCTGGATTTGGGGCTCAAACGATGTCACTGGAACTCATTTCGCTCCACCGTGCTGCTGCCTTCTGCTGTGTTGGCTTCGGTCTCAGAAGCCCCATGGTTGTGAGGTGGTGACAGCGGCCCCAGCCCCTACATCCTGTCAGATTAGAGACCAGCGGAAGGGATCAAAGACCTCTCCCAGGTCCTCAAGCCAAAGCCCAGGAAGGGCTCCCATTGGGCCGGATTGCCAGTCTCTCAGCCAATCACTGTGGCCACAGCAGTGGAATGCACGGATTGGCTTAGGTTTGGGTCACATGCCGCTTCCCCTGGAGTCCTGGTGGAACTGCCTCTACCAGAACACTGGACTGGGAGGAAAGAAGGGGAGGAAAAGAGTAGGACGCAATCCCCAAAGTCCCACCCTAAATATAGTAAATGCATGCAGAGCAGCCAGGAAAAAAACCCCAGCATGTCCCTCCAAATGCTCTTCCATCATCCCTGCCAAGGCTCATCAAGATCTAAGTCCCTGGTCTTCAGCCTCAACTCCAACTTGCTCGACAGCCCCAGGCATATCCTGTCTTTTCCTGCCTATGTGCCTTTGCATGGTCCCCTTTGCCTGGACCACTCTTTTCCCCTCCCCGAGCCCTGATCTGACTAGTTTCTTCTCCTCCTGCTTCGCTGGAGGCTTTCACTCCACTTTGGGCCCCAGAGCATCCTTCACCCCTTCGACAGAACTTGACTGCTAACGAGTCTGTCTCCTTGACTGAACTCTGCACTTCATAAGGGCAGAGACTTACTTTATTTTTATTTTTAACAAACACATAAAGCCCTTTCCAAAGGTCAACCACCATTTAAGGTCTTTACAAGTATTAACTCATTTAATCCTCATCATAAATATGTGAAGTAGGTTCTGTTATTAACCCTTCTTTTAAAGATGGGGAAACTAAGGTAGAGAAAGGTCATATCTGATTTATCTGTGTATTTCTTTTTTATTTTATTTTTTTGACAGAGTCTCTTGCTCTGTCACCCAGGCTCGAGTGGAGTGCAGTGGTGTGATCACAACTCACCGTAACCTCAAACTCCTGGGCTTGAGAGATCCTCTCGCCTCAGCCTCCCCAGTAGCTGGGACTACAGAGTCATCTTTGTATTTCTCAGGCCCAGCCCAGGGCTAAGCACCTGGTAGGTATTCAAAAAATACTTATCTTTCAGACTGTCTGTCCTGGTCTCTGCCCCCAGTCCTACCAGGGATGGCTGTATCTTCTGATTTTCCCATTTCCCGAAGTTGCCCACATTCTGGATCTTCCCAGACTGGAAAGAGGGTGTTGTTAAGGCAGCCTCAGCCACAGCAACTCTGCACAGCATCTGGTGTCCAGGCCAGCAACCCAAAGGCTGGCACAGGGGCCTGTGACGTGAAGAAGGAGCCGCATCTGGACCCTTTAGGGCTATGAAAGCCCTATGGTGGGAAGATGAGCCCAGGAGTCCTCCAGGTGGCCCTCTGCCTCAGTACTCATGATCACTCCCCCTGTGTTCCTGAGCCCAGTCCAGGGATCCCATCCTGACAGTCATTTACCCGCACAGACTGCTCAGGACCACTGTGTCCCCAGGATCCTAACCTGAAAGCTCCCGAGCTTTAACTGGCTCCAGATGAAAATGTGCATGTATAGTCCTCACAGGAGCGATGACTGAATGATGACCCACAGCCTTCACTTCTGCAGATCGGCCTGGTTCTCTCTTCTGCCTCCCTCTCCTCACTCAGCTAGTTCCCCGTCCCTCCTCCATCACTGTCAGAGCTGTCTCGCTTTCCCTCCCTCCGCAGCTCCTTTCTCTGTCTGTCCCTGTCTGACTGTCCATCTCTGGCCTTGGCCAAACTCCTCTCCCTCACTTCTCTTCTGCCTGTCTCTTTCTCCTTTCTTTTCTTTTCCTTTTCTTTCTTTCTTTCTTTCTTTCTTTCTTTCTTTTCTTTCTTTCCTTTCTTTCTTTCTATTTTGAGAGAGTCTCGCTCTGTCACCCAGGCTGGAGTGCAATGGCACAATCTTGGCTCACTGCAACCTCTGTGTCCCAGGTTCAAGCAATTCTCCTGCCTCAGCCTCCCGAGTAGCTGGTGGATTACAGGCGTGCACCACCATGCCCAGCTAATTTTGTATTTTTAGTAGACACAGGGTTTCACCATGTTGTCCAGGCTGTTCTCGAACTCCTAACCTCAAGTGATCCACCTGCCTTGGCCTCCCAAAGTGCTGGGATTATAGGCGTGAGCCACTGTGCCCAATTCTCCTTCTCTCTCTCTCTCTCTCTCTTTTTTTTTTTTTTTTTTTTGAGATGGAGTCTCACTTTGTTGCCCAGGCTAGAGTGCAGTGGTACCGATCTTGGCTCACTGCTACCTCTGCCTCCTAGGTTCAAGTGATTCTCCTGCCTCAGCCTCCTGAGTAGCTGGGACTACAGGCGTGTGCCACCATGCCCTGCTAATTCTTTTGTATTTTTAATAAAGACAGGGTTTCACCATGTTAGCCAGGCTGGTCTTGAACTTCTGACCTCAGATTATCCCCCTGCCTCAGCCTCCCTAAGTGCTGGGATTACAGGCGTGAGCCACCTCACCCAGCTCTCCTTGTCTCTTAATGCCTGACTCTTCTCTACTGTGCCCCCTGCAGTGCATCTGCCTGTTTATGTTCCCTGGATATCGGGCTGTCTGTCTGTCTTCCAGCTGCCTTCACCCCATCCTTGGTTACCTGGGCTGTCCAGTAACGAGCCTGGGACCTCTTTCCCATCAGAGTGAGAGGACCCCTCTGTAGCAGGGCAGCCTCAGAGACCCCCATCCATGACTCGCTTGCATTCTCTGAGCCTCCTCCTGGATCACTTTACTCCTTGGGGTCCCTCTGCCCAGCCCAGGAGGCAGGAACCCTCAGAGCCACATGGGCAGGGTGGCTGTTTGCTGCCCTGAGGACCAGGTCCCGGCAGCCTCCCTTAATGAGCGTGCCTTCGGTGACACATTCATTATTCCTGTTCGGTCGCTTCGAGTCAAAACTGATTAGTTACACTTACCACCGCAAAGATGTAATGATTTTATTGTTTATCTTCAATTTATTTTGATTAACATCTCCGTTCTTTTCATTGCAAGTGCAATTAGGTGCAATCTAACAGCGACTACTTTAATTTTGTTGAAATTAAGATGAATAAGTGACGGCTTATGGTGCTTTGTTTAACAAATAAATCATAGTTAAGAGGAGTGTATCAGTAATAAATGAAAAAAGACAGCTTAGTTAAAATGCATGGAGCCAGCCTCCTGATGTACATCCAAAATCCAAATATGAATTCCAAAAATCAGAGGGAGCTGAGGGTTAGGAAGACCCTTGCTGCCTCTCGAAATGGTGATCAGAGGAGACAGACGGTGTGGCTTAGTTTTGAGACTGCTGTGCAGAGAAGAGCAAGGAGTACATCATGATCCTCATGAGGTGGTCGCATCTTGTCCACAAAAGCCACCTGGAACCCAGGTAGAAACAGACTTGGGAGGATACAGGAAGAGAGGCCTCATACCCCCTGGGGACGGGGGGGGGGGGGTAGGGGAGGACTGACTGCCAAGCCAACACCCTGAATTCTTCCTGGGAACCCATTTCAGGCAGGGGACAGGGCCCCACACCCCTACATCTGGGGATCAGCCCATTTGCCCTATTGAGGAGCTCAGTGCCAAGCCGAAAACCCTAGGGCAAGTTTCACAGTGTGATCTCCTCCCCGCTGGGCTGAGAGGGACTTCCCCATCTCTTGATTTGGAAACAAAGTGCAAAAAGTCAGCCCTGGAAAGTTTCCCGTGTGAAGTTTAAAAGCGCCTGTGCTGAAGAGGCCGACTTTGAAGCAGCTTGCCGGGGCCCCTCGGCAGGCTCCTGCGAGTCAGAGGGCCGGCCTCGCCTCAGATCCGCTGCGCCTGCCTCCACAGGGCTGGGAAATGGGAATTGTTTTTAAGTTGAAAAATTACTCGTGGAGCTCACTCCTTTGCCACTGCTCTTCTTTTGTTCTCAGTCGTCGCCTTCCTCTGGCTTCTCCTCCTCTTTTGCTTCCTCCTTTTAGTAAAGAGGAGCAGGCGGACCGGGGTTCAAATCCGGGCGCAGGCTCTTACTGGCTGTGTGACCTCAAGCCTGTGACGCAACCCCTCTGGACCCTAGCGCTTTAACAGAAAAGCGGGGCCAGTTGTGCCCTCGAGGCGGGGCGCTGTGGAGGCTGGCCCAGGGAACTGCACAAAAGTGCCCAGCACCTGCCTGGCCCCAGGAGGAGGAGCCCCAGAAGCATCAGCTCCCTCCCACCACAGAGCCCTTTGCCTCCTCCTCACAGAGCTTCAGAGGCAGGTCTCCTCTCCCTTTCCTGTGGTTCTCTGAGCTCCTACTGAGCCTTCATCCTTCTGTGTTTAACCTCCACTTTTCTTTTTCATCCTTCAAATACGTGTTTCTGAGTGTCCGCCTTGGTGGCAGGCACAGGGCCACACCCAGATGACGGTGCCAGGTGAGAAAACGCATGATGGACCTGCCCTCAAAGAGCTTCCAGCCCCATGCCTCATGTGCCCCGTGAGACTCCTTCATCATGGTCATTGCATCCTGTGTGCTCAAAAGTGTCTTCCCAGAAAAAGGAGTGCTTTGTGAGGACAGGGGCCATGCCCAGCACAGGGCCTGGCACACAACAGGGGCTCAGTGGCCAAGGACGATGCTTCCTGTGGGCCTGACTTTAAGGGCACAGAGAGAAACCAAGCCTGAGTGTGTGCTGCCAGGGAGGCCACCCTCGGGTGGGGGCATGGCTGCCATAGTAGGCAATGACATCTTTGGGTGCACAGTGCTGGGACATAGCAGAGGAGGGGACAAGAGATGGCAGCCTCCAGGAATAACCAAAGGCAAAGAATGAGTCTGCATGCTGTCCTGGCTTCTTCCTTCCAGCTCAGAAAAGGGGAAATCGGGACTCATGTGGTTGAGGGTTCATGAGAGCAGTTTCTATGCGCTGAGGCCGGGACTTCCCAGCACAGCCTACAAGACACTGCCTGCCCACGCCTGGCCCCGCCCACCTCTGCAGCCTCATCCCGCTCCCCACCCCACACCGGCCACTCCGGCTTTCCCGCTGGCCTTGCTCCCTCGTGCCAGGAACGCTCTCCCTCCACCACCTCTTTTAGCACCCCCTGCCCACTTCCTACCAACCGCAATCCTGGTGCCCCAACTGACTTCAGGTCTCAGCTTTGATGTCATCACACTTTGGGAAAGGCCTTCCTGAGTCCCAGACCAGGTCAGTTCCCCGGGATATCTGGTCTCATCGTACTCTGTATGTTCCATGGCACTTGTATAACTGTCATGAAATTGTGTAATTGCTGTCCACAGTCTGTCTGCCACCTAGAATGCAAGTTGCATGAAGGCAGAGACCATGCCTGCCTCGTGAATTGCTGTCTCCAAGCAAAAAGCTTGAATAAAAGCTGGACAGAATAAATAACCCGTGGGCTGGGCACTTTATGGATTCCACGAATGCTCTCAATGGCAATCCTGAAAAAGAGGTGGTTATTGCTCCCATTTCACAGATGAAGAAACTGAAACTTGGAGCAGTATGACTTACCTAAGCAAGTGGTCTTGAACTCACATCTCTCTGACTCTGAAGCCACACTCGGTCCGGGAAACATCCCTGAAGCTTAAAAGCCAATCATGGTGTGATGGGGAATGGGGAGGGAAGAAGGGAGGGTAGATTTTTCTCCTGCTTGGGTCTAAGGACAGGGAGAGAGCATTGCCCCTCTGCTTGGTGTCAACCAGGAAGGAACCAGCAGGTGACAGGGCCTATTAGATCCAGCTCAGGTTGTGCCCACTCAAAACCTGAGGACAGGGGGAGGGGAACCACAGTCACTTTTCAGGAGGGGCTTTAGGGACCCTGGAGGAAACCACCATTAACTTTTCCAGCGGAACTGGCCTCTGGTACTTGTCCTCGAGGCTGAGGAAAGGTGTTTTGTGGGGCACACATGGCACCCAGCGAGCGCTGGGTGGCCGCTGCATTTGAGGAGGAGTGAACTTCAACTGGGGACCACAGGCAGGGGACACCTCCTGCGTCCCCCTTCGCCACCCCACCTAGAGCTGCTCATCAACTCCTTTTAGAGATAGGAAACTGCAGCCCTGGCGGGGAGTGACTTGTCCGAGGTCTCAGAGCAGGGAAATGGCTTCAGTTGCATCCTGGGGGCCGCTGTTACAAGGAGAGACAGAGAAAGAGATAGCGAGTCCCCCTGAGCAAGGCGAGAAAGGGGGGAGAGTGAGGGGAGGTAGAAGGAAGCCGGAGAGGGAGGGAGGAAGTGGTGAGAGCAGCCGAGGAGAGAGGGGTAAGAGAAAAAGAGAGAGGTAGTGAGGAAGAGAGCCAGGGACAGCCAAAGAGGCCGGGAGAGGCGAGGAAGGAGGCAGAGAAACGCCGCGGAGACCGGGAGATGGAAAGAGACAGGGGGAGGCGGGCGGGGACGGCCGGGGGGACCGGCCGGTGACAGCCAAGGAGCGGGGGGCGGGGGACGCCGAGCGCTAGCGGGCGCGGGACGGCGGCGGGCGGGGCGGGGAGGCCGGGGACGCGGGGGACGCGGGGGACGCGGGGGACGCCGCGCCGCCCCCTCCCGGCGCTCGCCGCCGCCCCCGCCCCCGCCCCCGGCCGCACGCGCCCGCAGCCTAATGACCGCAGCCAGCCCGCGCCGCGGCCCGCGCCCACTCCAGGCGGCCGGCAGCTGGCAACGCGGGGCGAGCGGGGAGCCGCGCGCCGCAGCCCGGGTGGCAGCTCCCGGCGCCCGGCCGGCCCTGATTGATTTGTCAGCGGAGGCAAGAAAAACGGCCCCTCTGATCCGCGCGCCCAGTCCTCGGCTGCCCGGGCGCCGGGCCTCCCTCCCGCGCCCCTAGCCCGGCTCCGGGCAGGCCCCGCAGGCTGGAGCACCCCGCCCGCCCCAGGAGGGAGCCCTCCGCCCCCCGGCCCGGGCCCCGGCGCCCCTCCCCGGCCCCGCACGCCGCGCACCTCCTCCGGCTCGGCCCGGCCCGCCCGAGGGCCCTGGGGCTGCCGACGGCCCCCTCACCCCCGCTGGGCACCGTGCCGGCGTCCCCAGCCCTCACCCTGCCGCTCCCCCCCAGCCCGGCACCCCCGCCCCCCGCCCCCCGGCCCTGGCCCGGGGCCGCCCGCAGAGCCGGCCACACCCGCTGCGGAGGACTCGCCAAGGTAAGGAAGCGCCTCGGCGCGCCCCACGGGCCTGGAGGGCTGCGCGGGATGCGGGCAGGGCCACGGCAGGCACCCGCGGACCCGGACCGGGAACCGCCGCTGCCACCGAGCCGGGAGCGCTGGAGGGCCCCGTCGGGGCCGGGAGGGCTTTGGGCGAGTTGGGCTTGTCAAAGGGAGGACCTGGTGGCAAGTGGCTGGCAGTTGCCGCTCTGTCTGGAGCGTGGGGGAGTCTCACTCTCAGGTACAGAGATCTTCTGTCCAGATCTTTTTCTCTTTTAAGGAATTCTCTTCCTCTGTCACTATCCTCTCCGAATCCCTAAAATTTTATAGACATTATTTTCCTGTGTCTCTTTTGAGGAATCACCTCTTTGCCACCCTTCTCAAGCAGAAGGAGTCTTTTCCCATTCATCTTCCCCAATTAAGCACATCCTCTCCCTCCTCCAATTTAGAAGGATTTTCTTCCTCTTTCTCACTCCCCAGTTTAAAAGGAAATTCTCTCTCCCCACAATTTGCAACCACCTTCTATGGCTCACTTTCCCATTTCCAAGGCTAGACCCATTCCTATGCTGCCCTTCACCCCCGTAATCCTGGCTGTGCAGACCAGTTTGTCTTCAGCTGGAGGGATCTACCTTGTGTTTTTCTAGTGCAGGGGCCAGCTGTGGGGACTCTCACCCAAAGCAGGGCACCAGCAATCCGTGGCAGCCCGCTGGAAAGGGGCAGCTCCCCAGCCGCAGCCCAGGTGCATGGGGCATTTGTTTCCACGGGGCAAGGAAGGAAGACTTTACCCTGAAACAAAGAATTGAGACCAACCGAGACTGTCCCAGCCTCTTCGATGGCAGAGGAATCCCAGCTTCTGGACTGAGGGGCTACATCTACCCCCTTCCCCCACCTCTTTAACTTTAAAATAGTTTAATGAACACAGAGAGAGAAATCATTTTTTTTTTTCTGCGTGGTGAGCAGTCTACAAAGAGAAATGGGAAAGGAGGGAGAGAGCTTTAACTCTGATCCCCGCAATTAGTTCCCTGGGATTGTTGGTGTGGGTGTGTGTGTGTCGGGGGGGGGGGGCAACCCGGGAGCCTCAGTTCTTCAGATACAAAAGCATTTAGATCGCTTTAGACCGGTTAATCCTGAGTCTGGCTCGGGTCTCTTTTGTTTCCCAACTCCATTGTGGGTTTTGTGCAGTTTCTCTCTGTTCGCGTGATTGACTAGCCAATAGATGGTAATTATCCAAATGTCCCCTCTGTCCTTTGACTGACTTCTCTGTATTATGGGCAACTGTCATGCATTCTGTCATTCCATATCATATTACACATATTATCATATGAAGTCTCCCCCAACCCTTTAAAGGAGGGAGCCTCAGCCCAGATGCTGCTGCTTTTAAAAGGAAGGGCCCCGAATAATTTGTGCGGGGCACGGTCGGGAATACAGAGCAGGGGACTCCCGAGATGGGAGGTTCTGCAGGTAATTTGTTTTGCTGGCTGGGGGGGTAGGGGTGGTCTCTGAGGATGGAGTTATAAGAACTGTGCTGGGGGCTTGGAGCAGGCTTGTGCCAGCTTGTATTCCTCTGCCCAGGATCTTGGAGTAGTTTGGATGGATCTGGGATACCTTCTGGAGAAACTTGGAATCCATTTTTTGACCCCAGAATATCAGAAAAATCTGCAGGATCGCGTCCTTTGGGAGTAATTAGTTCTTAGCGACACATGCTCAAGACAACAACCCTTGGGATCCCAAAATATACCTCTTCTACCTGTGGCCCTTCACAGGATCAGTCCTTTGGACTCTTGCCCCGGTTTGCTGCCAAGCAGGCTGGGGATGGAGGAGCCAGCTGTGTCTGTTTCAAACCCCCACAAGCTGATGCTGAAGCACTGAGAAGGGACAAGCTTTTCCAGTGATGCTTTTGCACAGATAAACTTAGTGCCCCTTGGTGCAATTGTGCTTGCCATCACTTAAGAGGGAGGCAGGATTTATAACAAGGAGACTTTGCAGACAGAGACTCTGGGGTCCTCTGAATCTGTGGGCAGGACTAGCCTTTCTTTTGCTAAAATGTGAAAAAAGTGTTTTATTATTGCAATGGATATGAAGTGCCGCCCAGATGTACAGCCTCGCAGGCAGTTAATTACCTTGTTCTTCATCAAATATATGAGCAATAAATTCTCCAGGAAGGGAAATGTGTGTGTGTGTGTGTGTGTGTGTGTGTGTGTGTGTGTAGATAAATAGGTGGATAGATAGATAAATGCAGGAGAGAGAAAAACACACTCTTTTAAGACCACAGAAAGAGGCAGACTATTTTATGGGAAGCTTGATACACTGCTGCAAGATGCTTTGAATTTTTCAATGATCAAATATACATGATCAAGCTGTGCATGTTAGGGTGCGAGGTGCACTGACGGTCAATGGCTATTGATCAGGCTGTTAAGTATTTCTGTTCAGTTTTATAAATATAGATGGATCCCAGATGATTTAAACAACTAGATAGTTAAGAAACTAGCCTTCTACATTTCTTTGGAGAAGGGGAAATGGCCGGTCAGTTGCATAAACCCAAACCATTGTTCACCCCCATACTTCCTCTCTGCCCCCAAAATACCTTGGAAAATGTGAGGCTCATTTGCAAGAGTGTTCAAAAATAGAGTAAAAATATTCCAAATGTTTTGTTTGGGGTCTGCCAATAGTAGTCACCTTACCTGAGCCTAGCCTTATTCACAGGCTGGGAGTTTACTTCTCTCTCTCTCTCTCTCTCTCTCTCTCTCTCTCACACACACACACACAAAATTTTGGAACCACAATTTTGACCTAGACTGCCAGAGAGATTGGGAGGGTGCCATTTCTAGGAGTGGGGTCTAAGGTCCCTAAAACCCTTCCGGTTAGGAACCTGGTAAGCCAACCACATGACCCTTCCCAATGAACTAGTTTCTCACTAGTCTAAAGATCTATTTAGAAAGGTGTGGAGGGGTGAAGGATGGAGATTTAAAGGTAACCTCTAATTGGTCTGGAAAAATTAAGCTGATGACACCTTGAAAATCTCTCTGTTTCTTTTTCATTCTCTCTCTCTCCACCATCAAGAGATGACACCTTGAAAATCTCTGTTTCTTTTTCATTCTCTCTCTCTTTTCTATTTTTCTCTGATATTACCTTCTAGAAATTAAAAGTGGACTTGAAAGAAAAGGGCAATGAAAAACAGTGGGAGGAGGAGATAAAGCAAACTTTTTCTTTATTTTTATTTTGTTGTGGTGCATAGCAATCTTAATTATAACCACCCAATTAGCTATTTTGTATTTTGTAAAAGGATTCTAGAAATCAGCCTTCTCCCAGATCGGTAAAACTTAAGCATACAGACAATTGATAGTTATGTTTTGTTTCCACATCCTAAAAAAACAAAGTGTAGATTTTTGATTTTTCTATCTGCAGACCAGTCTTTACCAGCTAAGTGCCCCTCACCGGAGGAGCTGAGGCATCCCTATTGATAAACCCCCCTGGAAATTGAACCAAAACTGGCATCCCTCAAAAAAGTTGATCCACCTAGAAACGGATGAATCAGTCCTGATTGGGTGGACATGCCCTTTCACCTCATTGTGTCTGACCTATCACTTAATTAATCTCTCCCAGAGCAGAGCTGTTGACAATACCAAAGATAAGCAGTATTTTGAACAAAGCAGGAAGCTTTTAAAAGAACAAGCCACAGTGAGGTTTGAGGCTCTTAAAAATGTGTAAATCATCAGCACTAGGAAGTAAAGTTCCTTTATAACGTAGCTGAAGCTCAGAGATGGTCCCATCTTTGCTAGAAACTTTCTGTGCCTTTCTTTAGCCATGGATGTCTTTAGACATTCACATTCTGCCTCTCCCCTCTGCTGCTGGTTCCCTTTCTCCCGTCTCTCCCTTTCTCTGGATTCATACTCTCCATGGCTACTTTCCTGAAAATTGTCCTCTGCTTTCCAGCCTTACCTTTGGCTCTTCACATCCTTTTTTTAGTGTTAGGGCTATCGAGGTAGTCAGCTTCTAAGGCTTTGGGGGACAAACTATCGACTGCATCTGCTGGTACCTATGAAGGAAGACATTTGTGCTGCAGGCACCTTGGTGACATACAGGGAATAGTTCATTAATTAAAAGACTTGCTAATTGCTGCTTGAATTACTGTACAGAAGGAATGAAATCAGTTTGTAAAAGAAGACAATTTGGAGAATGCATTTTTTTTGTTTAAAATATTTTTATAAACAGGTCCTAGAAAATGTGTTGCTTTTGCTGTTGACTCTATCGTCAACAATTCAACTGAGCTTCAATTAATGATAATATATGGTCTGGGATCCTTCGCTGGGCCCGACTGATGGAAGAGCTTTGTTGAATTTGGTGCAGGTGGCACTGTTTAATAAGCACAGGAAAGAGTGAATAATGTAGTGCTTGCAAAGAGAAGTAAATGCAAAATAGATCGCTCTAATTATGGCAGCCCCCAGAAATGGAGATGCAAGCTGAAATGGCCAAGTAGCTGGGAAATTCTAAATAGTGTCAATTGTCCCCTGCCTTTTTACTTTTGAGGGCTGACATGGTAGCTTAAAAGTAAATTTGGGTGAGCTCATCTCACTCAACACAAACACAAATTCAAAACCTGAGTCCGATGACTTATCAATGTTTGCCTTCACTGTCTAGAATCCATTACCAGACAGTAAAACTCAGCACTAAAACAGGGCCATCTGAACATTTCTTCCTGCAAGAGATCGGCACAAGCTCATTACAACTAGCGTTCATATTTTATTGCAAAGTGCCAGGAGATTTTGTTTTTGTTTTCGTTTTGTTTTGTTTGAATTTCTTTATGCTTGAGAAAATTAGCCTATAGGAAATCAAAGTGTGAATACTTAAGCAAACAGAATTTCTCATATACCTGCAAGGGCTTGTAATGATTTTCATTCATGCAAAGATAATCAATGGGACATTAGTGTTTTAATTAATGGAAGAATAAAAATGTTGGGGAGGGGTGCCAGGAGACTGGGCTTCAGCTGAAGCATATGTGGGAAATGACTCATTCCTCACCTAAAGAGACAATGCCAACTTCCCCAAAGCAGTAGAGATTTGCTAATCAAACCAGTGGAAAGTTGGACTCGGGTATGGGAGGGGTCCTGTTGAAAGTGTAGGGGGAGAGATGGTGGTCACACGGGGCATTTTTCCTCCCCTGCAACCTCAGTGTTCCCCTCGGAAAACTACCACATCCTACATCATCTTCTAGGAGAAGAATTGTCTTACTTCCTAGGAAGTTGCACTTTGTGCTGGGAGCCTAGTATGCTTTGTGATGGTAAAATAGTGCCAGTGGCTGGGAAGATCAAATCAACATTCTTTAGCCTGGACTAAAGAGAGGCTGGGGCTGAATGGTGTGCTAGACATGGGGTGATCTCTAAAGCAGTGGCTCCAGCAAGTAGGTAGAGACCCTCGTCCTCTGATTGAGAACCCAAGGAGGAGCCAAGTCCAGCATCTTTAGCTAAAAACTCCTTTTTTGTTATGTAGAAATGTTTACTAAACCCACCTCCAGTCAGTGCTGGCTGGGCACTCCAGTCGATTGGTGTTAGTGTATGGGAAGCTCATAAAAGCTTTATGGGGAAACCTGTGCTTAGAAATGGAGTTTAGAGGTGTCCTGCTGTCAGAGAAGGATGGCAGAGATGCCTTTGAATGAAGAAGGCTGTGATAGGAAAAATTTGTAGTCTCAAGTGCATGGAAATATGAGTTGTCAGCCAGTCAAGGGTTCATCTGCTTCCTCCTCTTCCCCCATCCCCACTTTTTCCATATAAAATCTTTCGGATTCTCCTTTAAGCAAAATGTGGTTTCCTATGTGAGGAAATTTGTTGCTGTTTTTTTTTTGTGCTTCAACCTGAAAGGCTTGCAGAGCAACCAGGTTAGCAAAATGGCCCTACTAGTACTGCATATTATTCTGGGCTAGATTAAAAAGAAATGATTGTCAATAAATGACTGTAGTTATACCAGTTGGGGAAAAAATGGCATCTTTTTGCAACATTTACTTTTTTTGGTTTTGCTTCCAGGGAAATTTACATCATTGCGTGGAAATTAGCCGTGAGGGGATGCAATTAGCTATAGTGTATTTTGTTACAATCGTTCTTTAAGAAAAATCTGATCTGACAGATTTATATTGTTGACAATGTGATTTAAGCAGGGCCTAGATACAAACTTTCCCCACCCTAATCAATAATGGTAAATCCTTTTGCTGAGGTGAACAATCTCTGACCTAGTATTCATATTTCTTTTACCAATTCTCTGTAATAAAATTGAACATTTTGTCACCACTTTGAGAAACACTGCCAAACACCTTAAAACACATGTCACATGCCAGCAGCCCCTCATTTCCCTCCTCCGGGAGTTTCTACATCTGGAATCATAATCACAGATAAAAACCTTGACAAAATTGCATCTGAGCACATTCCTCTCCGCAGCCTTTACTTTCTCATAACATTTAATACAATATTAATACCTGCTACCGAAAAGCAGGAGGGAGGAAAAAGGCTGCCAACCTCCACGTTTCCTGATGCATCATGTTCAAACCTGAAATTCACACTTCGTGTTTCATTTTAAGTTCAGTGCATTTAACAGGGCCCTAGAGAGAGAGCCCTGGTTAGTTCCCCAACCTGCTCAGCTGACGCCCAGGGAGGCGGTTTCAGAATTGTTCAGATCACTGCAGGGAGAAGAGGAGGAGGAATTGGGCTTCTCTCCGCCTGCAACAGGCCAAGCCACTTATCTATTCTAGTGTCACAGACACGGGGTTCCTCTTCGGAAACAACTAAGGCTCCACTAATTTTTATTGTCGATAGCGGTGATAAGCAGATTTTCTGTGTAGTGTGACCAAGGCAATGAGCTGATTTCATAAAGAAAGAGATAGCTATGCCTGAACTGATTTACTGCTGTCTGACAGCCTCTCGCATCAATATAAAACACTCCCTGCTTTGCTGAATGAGGCCCACAAGCCTGGGAAAGGTGTGTGTGTGGGGGGGTCCTCATTGAAGATACAGAGCTTTTCTGCTCTCCCTGTGACTCAGCCTCACCCCACCCTTTCTTGGAGATAACCCTAACCCTGCATTCCTGTGCAGTGGCAAGGAATCACCCTTCCTCTGCCTTACAAACAGGAGACAGAGGTTAGAGAGAAGGGGAAAGTGCAGGAAGCACATCCCACTGGGGGTTTCCTGGGGGCATGCATGATACTCTGGAGATGGACTTTTGCATGTTGGTGGCTTTGTTCAGTCCCTGCCACTCTAACCAGAATTGGGGTTGAGACAGTCCAGAAGTGTCCCCTCCCTTTACAAAATGTAAACCTCCAGGTTTCTGGAAGGTTTAAATCGGTAACATCTCTAACAGCAGCCTCAGTGCAGAGGGGACACACACACACACACACACACACACACACTTCCCTGAGCATTCCCACTTTGGTGAGGAAGGAGTATAATTTGTTGAATGGTGCAAGCAAGCCAGGAGGACAGAAGATGTTACACTTTACTCAGGGAACAGAGGCGGGCAACTGGCCCTGTGACTGCAGCCAACAGCTTTAAGAACACAGTCCTTTCTGCTTCAAGGTTAGGGAGACGTTCTCGCCTCTTTCTTCTTTGCAGTTATTATTCAAGAGGCTTCCCCCGACCCCAGTCCCCAGCACCATCCTCAGAGCTTCAGACCATACATTGGCAGTGAGCAAAGGGGGCCCCAGGCAGGCGGGTCTGGGGCCAAGGAGGGCGGCTCCCCTGCGCGGATCCTTCCCTAGTGGCTCCCAAATCCCGCGTTTTCTCTGCCGCCTCTCCCTCGGGGGAGACTCGGAAAGGCTGCAAAAATCTGGGCGCCCGTTCGCTCGCTTGTCAAGAAGCAAACTGTCTTCACATTCTCCAAGAGCAACATCCCTGCCTAGGAAGAGGAAGGAAGAGGCAAAATAAATAAAACCAGTTAATGTTGTAGTTAACTTGCAAATCAAGTAAATCTGTTGGTGCCGTATTTGAGAAATAAACCATCACAGCGCCACAGCAAACACACACTTCTGAACGTCTTCATTTTGATTTAATGGTATATCAGCGTCAACTATCGCTTCCTCTGCTGGTACACACGGCCTGATGCCGCGGGAGGAGGGTGCCCATGTTTATCACCGAGTGAGATGACTAATTACACCTTGTCAATCACCGGCTATGAAGACATAAAACCAGCGCGCACAATGAAGTAGTTGCCTGCAGCGTCAATTAGTTGGCGATTCTGAGGTTATTGCGCGGCCCTGCTTTGGCCGCCTCTAATAACGGGACAGAGCGCCGGGAACCGCGCACTGATCAATCACCCTCCTTCCGCGGCCGCCCGGCTCCCTCCCGTCTCCCCCGCCGGGTCTGGCTTCACTTTCTCCGGGCGGCTTGCGCTTCCTCCCTCCGCGGCCCCGGCTCCGTGGCGCCGGCAGCCCCGGGAGCCCCGGGAAGTTTGCGCGCGGCAGCTCCGCAGCCGGCAGCCGGGAGCCCCGCAGCCTTCGGGGAGCGCCGGGGCTGGTGGCCCCTTTGTTGGAGGAGGCGTGGAGGGAGCGCTTTTGTTCTGAGTTAGTCACGGTGGCCGGCTGGAGGCTGCTACCTCATTATGCGCCGGGTCTGCTTGTCTGCGAGGAAGCAGATGGTGGGGAGGTAGGCAGCGGCGAGAGTGGCCAGACCTGAATTCCGTTCACCTGTCACCTCCCACAAAAGGCAGGTTCGGGGGACTTAGGGATTCGTTGCCACTTTCGGGGGGAGGGGGAGGTCGAGGGGCCGCCGTTTCCGGCGCCTGCGAAGGTTCCGTACCTGTCGGTGCCCGCTCCCCCCACCCCTTGCCTTTCCCTTGGCTGCAGCTTCTCGCACCGCGTAAATGTCACTCACGTGTCAGGATGTGTGTTTACAGCCTGTTCCTCTCCTTGTTTAGTCTCGGCGGACAGGGCTCAGCGGTTGCGCGACGTTCCCCGCCGCTGGGGGAGATTAGCAAAGTTACCGGCCTTTGGACCCCGGGGCCTGGGCGCCTAGATCCCGCCCCGCGGCGGGAGATGCGTTTGAGCCTTTTACAGACGGAGCGCGTCCCAGCCTGACTCAGAGGGATGAATAGACAAGCGCACCGGGCGGGAATCCCGACTGCCTGGGTATCTGGGGTCGGCCCAGCGCTGGACGCGGGCCGCTGGTCCGAGAGGTGGCGACGGAATCGCGTGCCTATATGTATGAGGGAGTGGAAAGTCGCAGGGTGTGTTTCCACGTTTCTTGAGCAGCCCGCGGCAAGAGTTGCTGAGTACCCCACCCCCCGCCCCCAGATCCTAAGGCAGCCCCTCGAGCTTTTCAAACGTATTGTATCCAGCCCTCCCGGGAGTGGAGTTGCACGAAGGACAAACACTCTAGCGTCATTACAAATTTTTTCTACCCCTTGGGCGACCTCCAGATGAACCCTGGTGACTCTCAGATTGGATTTTCATTCCTTACTTTCTCTGAAAGAAAGTGCCCCAGATGCGTCAATAAAACATGCCTATGTATTCGTGTAGGCGTCCGCGTGCCTGCGCGCCGGCCGTGTGCAGGCGCCGAAGCACACGTCTGTGTGAACACACGGGCACGCGCGTCTTTGGGTTTAGTGGTCCTTCCCTCGCGTTGGGGCATCTGTACACATGCAGAATACACACATATAATTGTAACTTCAAGTTTTTTCAAATATGCAAAACGACCTCGTAGGAGCACTTGCAGTGATTTAAGTAGAATCGCCTGAGCACGCAAGTGCAGGTATAACGTGCAATTTACCATTTTGCAGTTGCATCCTTCTTCCCAGCTCTAGACACTTACACCTGATGCGCATGTGTAAGACCCTAGCTCTACAGTGGTGCTGGCTGTGATTTTGCCAACAGAGATAAAATTCGTGCTGGCTGTGTTATTGCCAACAGAGATGAACATGTGTATTTGCACACATGAACACAAGTTCATGTGCTTGGGCATTACACGCATACGTATATTTGTGTACACATATATTTGTGTGTGAAAGTTACTTACACCCGTGAAAAACATGATTTCATGCCTCAACTCTGTACCCTGTGAGGTAAACCGCAGGTCCTGACTATCCCCTTACTTGTCCTGGCAAACAAGTCATTTCAGACTGACACCCGCCTTGTCCCTATTAGACGGAGCCAAACCTGCCTCCGAAGCAGACCCAGATGGGACTCTGTAACCGAAGTGCTTATTCAGTTTTTGTCTACAATCATTTTATTTCCTAAATCCCTCCCCCACCAGACACCTGGGTATTTCCCTCCAGTCCCCAGGAGACTCTAGGGTGAGCCTGAAGCCTGGAAGCTGGGGGTGGCAGTTGGGATTTACCCAGCACGCTAGTTTGTTGGCCGCTGGCGAGGTGGTGCAGCCAGGCGGGTAAGGAGGACTCGCGCCATCAGCGGGGTCTGAGACATGGTGTGCCCAGTGGGCAGAGAATAGGCCTGTGGTTTTTAAGAACCTCACTGATATCGAATGTGTCTTGGAGTGAGAAAGTTTTTAATGGAAAAGGAGCAAGAGGGAGTGATGAAATAATTTGCTAAGTGCCTACTATGTTCCAGGCATTTTACATCCACAATCTCTTTCAATCATCACGTCCATGCGGAGGAGAGCTTTTTGTCTCCCATTATAAAGGTCAGAAACAGGCTAAGGGAGGATAAGTCACTGTCTAAGGTTACAGTGCATGTAAATGGCAGAGCTAGGATTCGAACCTTGGCCTTTCTGAGTTCCTAAAGCCATGCTCGCCCCCACTCTTCCAGGCTGGGGAGAGACCGGGAAGAGCGAGAAGCTACACGCTGGGCTGCAGATTGGGCTCTAGGGGGCTTGGAGCGTGGATATGCTGGCTGGCCCCCCTCCCCGGGAGTCACAGCTCTCGCCGGTCTCGCCACTCAGGCTCAGCCGGGTACCCAGGAGGCTTGCGCGGCCGCCTGCAGCCCGCTGTGCAGAGCCCGGGCCGAAGGCGGAGCTCGATGGGAAACGGCCAGCCGGCCGAAGGCTCTTGCAACTCTGTCACAGGCCTGCCTTCCCGGGCCTCCCAGGCGGGTGCCTGAGGCCGCGGCTCCAGGCCGAGGGGAGACCGCAGTGAGACGAGCATCCCCTTGCTGCGCCTTCTTAGGATAGAGGGTTTAATTTTCCTTTCTGAAGATATCGCAGGAAGCTGTTCGTATCTTAAAAACTCCAAACCCCGCGCTCTCCCTCCTCCCTGCCTCCCCCCCACCCCCGCCCTCCAGCCTCGCCCACCAGCTCCCACCATCTCGACTCTCCTCTGCTCCTCTTGCCTCTCCCCTCCCTCTTGGGTCTCCCGCCTTCCCGGAGCACGCGCTACCAGGGCCTGGGGCGCCGAGCGGCCAATGGCACGGCGGCAGGACGTGATGTCAGGCGCGGCTGTAGAAAAGGCGCGGAGGCTTGCGCTGGCGCGGACTGCAGAGCCGGGGCTGGGCTAGGCGCGCGCTTGGAGAGCATTGCGCGCGGCTGGGCCCGCGGCCGGCGGCTCCTCCTCCCACTCTGCTCCTCCTCTTTTTTCTCCTCCCCCACCTCCTCCTCCGCCTCCTCCTCCTCCTCTTCCTCCTCCTCTTCAATTCTCCCGGTGGCTCGACTCGGCTCGCAGGCTTCGGAGAAACCCCTACTCCAGTCGCCGACTCAGCGCCCAAGAGGGTCGCCTTGGGCTGGGGGCGCACCCCAGGGAGGGGAGGGGTTCAGGCAGCTGGGCCGCCGCGGGCACCTAGCAGCTTCTGGGTGAACCCCGACCGCAGCCGTCGCCGCCTCGGGCAGAGTTTGCGCCCCTGCTTTGCGCCCCGGTCGCTGAAGCCGGGCGGGCGATGCCCGCGGCGTGAAAGCGCCCGCGGCGGGCGCCGACCTCTGCCCTAGTCTCCTGCTCCCCCCGCCCCGCTTGTCCCGTGCCCTTGTGACTCTGGCTTTGGCGCCGTCGCCCAGGCGCCCCGCAATGTAGCTGCCCCCGCGCCTCGGCGGGAGGCGTCCTGCCCCGCGAGCGCCCGGGGCCCGGAGCCCGGCCTGGGGGCGCAGCCGAGCTCGGGCGGGGCCGGGGCCGCGGTGGCGATGCACCGGGCCCGTTAGCGCCAGGAGCGCCAGGCAGCTGAGGCGGGGGGCAAGCCCTCCCTCGGAGGAGCCGCGCCCCCGGCCCCGCCGGTCCCGCCGCGATGCTGTTCCACAGTCTGTCGGGCCCCGAGGTGCACGGGGTCATCGACGAGATGGACCGCAGGGCCAAGAGCGAGGCTCCCGCCATCAGCTCCGCCATCGACCGCGGCGATACCGAGACGGTAGGCGCGCGGCTGTGGGGTCGGGGCTGAGAGCTGGGATGGGGCCGGGCCAGTCAGCGCCTCTGCTCCCCGAAGTTTGGGGAGCGTCCTTCGTGCCGCACGGGACTGGGTGCTGGGGATCCTCGGTCAGAATGCAAGGCCGGTGGCTCCCGGTTCGGGGGAAACCCGGCTGCTGGGACGCAGAAGGGAAACAAGGTTGAAACCGAAATCTCGGCCCTGGGGGTAGAGGAGAGCGTTTCTTCCGAAGTGGAAGCGAAGTCCCATCCGCGGCCCGGGGCGGCTCCCTTCTCACCTTGCCCGGTGCCAGGGTCGACAGCCCCGCGCTCTCCTCCACCTCTCGGCTCCGGTTGCTGGCGGCGCCGCGGGCGGCGCCAGGGAAAGGCGAACCAGCCGGGAGCACTGGGGCTCCAGCCGGCTTGGGCCGCTCCCAGCTTTCCGGCAATCGGGGATCCCCCTCAACCCCCAGCGCGGTTTCAGAGGCCGAAGTCTTCGGGGCCAACATTTGTCGTTGATCGCGTCCCCAGACCCTTGACTGGTCAGACTTAGCCAGGCCAGGGCTGGGAGCTCAGGCTCCGGCCTGGCCCTCGCCGTAGGAGACTCCATTTGGATCTCTACACCTGGCTCCGCGGGCCCAGCCCCAAATAGCCAGTTCCTCGCCTCAGACCTCCCTGGGGGCCAGAAGAGCAGCCACTGCCCGACCAGCGGGCCCAGAAGTGACCTTTAGGAGGCCGCGGAGGTGGGGAGCACGGGAGAAGCTTCTCTGCTCCGGGAGCAGGAGCAGCGGCCCCAGTGTCCTCCCGGCCTCCGAGCCCTTCTTCGGTTAGACCTTCTCTGCTGGTCAGTTTGGATAGGGAGGGATTTGGGTTGAACCTGTCCTTCACCCAGGGACTTTGAGGGTGTCCCTGCACCCCGCTCACCTCATCCCCGGACCCAAGAGGGCCCCAGCCCGTGTGGCAGAGGAGCCAGAAGTTGGCTGACTTGTCCTGGCCTTAACCTCTGGCCTAAGGATCCAGGGATTACCGGAGCTGGGGCCCAGGAACTCTGCTGTCTCTCCAAAGAGGATTCTGTGTGGAGGGTGACTTAATGGTCACCTTATCCCCCGGGTGGCTCATTTAAGAAGAAGTTTAGGGAAAGCTCTTGGAGGGCTTGACTGGAGTAGCTGTCCTGATCCCTAAACACAGCCCGAGCATTTTGGGGGAAAGGACAGGGAGGACTGGAAGGAAGAGAGGTAAGCACCAGAGCCATTTAGGCCAGGAGCCTGGCCTGGGCCTGTGGCTGACTAGGGCTGCGCAGGCGGGCCTGGGTTCTGAACTGCCCAGAAATGGAAATGGGCCTTTTGGGGTGGGGGGAAGCGCGCCACATGCCCTGGCAGCCCCCTCCGCGTTCAGGGCTAGCCGAGGCCACAGAGGGAGCTGTGGGTGCCGGTTTCCCGGCGGCGGAGGGGCCGCTGGCTGACGCAGGCGCTGCTGTCTTCCGCCTCCCTCCCTTCGCAGACCATGCCGTCCATCAGCAGTGACCGCGCCGCGCTGTGCGCCGGCTGCGGGGGCAAGATCTCGGACCGCTACTACCTGCTGGCGGTGGACAAGCAGTGGCACATGCGCTGCCTCAAGTGCTGCGAGTGCAAGCTCAACCTGGAGTCGGAGCTCACCTGTTTCAGCAAGGACGGTAGCATCTACTGCAAGGAAGACTACTACAGGTAGCCCCCCCACCAAACTGCCCCTCAGGACCCCTCCCCCCAATCTCAGGCACAATCTTACAGTTTGGCTCTCTCCTTTCCCTTTAGTCCCAGGAGAGGGTTCACTACTCAGGACTCCCCCCACCCCCCCTCAACTTCTCCAAGCCAGCACAAGTTGGGTGATAACCTTTTAAAGCAGCAATTTGGGGAGCTCTTGGAAAGGCTACGAAGTAGGAGAACCAGAAAAAAGCAGAAGCTGCCCTCCCGCTCGGAGCTTAGACCACAAAAAA
Source organism: Pongo abelii (assembly GCF_028885655.2). NCBI lineage: Eukaryota > Metazoa > Chordata > Mammalia > Primates > Hominidae > Pongo > Pongo abelii. The sequence goes on from NC_071998.2 coordinate 115,305,411, forward strand.
GCTTGAGTTGGGATCCTTGCTCCCCTCTCTCTTTGAAGTTTCTTGAGTTAATCTGAGGTTATAGAAACAGGCACCCCCAAACCTAGGCAGCCCAAGCTGGAGTGAAACACAGTTGGAAAGAGAGCTGTGGGAGTGGGTGCATTTCCAGGTCTTTTGAGAAAATGGGAGTGAAAGGTGGCCAAGATCAAAGAACCAGAATCACTAGGAGACTCCAAGTTCCCGGTTTCTCCTTCTCCCCAGTTTTAAGATTAGGGTCTATGTATATTCTCTCTGTCTCTGTCTCTGCATCTGTGTCTCTCTCTCTTTCCCTGTCTCTGTGTTTCTTCCAAATTATAAAAGTCAGTAGGATTCCCAGGCGCTGGTTTGGAGGGAGGAGTAAAGGTTGAGGAGGGGGTAAGTGGTAAGTGTCTCCCTCCACTCCCAGGTAAAGGCTTTCCTAGGGCTTGCAGAGACTCTGGGTGAAGTAGAAGTCTCTGTAGGCATGAGTGTGTTAAGGGAAACTATTTTAGGACAGGACCAGGCCTGGGTCAAAATCTAGTTCTCTCTCCCCCCCCATCCTCCAAATAAAGGCCGGGTTGTTCGTCTTGAGGAGGGGATTGCCCCCCGCAGCAGCAGCGGCACCTGGAGGAGGAAAAGGGGGGTACCCAACCGTGTGTTCCCACAGCCCCTCCCTCCATGGTCCCTACAGGCGGTTCTCTGTGCAGCGCTGCGCCCGCTGCCACCTGGGCATCTCGGCCTCGGAGATGGTGATGCGCGCTCGGGACTTGGTTTATCACCTCAACTGCTTCACGTGCACCACGTGTAACAAGATGCTGACCACGGGCGACCACTTCGGCATGAAGGACAGCCTGGTCTACTGCCGCTTGCACTTCGAGGCGCTGCTGCAGGGCGAGTACCCCGCACACTTCAACCATGCCGACGTGGCAGCGGCGGCCGCTGCAGCCGCGGCGGCCAAGAGCGCGGGGCTGGGCGCAGCAGGGGCCAACCCTCTGGGTCTTCCCTACTACAATGGCGTGGGCACTGTGCAGAAGGGGCGGCCGAGGAAACGTAAGAGCCCGGGCCCCGGTGCGGATCTGGCGGCCTACAACGCTGGTGAGTGCGCGGCGCACGAAGCGCCCCCGGTAGGGTTGGGGGAAAGTGCGCGGCCTCGACGGCCGGGAGCTGGATTGAATCTCTGTGTGCTGGGCAAATAGCGAGCCTTAAGCACCGGACGGCCTCGCAGAAGGTACATTAGCCCCCTGGGCTTCCAGACTGTGCGTCCTCGGCTGGAGCGGGAGGAGGGGGTGCAGTGGTCCCTTGCTGCTCCGGGTGCAGGGCCTTGTCTGTGATAAATTGTTTTTTTGGAGATGGCTTTTTGGTTTGGGCCTTTGCCCCACTTTGCTAGGCAGGAAGTGCAGGGATGGAGAAAGCAAGGCGGCGCTGACACCAAACAGGTTTTGGGTTGGTGCGGCTCAGGGCGGGGAGCTGGGGCGGCGGAGGAACGAGGCAGGGCGGCGAGGGTCCCAAGAGAGAGGGCTGGCTGTGGCCCGGGGCGCCGAGCTCGGCCTGGAGTGCGGTCTGACCTCGTGAAATGTCCCAAGGGCAGCAGGCTTGGGGAACTCAGGAAGGCAAACGCTGCGGTTCCTTTTGCTTGGCCCGATCCTCCTTTAAAGACAGGTCTCAGTTTTCCCGGACTTCTTCCTCCGAGTTTCCTGGCGCCTGCTGGGGTGAGGGCCGCGACCCTCGGAAGCGGGCGCCCGGGCGGGGACGAGACTGGGGCAGGCCTGGCCTCGTGCCGGGGTGGGGTGGGGTGGGGTGAGGTGGGGGGCTTGGTTCGGATTTCCGGCATCTTTGAATTCCTGGCCATTCCCGGAGAAGCTCTGCCCCCTCCCGCGCCCCTCCCTGCTCAGGACAGCTGCAGAGGTTCTGAGTCCCGGCAAATGAGCCGTCAACATCTGCCCGAAGTCTGCAAGGCCCGGAAAGGTTTATGACTCTCCGGGCTTCCGAATTAGAGTTTATGTGCAATTATTTTCCTTCTTTCGTTTGCAACAGAATTAGATTTGGAGATTTTGTGTTCTTCTTCCTTTTCCCTTTAGTCTAATGCACAAGCAGAAAAAAACCAAAACAAAAACAAACCCAAGACTGTGCAGAGGGTGCTACGGCGGGAAGAAGTCAGTTATTTTCATCTTAAAGAATCTGAGTTGACTAGAGAGGGAAATGAGGGGCGGGTGGGGATGTCCCCTGTTCGCTCCAACGAAATCGCTTGGAGGATCATGGGGCGTGTGTCTCTGTGTGCGGAACTGGGAGGAAAACGCAGCCCCCAGTTTGGTAAATGGTGAAGCAGCGGTAGGCCGGTCGGTGGCGCGGATTTAAGATTTGCTGAAGGCACTACCACAGATGTAGCTCTCTGGAACTTCTATCCCTCCTCTCCTACCACCCCGAAAAAAAAGACAAAACCGAGTTCAGACCGGCTCCCCCCACACCAAGCCGCTTCTATTTATCAAGTGGGGTCAACTTCCATTCGGAAGCACCTCGCGGGGCTCAGCTCCAGGGCACCTGGTGGCTGGGGAGCTGTATTGTTTTCCTGGGCACGCAGGTTCGGCGCCGAGTTTAGGATTGTGCAAAAAGAGAGTAGAAGGTACAGAGATTTATTTCTGCTTTTTGCTGTTCAGCCGCCGTTTCCCCCAGCGAGATGGGCTGAAGGCTGAATTTCAAGCCTTGTTTAACCTCTACAAGAGACACCCTCCGTTCAGCCATCTCACTTTCTCTCTGGCCTCCCTCTCTCTTTTTTTCCTTTCCGCTCTTTCCGTCCTTTCTTTCTATCTCTGTCTCTGTGTGTGTCGTGTTTGTTCCCGTGCCCTCCTCTCCGACCTTGGCCGGGCCTCCTAGTCCTGAGAGAAACGGCGTTCGGTGCGCCGGCGGTGGCTATGCGGCTGGCTCTTTCGGGGCTCCCGGGACTAGGTTGGGGAAAGAGGGCATCTCCCCGGCCTCTCGGGGCCCAGCCCAGTCGTCCTGGGTCTGGCGTCCGCCCTTCCCTCCACTCCCGCACTGGCAGGAGAGAAATGGCCGCAGTGTGGGCCGCGGGGCAGCTAGGACTGGAAAGCGGGGACCCTGGAGGGTGCGATCGCGGACGGGGGGTGCGGGCGCGGGTCGTGTGCGTGTGCGTGCAGGGTTCCGACCACGGGGACACGAGCTTGTTTGTGGCAGTGTCCCACATCCTGTGGCCCAGCCACGCCGACCCCTTGCAAAGCCTCTTGCTCTGGGGACAGTCCCTCCGAGGCGCGGCGGTACCTTACTGAAGGGCGGCGAGCTGGGGGCCGAGTGGGGAAGGGGCGCCGTCGGGGCGCCGAGCGCTGGGCTCACAGCAGAGCCGCGGGCCGCGGGGTCGGAAAGTCCTTCCGGGGCGGGGCCGCAGCGGCCTCTTCCCGCAGCCCCTCGGGCCCGGGCCCCGGTGGAACGGAAACCTCCCCCTACCCCGGGCGGGGCTGCCAGCGGGCTGGGGGCGCGAAAACGGCGGCGGGAGCCGGCGAGGGGCCCGGGCCGCGCACTTTGCGCCTGGATTTGCGCGCCGCGGCCGCGGGAGTCCCGCGCGGACCGGCCGGACGCCCGGCCTCCCCCAGCCCCAGCTTTTTGTGTGTGTGTGCCTGGCGGCGTAATTACTGATTTGATTCCAATCCATTATTTAGACAATTGAACCTACAATCTCGTCTTTAGTAAAATGAGGCGAAGTCAGATTTGATTACAGGTTCAGTCCCAGCGACAAGAGCTCGAAACCCGATGGGTTAATAACAGATCACGAGTAAATTATTCATGATTTTACGAGCTCTTTAGCTCCATTGAATCGGCCTAATTGAGAGGAAAAAAAAAAAAAGGAGAGAGAAAGCCCGGGTCCTCCCCCTCCCCTCGGCCCCTCGCTCCTCCCCGGATCCGATCCTGGGGAATCTCGACCCGCCCCCGGGCACTGGGGGCGGGAGTGAGGGGGTTCGGGGCGCCGGCCAAACCTGGGCCCCACGGCTGCCTCCCCCGCTGCCGCCCCCTGCCCTCGCCTCTGGCCGGCCTCGGCCTCGCTACTTAGGGCCGGCTCCTTTCCTTTTTTCTCCACTCCCCTTCTTTCCCCTTTTCACCACTCCCCCGCCAATAACGGCTTCGGAAAAGGCCTCCCCCGCAGGGACCGGGTCTCCTGGAGCCCCGGGATTCAGCTCGGCCACCGGACCCTCGCCGCAAGCTGCGCCTGTTTCCGGGACTCGCTTTCCCCTCCGCTCTCCCTGTCTATTTCTTGCTGTCTTTGTAGCTGTGTCTCTGCGGTTCTCCTGGCTCCTTCGCTTTCTTTTCCTCTGTCTCTCCTCTCTTTTTCCTGGCTCTGTCCATCTTCCGTCCCTACCCCCTCTCTCTTTCTCTCCCTCCATTCTGCCTTTCTGTGTTTGTCTTTTTCTCTCCTTTCTCTGCCCTTTCTGTCCCCCTCCCCCGCACTACTACCCCACCTAGGCGGCACTCGGGGCAGGTCCCTTGGGCCCATGGGGGCGCCGGGGTCCCCACGGAGCTCATTAACAGCAGCCAGGCCCAGGCGGGGGCTCGGTGGAGGGATGGGCCCAAAGATACCCCGTAGGGAGGCTGCCCCACCCCCAGTGGAGCTGGGGACTGGGGGAAAGAAAAGGGTTGCTCACCTCAGCGGGTTTCCAAGCCGTTCTGGTGGATCAGGTTCAGAGGCATCCTCTGATCCCCTTTAAATTGCCGGACCCGCGCTCTTCACTCTGGGCGTGCTCTCTGTGGGAATGCAGCCCCGGGGGTGAGGGGACCTGAGTGCCGTTGGAAAGAGGCCCCTAGGAGGTGTAGCCCCTAGCTAACAGCTCCAAAGGCAGGGGCAAGACTTGTATCTTGCAAATTCTCTCTGCAAGGGGCTCTTCCCCATCTGGGCAGGGGAAGGGGGAGGTCACCAGCAGAGTAAAAGTTCTTTGGAGGTAGTGTGGCCAGACAAAATACAGCATCCCCAGTTAAATTGGAATTTTGGGTACATAACAAATACATTTTTAGTGTAAGTGTCCCCGGCAATATTTGCATTTTGGAAAAATAACGAATAGATTTGAAATTTGTAGTATAAGTGTCCAGTGTAATATTTGAATTTTAGATAAATGACAATTTTTTAGCATAGCTATATCACCTGTAGTATTTGAATTTCAGGTAAACAACAAATACATGTTTAGTATAGGTATGTCCCGTGCAATATTTAGGACATGCTTATACTAAAAAATTACTTATTATTTTTCTGAAATTTATATTTAACTGGGCAACCTGTATTTTCATTTGCTAAATCTAGAGCTCCGTTATGGGTATGTGATAAGAGCACAAGATACCTTCTCAGTTCTCACTTTAGGCGGACTGAATGTACACCCCTTATGAGGCTTACCCCAAGGCAAGACCTTAAGTGTGGCATGGCTCAGGAGGTGCCATGAGGAGGGGACCTTGGGAAGGGTCCTGCAGGTCCCCATCAGCTGCCAGGTGGCTGAGCAATTTTCTGAGGCCCAGGTTTTCACTCACATTCCCCACCCCTAATGCCAGCCAGGCATTGGCAGCCTGGCCCCCATGAGGCCCCTTGTGATAGGGACAGGCTCCCTCCTCCCTTCGTGGTGTAGTGGAAGAAAACAAGGAGTACTCCAGTGCTAAATCTAGGCTCAACAGATCAAGATCAATATAGCCGGTTACCGGTGGTGTGGCTGTGTGCAAGTGGCTTCATTTCCCTTAGCTTTAGTTTCTGCATCTCTAAAATGGGAATAGTCATGGCCACCTCTCTGAGCGGTAATGATGTACAGTGACATTTGTAAAGCCAAACACACACCATAGGTGTCTACTACATGTTTATTTCTGCCTCGGACTTCCTTTCCCTTCCACTCTGCCGCTCTCTGTGGACTGCCGCAGATCTCTGAACTTCCCCGAGCCTAATTTGCTCCATTTGTTCAACGGGGAAACAAACATCTTACAGAGTAGTGATGAGGATTAAACTGCAAAATGCCCGAGGCCCAGGGGTCCCTCAGTACTTTTGGGTGTGGCAAAATGAACGTGAGTCTCTGTCTCAGCAGTTTCTAGGTGCCGTTCCCAGACACGGTAGGGGGAGATGGCGGAAAGCACTCATCCTTAGAGTGCCTTGGGAAATAGGAGGAGTGCAGGCCCAGAGACCCTGTCCTGCTGTGTCCGAAGTCAAGTGACTTCCCTTGCTGAGCCTCAGTTTCAACATCTGTAAAAACGGGAAAAATAATAGCTGGTGCTCCTAGGATTGTTTTAAGTACCTAAGGAAAATGTGGCTGGAAAGCCCTTTAACACATCACCTGGAGTTCAATCAGCCATCAACTAGTCGTAGCTGTTGTTGTTGCTGCTGCTGCTACTACTATTGTTTTTATCATCATAACATAATGGCTCAGAATGATTTTTGGATTCTCCCAGAGACGGGACTCAGTGCTGCAGTTCCTAGCAGTGTGATCCTGGGCGGATCGCTCTCTCTGAGCCTCAGTGTCTCCATCTATAAAATGGGGATGATGTCCCCAGTTCATTGTGGCGCAGACATGCGGCAGGGTTAAGGATTGAAATGTTTGGCAGTGGGTGGGGCGAGTGTGGATTTGGCATGGGGGCGGGTCAGGAAGTTCACCCACCGGCTCTGTGTCTCCTCCCTAGCGCTAAGCTGCAACGAAAACGACGCAGAGCACCTGGACCGTGACCAGCCGTACCCGAGCAGCCAGAAGACCAAGCGCATGCGCACGTCCTTCAAGCACCACCAGCTTCGGACCATGAAGTCTTACTTTGCCATTAACCACAACCCTGACGCCAAGGACTTGAAGCAGCTCGCGCAAAAGACGGGCCTCACCAAGCGGGTCCTCCAGGTCAGCCAGGGCCAGGGATGGGGGCATCTGCGACCACCAGGGACTGGGGTGGAACCCTGCACCCCCCGCCGTGGGCCTTGGAAGGACCTTCCACCCTGTGTCTGCTTCTCTGTGTGTTTATCTTTCTCATTCTCTTTCTTCACCTCTCCAGCCTGTCTCCATCTGTATTTCAGTCTTTTTTTCTTACTTCGTCTTTTCTCTTTTTCAGTTTTTGCCTCTCTGTTTTTCTGTTTGTGTATCGCTCCATCCTCGTTGTCTCCATACTCGGTCTCTTTTCTTTCTTGTAAACAATTCTTAGTTTCTGTTTATTATTCAAGTGACACTCATTGTACACACATTCACGTCATAAAAGGTTCAAACATTTCAGATAAATCTAGAGGCCGCCCCACCCCATCCCAGGACGTCCACCCAAGGTGACTATCGTTAGCTCCTGCTTCTTGCTTCTCACCCACTCTAGTTTCTCTTCTCTTGCTGTCTGCCTCTGTCTCACTCCCCCCTCTCTCTTCCTTCAGGCATCTCTCTAGATTTATCTTCTGCCTCCCAGACTCTCCTGGAAGCAAGGTTTGGTGGTGGGGATGTGTGTGGGCAGATTCCCTGGGTGGGCAGGTGGGGGCGGGACTGCCCAGAGGACATGGTGGGGTGGGGGAGTGGCTGGGTGCCTGTGAAACTGAGCAGAACTGCACTTACATGTGCGAGTAACTTCTTAACAGAGAAGTTCCAGAACTTTCACCAGATTTCCACACCCCTAGAGATGTTAAGAACCCTAGTCTGGAGGCACAGGAGCAGGTCCCAGGCTCCTGCATGACCCAAAGTTGTGGCAGAGTCGTGGGCCACATCTCAAACCGTCAGCTCCTCCTTTTACTCATTTTAGGGTCTTAGGCAAGTCACTTGACTTTTTGTAGCCTGTTTCCTCATACAAGAAATGGATACAATAAATTATGCTGCCGGGTTATCCAAGGAGCCACTGAAATGACGTGCCTATGGTGCGACCTGACACTTACTTGCTCAGTGGATGGTAGCCAATAATAGCATTAACTAGATTCATTAGCTGGCATGAATTCACTAGTATGAGCAATTATTCTGGTAGTGGACCTCAGTTTCCCCATTCATACAAAGAGAAGGCAAGACAATGCCTCCCTTTATAGCAAGTTTAACCAATTTATTCTTCAGAACGTGTGGTTATAGTGCCAGCGACACATATTTTGAGGGAAGAAAACCGAGGGATGAAGTAACGGGACAGCCTCACAACAGGAGGGGAGGTGGTGGGATTCGAGTCCAGGCCAGTCTGACCCACCCTCCAGCCCCAGGTCTCTGGGATTGAGGGCTGGGAGGTGACATAGAGGGGATGACAGAGACAGAGGGCTGCGCAGCTGCCCTAAGAAAGTTCTTGTGAGTTTGTCAGAAACAAAAAACAAACAAACAAAAAATGCCCTCTGTGGGGCGGGTTGAGGCTGTGACGCAGCGCAACTGCAGCTGCGGCTGCGGGAGGAGCCAGGAGTTGGGGCCCCTAGGCTCCCGAGGCGCCCCCTTGAGCAGCGCTGCCTACCGGGAGCGGGCGAGGGGCTGCGGGCGAGGGAGGACTGGGTGACGTAGCGGAGGGAGGGAGCGCCGGCCAATGGGACGCCGATGCGCCCCTCTGGGCCCGCCCCTCCCTCTTGGTCCGTTTCGCTTTCGAGTCCCACTAGTCTGAGCTCCTGGTGGATAGAGGACATGGCTACACTGGCTGGGGCAGCAGGTCCCTCTCATCTGTTTCCTTCGTTGTTCGCCTTCTTGGGGTTAGGTCAAGGACCCTCTTTGGCGTCCCCTCCCTTCAGCCGTGGGTGAGTTCGGACTGCGGACTTGGGATTGGGCTGCCTTTTCTCTGCTTAGTAGGACCCTTCGTCCTTCCCCAACCCAGTTGCTCTATGGCAGGGGTGTCCAGTCTTTTGGCTTCCCTGGGCCACATTGGAAGAAGAAGAATTGTTTTGGGCTACACATAAAATACACTAACATGAACGATAGTTGTTGAGCTAAAATAATAATAATAATAATAATAATGTTTTAAGAAAGTTTACGAATTTGTGTTGGGCCACGTGCAAAGCCCTCCTGGGCATAGACAGGCCTGCTCTATGGAGTGGGGCCAGGGGAGGGAATTAATGAATTAATTATGAATTAATGCTTGAGCTGGGGATGGAACCGGGTTCAGGAAGACCTGGGCTGGGTTCACTGGCTGTGTGTCTTGGACAAATTAGTTACCCTCTCTGAGCCATAGATTTCTCATCTGTAGAAAGGGCACCATTAGGGCACAAACCTGTCTCAGTTATCCAGATTAAATGAAATGAAAAGTAAGTACCCATAGTTGAATCAGAATCTCCAGTGAGGAGCCAGTCTTTGTTGGCCTTGGGGAGGCAGAAGGCTTGGTCACCTGACTTAGGAACAAACCAGATTTCCAGGAGAGTTACCTCTTATTCTTTCATCTGATGAAACATGTATTGGCACCAGGCCCTGGGGACACAGAGATGAACAAACCATGGTCCTGGCCCTGAGGAAATTCACCTGTTAGGTATAAAGACAGACCCATGTACAGTTTCCTCACGGTGTGATCTGTTGGGGCACCTACTGAGGGAGCCCAGAGGAAGGACCAACCACGCTGTGCCAGGCATCATGATCCCTCTTCCCCCACCATCCGGATGAGAAGGTGGAGGCCCAAATGATCTCCACTTGCCTCAAATAACACTTTGCTAGTTACCTGCAGAGCTGGATCCAAATCCAGGCCGGCCTGATCAATGGGCATAGTTCCTTCTTCTTTGAGCCAATCTGGCAATGACTGTCTGAGTGTGAGTTTCATTTAGGGTCTGTATATTGGGGGTGGGGCATATGTGTAGCACTGTTCTCCCTTTTTCCCAGACCACATTTGCACAAATCACAAATATTCCTTATTGCACATGGTGATGCAGCAGTTTACAAAGCATTATCTTTCCAGCCACGTATCTACCTTACCTTAAGATTTTTTTTTGCCCATTTTACAGATGAGAAGCTTAAGACCTAGTAAGATGAGGTGATTTGCTGCTGGATACAGGAGCCAGGCATTGGCAGGGTGGGGCTTGCCCCCAGGTGCCCTGACTGCTGATGGGGAATCTTGTGGACATGGGACAGGAACAGTTTGAGGCAGGTGGTAGTATGGCTTTGAAAGGTAACAGACTGGTTTTAATCCTGTCTGACTTACCAGCAGTGAGATTTGGATACTTTAATTTCTCCTCTCCGAGCCTGATTCCTTATCTATGAAATGGGGATGAGAAGGATACCTTACTGGTGGTTGCACGGAGTAAATAAGATGACATACAGTATAATTTACAGAGTATAGAGTCAGGACCCAGGCATGCTGATCTCATGCACTCATTTACACAGTACAGTTCAGTCTCCTGCAGTCATTTACACAGTACAGTTCATTCTGCAACCCTCTTTGCACACATTTTAAAAATGTGATTATCTTCATTTTGCAGATGATGAAAGTGAGGTTCTGAAAGTCTAGAACCCTGGCCCTGAGTCTCACAGCTAGTAAGTGATGAAGCCAGGAGTCAAGTTCATATTGGTCTGATTCCAAAGCTCTTTCCAATATTGCACATGAAGGGATTTTGACTTTTCTCCCCTTGGATCTGGCTGCAGAGTGCAGCAGAAGAGTGGGAGAAAAGGGAAGGGGTAGGTCACAGATGCCATGTCTTGGTAGGGAAGCAGAAACCTCTAGTAAAGTGTTCATCACATAAAAGGTGCTCACATTTGCCATCAGCAGCAGCATGGCAACTACAATACTCACTATCAGTGGGCAAGGTGACTGGGAGACAGAATGGCCCCTTAGAGGGAGGTCCTTTAAGACTTTAAGCCTTGGCCGGGCGCAGTGGCTCACGCCTGTAATCCCAGCACTTTGGGAGGCAGGCCGAGGTGGGCGGATCACAAGGTCAGGAGATCGAAACCATCCTGGCTAACACAAAGAAACCCCATCTCTACTAAAAATACAAAAATTAGCCGGGTGTGGTGGCGTGTGCCTGTAGTCCCAGCTGCTGGGGAGGCTGAGGCAGGAGAATGGCGTGAACCCGGGAGCCGGAGCTTGCAGTGAGCCAAGATTGCGCCACTGCACTCCAGCCTGGGCGACAGAGCGAGACTCTGTCTCAAAAAAAAAAAAAAGACTTTAAGCCTTACAAATGCATGGAGACCATTTCTCACCACATAGAAGTCTCTCTGAGTTGCTTTTCTTCCTTCCTGTGGAAGGGCCAGGGGAGCAGAATATTAAGATGCCCTAAGCTTGGGGAAGTGGGTGATGAGCTGATTGATTTGGGTGGGTGAAGGTCTCCATAGGGGTTCCCTGGTGTGACTTTGGAAGAAAATACATTTTAACCACCAACAGCTTAAAAACCATCTTTCAGGCTGGGTGTGGTGGCTCACACCTGTAATCCCAGTACTTTGGGAGGCTGAAGTGGGCAGATCACTTGAGGCCAGGCATTTGAGACCAGCCTGGCCAACATGATGAAACTCCGTTCCCTACTAAAAATACAAAAATTAGCCAGGCGTGGTGGCGCACACCTGTAGTCCCAGGTACTCGGGAGGCTGAGGCAGGAGAATCACTTGAACCCGGGAGGTGGAGGTTGCAGTGAGCTGAGATTGTGCCACTGCACTCCAGCCTGGGCAACAGAGCAAGACTCTGTCTCCAAAATAAATAAATAAATAGCATCTTTCAGGTGATTAGTTAGTTGTTATTAACCTGTGTGAGAATTTAGGAGTTGAGAACTCTAGCTTTCCTCTGGCCACTCACCTGTTTGACAGATATATTGACCTGCCATGTGCCAGGCAGGGCTGGAGGCACTGAGGATTCAGTGGGGAACAAGACAATGAACAAGACTGGCTGGGCGTGGTGGCTCACGCCTGTAATCCCAGCACTTTGGGAGGCGGAGGTGGGTGGATCACCTGAGGTCAGGAGTTCAAGACCAGCCTGGCCAACATGGTGAAACCCGTCTCTACTAAAAATACAAAAATTAGCTGGGCATGGTGGCATGTGCCTGTAATCCCAGCTACTTGGGAGGCTGAAGAAGGAGGAAGATCGCTTGAGCCCAGGAGGTGGAGGTTGCAGTGAGCCGAGATTGCACCACTGCACTCCAGCCAGGGTGACAGAGCAAGACTCTGTCTCAAAAAAAAAAAAAAAAAAAAAAAAAAGACATTGAACAAGACCCCACTGGAACATCCACCCAGAGGGCATGTGGAGCAAAGTGTGGGATAAACAATTGACAAGGTGCTAAGACTAATCTCTGTGTTTTTCTTTTAAATGATTCTAAGATCAAATAGGTTTGGGAAAGGCTCAAGGTTGACTATGTCTTTCTCTTGGAGATCAGAGCATGTTAGCATTAATACAGGCGTTGAGAAATCTGGAAGAGACTCAACTTAGTCTAATCTAACATTTCCCAAATTTTATTTGGCCATATAATTCTTATTTAACTCTTGTAAAGAAATAAAATGGTAGACATGCTAGGTAGGAAAAATGCAAGGGTACAATGAGAGCACAGAGACCTGACCTGCTGAAGGAGGTAGTCAGGGAAGGCTTCCCTGAGGAGGAGGTGTGGTTTATATCAGGGCAAGTCACTTCATTACTTTGAACCTCCGTTTCCCCACCTGTAAAGTGGTCTTTTTCCTGCCTGTCTACCACCCCGGTCGGTGATGAGTGTCCAGTCTAGTCCTGGATGGCCTAAGCTGTATGGAGTTTCACAGACGATTTGGCCTGAACCTCTCATTGCAAAGGAAAGGAAATCAAGACTCAGAGAGGTGGAGTGACTCTCCCAAGAACCACAGCAAAGTGGTTCTAGGCCTGGGGCTGGAACCGAGGGTTTCTGATTTCCAGTTCAGTGCCTATTACTTTTGGTTCTTTAAAGAAAACTTCTTTAAAAGTTTGCAAAATACTAGAACTGCCACACCAACAGTTTAGAAAAATAGGAAAAACAGAAAAAACAACAACAAAACAAACAAACAAAAAAACCTTACCCTTCTAAGAGCACAGGAATCCAATAATTAAAGTGTGTGATTTAGAGGTTAAGTAGTGGTTAAGCGCATAGAACCAGTCTGTTGGAAGTCACATCTCAATTCTGGCTGTGCAGTAAGAGGCACACAGTCTCTACTCCTGCAAATTGGCAATAATATTCACATCTACCACATAGGGTTATTATAAGGACCAAATGAGTTAATGTGTAAAGGGCTTAGGACTTTGCTTATAAAATGCCTGGCACTGGCTGGGTGTGGTGTCTCCCGCCTGTAATCCAAGCACTTTGGGAGACAGAGGTGGGCAGATTGCTTGAGCCCAGGAGTTTGAGACCAGCATGGGCAACATAGTGATATTCCATCTCTACCAAAAAATACAAGAATTAGTCTAGAGTAATGGCATGTTCCCATAGTCCCAGCTACTCAGGAGGCTGAGGCAGGAGGTGGAGGCTGCAGTGAGATTTAATTGCACCACACTGCACTCCAACCTGGGCAACAGAGTGAGACCCTGTCTCAAAAAAAGAAAAGAGGCCAGGCGCAGTGGCTCACGCCTGTAATCCCAGCACTTTGGGAGGCTAAGGCAGGTGGATCACCTGAGGTCAGGAGTTCGAGACCAGCCTGGCCAACATGATGAAACCCCATCTCTACTGAAAATACAAAAATGAGTTGGGCATGGTGGTGGGCGCCTATAGTCCCAGCTACTCAGGAGGCTGAGGCAGGAGAATCGCTTGAACCCGGGAGGCGGAGGTTGCAGTGAGCCAGATTGCACCAGATTGCCCTGGCCTGGGCAACAGAGCTAGACTCTGTCTAAAAAAAAAAAAAAAAAAAAGGCAGGGCGTGGTGGCTCACGCCTGTAATCCCAGCACTTTGGGAGGCCGAGGTGGGCAGATCACAAGGTCAGGAGGTGGAGACCATCCTGGCTAATACAGTGAAACCCGTCTCTACTAAAAAATATAAAAAATTAGCCGGGCATGATGCCGCACGCCTGTATTCCCAGCTACTTGGGAGGCTGAGGCAGGAGAATTGCTTGAACCCGGGAGGCAGAGGTTGCAGTGAGCCGAGATCGCACCACTGTACTCCAGCCTGGGCGACAGAGTGAGACTTCATCTCAAAAAAAAAAAAAAAAAAAAAGCCTGGCACTTCATGGGGAATAGTATTCATCATTATTATTTGCTTTATGAAGGTACAATACCAGAAGACATAGTTTTTTTTTATCCTTTTTTTCACCTAACAGCCATCACAAGACATTTCCCCTGTGGCATCGTGGAGTGGCTGTGTCATGACTCCCACTTGCCGCATCTGAGTGGACACTTTGGGTGCAGCCATTAGTTTGATGTTATTAAAAATGCCATGATGGGCATGAAGCTTTCATCTTTTGGCTGATTTCCTTAGCATCCCAGGTGGGGATTTGCTGGGGGCAAAATGGGTTTCCCACTGGCCCTCCTGGCTTTCCTGATGAAAGAATTCTGGGGAAGGAGGTTTGTGAGGCAAAACACAACTTGCATGGTCAGGTAGTGCCTGGGAAGGGGGCAAGAAGCAACGTGTGCTTCTTCATCTACCCAGGACTAATTGGAGATCTACCGTGCACCAGGCTGGGGCACCCCTGGCCTGGTGTTAGTTGTGTCCTGATGATTCTCTGTCTGAACTTGGCCTTGTTGTCCCAGACACACAGTCCAGAGAACTTGAGGCATGTGAAAAGAGAAGGCCTGTCAGTTTCAGAAGATGGGAGGTTGGGGCAGATTGCACTTTGTTGCTTGCAGCTGCCTAAGAATCCCAGCCTGTCAGGACCCTGAGGGCCACAGAGAGCATATGATGTGGTCTAACCCTCTTGTTGTACAAGTGAGGAAACTGAGGCCGGTCCAGAGGTGAGGGACAAACCCGAGATCACGTGGCAGTCCCAGGACTGGAAGCTGCTCTTTCCACTGCACCATAGTTGCTTCTCTGTTTCTTCATCCATTTATTCACTCATTCATGGACTTGCTACCTCCCTCAGGACCATGTGGCAGGGAGGGCAAATGGTCCTGGATTCCAGTCTCAGGTTGCCCTCTGTGTGACCTTTGGCAAGTGGCTTTACCACTCTGACCCTCTCTGGTTTTTAAATCTATACAGTGAGGGCAGGCACGGTGGCTCATGCCTATAATCCCAGAACTTTGGGAGGCCGAGGCGGGCGGATCACCTGAGGTCAGGAGTTCAAGATCAGCCTGGCCAACATGGTGAAACTCCGTCTGTACTAAAAATACAAAAAAATTAGCCAGGCATGGTGGCAGGTGCCTGTAATCCCAGCTACTTGGGAGACTGAGGCAGGAGAATCACTTGAACTTGGGAGGTGGAGATCACAGTGAGCCGAGATCACACCACTGCACTCCAGCTTGGGGGCGACAGAGCAAGACTCTGTCTCAAAAAAAAAAAAAAAAAAAAAAAAAATTGGTCAGTTGTGGTGTGGTGGCGTGCGCCTGTAATCCCAGCCACTCAGTAGACTGAGGCAGGAGAGAATCACTTGAACCTGGGAGGCAGAGGTTGAGATGAGCTGAGATCGTGCCACTGCACTCCAGCCTGGGTGACAGAGCAAGACTCTGTCTCAAAAAATAATAATAATAATAATAGTCAATAAATAAATCTATAAAATGGGAATAATAATAATCAAATCCACCTACTTGGCTTTTCATGGGAATAACCTGTGGCAGTGCACGCTGGAGGGTGGCATGGAGCCTGGCACATAGTAAAGGTACATACATGTCAGCCATTCCTATGAATACATATTACTGATTCTTCATCTCTGCCAGTCTCTGCCGTGCACCGGGGGACATGAAGATAGCACAGAAAGGGTCCCTGCCCCCATCAACCTCTTAGGAGTGGACTTTTTGAAATACCTGGGAGAGAATTCTAGTGAAGCCCTGACTTAACATGAAGAACAAACCCCACACAACCCCAAAGCAGCCGGGCTTTTAATGAAGTTGTTGAATTTTCATCTACCAGATTCCCAGCGCCTCAGCTCTGGAAAGCAGAGAAGGCAGTTGTGGACGATAGTGTCATTGTTTACAAGCCCACTGTTAGGGTCAACAGCCTGAGAAATAGCAAACAGCCGGCAGCTAACCGGGTCCAGCCCTGCCCGAGGTCTTGGAGCCCCGGATGGATGAGCAAATGAGCACCGGGCAAAGCACCCTCCACCCTGGACCCAGGCTCCCTGCTCCAGCTACTGCTCCGAGAGTCAGACGCACAGAGCACGGGCTGCTCAGGGGTCACACGCACACAGGCCAGGACAGTGGCAAGGTGGCGGCAGCAAGGCTCCGGCCTCCTCCACCCCAATCTGCCTGACTTTGGGGAAGTCACTTCCTCTCTCTGAGGGCCTCTGGGGGCTTTCCCCATCCATTTTCTTTAGGCCACCAGGACACAGTCTCTCCCCTACAGATTTCTGCTGGCCGGGAAAGGGAAGGACCCCCCAACCCCAGGGAAAGCATGTCGAGGGTGGTCTGAGAAGCACTGTACTTATTTGCCAGCCCCCAGAAGGGGTGATGGGCTTTCTTTGGGCAGAGAGCCAGGGAAAATGTGCCTTCTTCCTGGGAAGATCCAGCACTGAGGAGGGAGCTTGGTTTCTCCACTTCACAGGGTCTGGATCTCCCACTTTACTCCAAGATTCTTGTGGATGTGCTTTTAATTGAGCCCAAATTGCGTTACGCCACCAGAAACGGGGGTTTGAGGCCACAGGCCCCTGCAGCCCGGGTGGTCCCAAGGGGTGCGTGGAGCCAGGAGTCAGCTCTCCCTCTCCTGCCGGAGACACTGGGAAGACAGGCAGATGCAGGACATCTGGAAATGCGCAACTAGACACCCCAGAATTTGCAGAGTGCCCTGAGGCCCTTTGTTTTATGGGGAGGCTTCTGGCGGGTGTTTTCGTCACGCAAAGGGAAGTGAAGGGGCCCTGCCTTTTGGGCCTTTTTCCTTGGAAGGTTCAACACCCCCCCCACAGTGGCCTGGATTTCCTAAGCCCCTCCCAAAGTACTGCGTGGACCTCTGGGTACAGCGGATCCCTGTGTTTGTGCTGTTAGATGGGTGGTTGTACTTGGGTGCTGGCTGTGTAGATGAATTTCATTTTTCTTTTTTTTTTTTTGAGATGGAGTCTTGCTCTGTGGCCCAGGCTGGAGTGCAGTGGTGGGATCTTGGCTCACTGCATCCTCCGCCTCCCGGGTTCAAGCATTTCTTCTCTCAGCCTCCCGAGTAGCTGAGATTACAGGAGTGCACCATCACACCCAGCTAATTTTTTATATTTTTAGTGGAGATGGGGTTTCACCATGTTGGACAGGCTGGTCTTGAACTGCTGACCTCAAGTAATCCACCTGCCTCGGCCTCCCAAAGTGCTGGGATTATGGGCTTGAGCCACTGTGCCCAGCCTTAGATGAATTTCTGTGTGTCTTCCTGAATGCATACAGGCGTGTGCGCAAAGATATGGGAGTGGACGCGTGTGTGTCTGTGCCCAAGGAAAAATGAAAGTAAACCCATGTTCTCTCACTGACATTCTTTTCACACAGAGCTCAGCCCCAGCTCTGCGCCCCGCCGCACGTCCCTCATAAGTCGATATGGGATGCAGCAGGTCGGGAGAGAGACTCTGCGGGTTTCAACTTCCCTGGCCTCACTTTAATTTGGCTGCCGTTCCCACGCTGCCTACCTCCACCCACCTCTACCCTGAGACCTGAGACCCAGTGGCCCAGGGTACCTGGTGGCTTCTCCAACCAATGATGGGGATAGGATCCGTGTCTTTCACTTCCTCTTAGTAATTCATTATTATTGCCTGATTCTCATGTGTTCTTTATCCCATTCCCAGACTTACTGACCACAAAACATTCAAAACATTTTACCAACAAGAACTTGTGGGGTTTATTGTCTGCTGAAAGGCAACTGCCAAAAAAGGAAAAAGAAAAAAAAAAGGAATGTCTCAAAGAACCATTAGGAAAAGGATCAAGATTTGTCTGGTGTGTGTGTTTGGTGTGTCTGATAGAAAAGCAACATGAGGCACACATTTAATTTTAAGTTTTAAATGTCCTAGTAGCCTCCTTGAAGAAATGAAGAGAGACAAGTAAAAGTAAAATTAATTTTAATAATGTATTTTGTTTAACTCAGTATAGCCAAACTATTATCATTTCAACATGTAATCAATATAAAAATTATTGAGATATTCTACCTGCTTTTTTTTTTCCATATTCAGCCTTCAGATAGGTTGTGTGTTTTCACCTGCAGACTGGTTGAATTTGGGCTAATGCCATTTTAAGTGCTCAGCAGCCATATGTGGCTCGTGGCTGTGATATTCGGGAGTACAGCTCAGCTCTGGAACCTCCTATCAGAAAGAGAAGCCCAGCCGTAGCCCATTAGATAGAGTGAAATTTCTGTTTTATTTCATTAAGAGCAAAATATTGGCCGGGTGCAGTGGCTCACACCTGTAATCCCAACCCTTTAGGAGGCTGAGGCAGGAGGATCACTTGAAGCCTGGAGTTTGAGACCAGCCTGGGCAATGTTGCAAGACCCCGTCTCTACAAAAAAATAACTTAAAAAGTTAGCGGGGCCGGTGGTGCTCACCTATATAGCCCCAGCTACCCAGGAGGCTGAGGCGGGAGGATCGCTTGAGCCCAGGAGTTAGAAGCTGCAGTGAGTCGAGATTGTGTCACTGCACTTCAGCCTGGGGGACCAAGCCAGACCCTGTCTCCAAACAAAAACAAAAACAAAAAAACCGAAAAAGCAAAATATTGCCAACCTGACATTTTGGATCCTCTTGGCAAAATGCAGATCAGCGTCCCCATAGGCAGCAGAGCTCTGAGTGAAGCAGTCAGGGGGATGCTCTGCCTGCCTTCCGCTCACCAGCCCTTCCCTGTCATCCCCTGCAGGTCTGGTTCCAGAACGCCCGAGCCAAGTTCAGGCGCAACCTCTTACGGCAGGAAAACACGGGCGTGGACAAGTCGACAGACGCGGCGCTGCAGACAGGGACGCCATCGGGCCCAGCCTCGGAGCTCTCCAACGCTTCGCTCAGCCCCTCCAGCACGCCCACCACCCTGACAGACTTGACTAGCCCCACCCTGCCAACTGTGACGTCCGTCTTAACTTCTGTGCCTGGCAACCTGGAGGGCCATGAGCCTCACAGCCCCTCACAAACGACTCTTACCAACCTTTTCTAATGACTCGCACCCCCCAACCCCACAATTTCTTTAAAAAAGAAATTATCTTTAGTTGAATTCCAAGTGTATTTTAAAATAGAGGCTTTGAGCAACTAACTAACCACATTTTAGGATCTCGCCTGGAAACAGAGGAAAAAAAAAGAAGTGTGTGCCCGGCTAATGCAGCGGTGTGGACCGAGGAACAACTTGGAAGATCTACCTGCAACACAACATTTGTGTCACTGTACAGTTTTGTGGACTGAGCGAGGAAAAACAACAAATAATTTAAGTTGGCTAGAGCTTCTGTATTTTCAAAGACTGCCACGTGCCTTAGGAATACTGTTTTATCTCCATACTTTGGATGACTTGTTCATTTTTCTCTCCCTCTTTTTCTCTGTATATTTATGACCAGAGCAAAAATGTAAAAAACAAAAAACAACAAAAAAAAGTTTGTTACTTTGAATAGTCCTAAAAAGAAAAAAAGAAAAAAAAAAAAGGAAAAATCAAACTCCCTCCAATGGTCGCTTTGTTGTTTTAGAATTTTAAGGTGGAAGTCTGTTCGAATATCAGAATTTGTAAAATCTAACCAGTAATAAAACCACTTATCGAAACTACTTGGGGCTGCTGCCGTTTGGTTGGGTGTGAAATTCACAGGACCTAAGAATTTTACTGAGGCCCAGAGATAAATTCTAGGTCTTCACATATTCATCAGATATTCCTGGGGCTCCTGTCTTGTGCCAGGCTTTGGACTGATTACAGAGATGCAGAGACAAAGATCCAATTCCTGCTCTCAAGGAATCAGAATGGTGACACAGGACAGACAAAAGATATCTTAACAGGGTGTGATATGTGCTCAAGTGGAGGATATGCAACATCCCATTCATTCATTCATTCATTCATTCTTTCAAATATTTAATGAGCACACCCTGCCAGATGCTTGTGATACAGAGGTCAGAGGCCCTTTTCTGCTCCTGGCTGGGCTGGAAAGAAGGCATGTCAGGCGATGAGGGAGCCCTCCTGAAAAACCTGCAGCTTTTCCCTATGAGGAGTGAACGCAGTTAACAAAGGGCAGCTTAAGCTCCAGTTTTCCTAATGACACAAAATTTCAAGATTGCTAGAGAGGGCAAAAGCAAATGAATTCTGTTCCTTTCCTAAAGTTTCAGGGAACCTCAGAAACCCAGAGAAAAGACACACCCAGAGAGGAGGGAGGGTTGGAGCCAGGCACAATGAGGTTGGAATTCCTACTATTGAGCAGGGTGAGCTGAAGGAAGTCATTTCACTTCATTGGGCATCAGTTTACTCAGCTATGAGCTGAAGATAATGAATGGCTCTTGCATGGCAGTTGTAGTGGGGGCAAAAGGTACTATGTGTTGACGGGCCCAGCAGAAGGCCTGACACAGAGAAGGGCTCGATGCGTTGTAGTGTATGACAGACAGGTGATGTGAGGACTCTGTGGGTGGAGAGCAGGAATGTGTGTATCCAGGCATCCTCTAGCATTGCTGAATGCACCAAGCAGGTGTGGTGTCTGTCCCCTAGACATCTGACACCCCTCATTTCTCACTCTGAGCCCTGCTTCGGAGTACTCTGCTACCAGTTTCACTGGATGTCAGCAGTTACCAACCCAAATGCCCCTGCAGTGGCCCACCAACTTGATCATCCAGACGGAAAATCGTGGCCACCTGGAGGAGGAAACAGCCAGGCAAGAGTGGGCAGCGGAACCATCCAGCCCAGGACTGGGGTCTCTCTCTCCTCCTCCCTCTGCCATCATTGCTGGGACAGGGCGGAAGGAGGGAGTGGGGCAGGAATGGGCTGAGCGTGCTTCAAGCCCAGACTAACTCACTTTCTGAAATGTTTTTTAAAAACCCCAAGCACATTGCGTGCACACACACACACAAACAAAAAAACACTATTGTTATTTCTATAATGTCTGGTAAACAGTAGGAGCCCAATAAAATTTTTGTAAACTTTTATATTGCATATACAGTGTACACACGTCTGTAATAAACAGCCTGATTAATGTCTTTCAAATGAACACACCCATTTAACTACCACTCAAATCAAGATATAGGACACTTTCAGCACCCAGAAGTGTCCCTTAAGGCCCCTTCCTTCAATCCCTCCCAAGATAGCTCCTATTTTTAAAAGTCTGTTTTTGATGGATACATTTTTTACTGAATGAATTCAAGAGACTTAGCAAGATTAGCCTACTTACAGCTAGTGGTGGAAGAGCCAAGCCTTGAGCCAGGTCTGTGCCCTCAGATCCAAGGCTCTTACCCTCAAGCAGACACATGTTCATAGTCACCCATTCAAGCAAGAGGGTTAAAAACCTCAACTTTTCTACCTGCCAGATGGGGTCATGGAATCTGTCTCCCATTGATGACTCTGTGAGGGAATGCAATCAGAGGGCCTGGACTGCAGACAGACAGACATCATGACGCCAGTTACCCCCAGCAACTCATACGGGTGCCAACAGACACACACACACGCATGCACATTCTTGAGGCATTCATGGATAGACAGACCCACCGGCTAAGGTCCTCACACCCAGACAGCACCACACAACGCCACACACACACACACAGATGCTCGCAGACAGACGTAAACAGGCCCAGACGCTCACCAATCTACCTAGACAGACACCCAGACCACCCCACACAGGGAGACCCGCTCATAAACCCTGGTGTACACACATGCAGATGCTCACAGGCACCCAGACGCCCCCGCGTAGCCCGCTGTGCCCCTTGCTCAGGCCCCAACAAAGCTGAGTCTGTTTCCTATCTTGTCTGTCAGCACTGGCACCCAGTTGGAGAGGGCCCTGGAATGATGCCCGGGGGTCCCCCACCCCTGCATAAGAGCACGTTGAGGAGCCAGGGCTGCTGTTGGGCCAGGGGTGGGGATGCCTTGGATGGGGCATTGCTCTCCCCAGGCTCAGAGACTAAGACACACACAGACTTGGGAAGATAGGAACAGAGACAGGGAGAGAGACTGGGAGACAGAAAGGGACAGTGACAGAGATACAGAGGCAGAGAGAGAGAGACATAGGCAGAGAGAGAGGCAGAAAGGCAATAGACAGGGAGAGAGAAGAAGGGAATAAAACAGCAACACAGACTGATGAGGCAGAGACCCACAGGGATGGAGACAGAGATGAAGAGAGTGTCAGAGACACGGGAGAGATGGTGAGACACAGAAAGATTGAGACTGAGAAGGAAGACTTGGTAAAGGGAGACCCTGGGACAGACTCAGAGGCTGAGCGAGAACAAGACTGAGAGACAGCAGGAGAAACAGAGATGGCTCCTATGAGGCTGGGAAGGAGAGACACTGAGGGAGAGGGAGAGGTGAGCTCAAAAGCCAGAGAGAGGCGGAGCGCGGTGGCTCACGCCTGTAATCCCAGCGCTTTGGGAGGCCGAGGTGGGTGGATCACGAGGTCAAGAGATAGAGACCATCCTGGCCAACATGGTGAAACCACATCTCTACTAAAAATACAAAAATTAGCTGGGCGTGGTGACACATGCCTGTAATCTCAGCTACTCGGGAGGCTGAGGCAGGAGAATCACTTGAACCCAGGAGGCAGAGGTTGCAGTGAGCTGAGATCGTGTCACTGCACTCCAGCCTGGTGATAGAGCAAGACTAGGTCTCAAAAAAAAAAAAAAAAAAAAAAAAAAAAAAGCCAGACAGATAAATCAGCGGCAACTCAGACTGAGTGACAGCAGGTGAGGGGAGACAGGTGCTGAGGCTAGTAGGCCAGCTCTGTCCACCATGATGGGAGGGAGGGAGACAGTACCGTCACCACAGCCACCTGCAGCTCTGGGGACCTATCCAAACCTCCCCACATGCTGACTGCAGTGGGGATCGGGGGCCACCCAACCCTCTGTGAATATGGAGAGACACCTTGTTCTTGAGACCCACACCCGGGCCTGGCATTAGGCGGTCTTCAGGGGCTGGAGTCTCCACCCTAGCCCTACCCCACCCTGCCAAGTCTCCCTTCCTCCAGGGTGTGCAGGTCTGGAGCAGAGGGAAGAGACCTTCGCACTCTTCTCTGCTCTGAAAGTTTTGGCAAGATACTCAGCCACTCTGAATCTCGGTCTCATAATCTGTAAAATGGGACCAATGATGTTCACTTGCAGGGTGCTGTGGGGATTCAGCAAAAGTCTATGTACCTGCTTTATTCATGGTGTGACTAACTCCCAGGGGGGCCACAGTGATGGTGTGAGGAATTGTCTCAAAGTTGAAAGAGACTCAAAGGAGGAGATGGGTTGGGTTGGGCTCTTGAATGAACAGAAGGTGATCAGATGGAGAAGGGAGCCAGGGAGGATTCCTGGCTGAGGATGTGCCGCAGGCTCAGGAGTGGAGGGCAGCTTCCCGGCTGGGGATGCCCTGGAGAGGCTGGTGAAGCTCAGCTCACAGGGGGGCTTATCTAAGGCTGGGGAACGTGATGAGGCCAGGGGCCTGGAGGTCCAGCAGGACTCCCCTGCTCTTCCTTGGGTGACAGGACCCCTCTCCTCCTCGTACTTATGCTGGAGTCCCACGTGGCAGCACTGGCTTCCTGGAGAGCAGTGTTTGTTGCTGCGGGCTGCATGACCTGCTGGCAAGGATGGACAACTCCAGGCTACACCTGCCAGCCGCTGCCCCAGGGAGGGACACTGTGGGCTCTTTGGCTCCCGGGGACTCTGTGTGGTGTGACCTCGGCTCACCGCAACCTCCGCCTCCCAGGTTTAAGCAATTCTCCTGTCTCAACCTCCCCAGTAGCTGGGATTACAGGCATGCGCCACCACACCTGGCTAATTTCTGTATTTTTACTAGAGATGGAGTTTCACCATTTTGGCTGGGCTGGTCTCAAACTCCTGACCTCAAGTGATCTGCCTGCCTCGGCCTCCCAAAATGTTGGGATCACCGACGTGAGCCACTGCGCCCGGCCTGCCAGCAGGCCCTTTATACCTTCCTTTTTACTTTTTGTCCCTCCCTGTCTCCTCAACCCAGTGCTGGGCACCTGAGACTGGTGATGTGGAGATGATTTGGCCAACAGCCCTTCCCTCTGGCTCCCAGGCTGTCTGGGAGACAGGTACAATAGCCAGCTACTGTCCAGCAGGAAGGAAGCCTGGGAATTATGGGAGCCCAAGGTTGGAGAGTCTCGTTCTGCAAGTGGTGAAAGTCCTATGTAACACTCTGCAACTGGCGATGCGTTCTTACAGTCATTATCTCATTGAATCCTTGCCTCTGGGAAGCAGGGATGAGCACTTCGTTTCACACAGAAGGAAGCCAAGGAGAAGCCACTTGCCCAGGATCACACAGTTCAGGGGCCACAGAGACATCTGCATGGCAATTCAATTGAATTCAGCCAGCATGAGTCAATTCATCCCTGGTGCCAGGCATGGTGGCTAGGGGTACCTAGGAAATTGCGATCCTTGCTAGGGGCTGGCAGATGCAGACCAGGTGTGAGGGCAGCTGGGACTGGGCATTCAAGAAGGCAAGGAGTCCAGAAGAGGCTGCCAACACAGACTGGGGTTTGGGGGTACTTTTTGAGTTGGAAGAGCAGGCAATTGACCTAGCAGTGTTTGAGTCGGGGGGAGGGACTTGGGGAGAGGGCAGAAGCACATGCTCAGGGTGTGGTATTTTTCCGCTAGTGAACAGCACCCATGTGGACAGGAGAAAGAGAATCACTGCCAATTCTTTGGAGCTGGAAGCAGCTTAGAAGAGCCTCTGGCCGGAGCTGCTCGTCAGAACCACTCCAGTGGCGTTTCCACATTTCCCCTGCTGGCTCGCCACCACTTCCTGGGGAGGAGCCCAGGCTGGTGTGTCTTATAAAAAACTTGTTATCGTGGAAAATTTCAAACATATACAAAGTAAACAGAAGGGTACAATGAACCTCCATGTACTCCCTGCTCAGCTTCCAGTTATCAACATTCACTCAGTCTTTTTTTTTTTTTTTTTTTTTTTTTTTTTGAGACTTAGTCTAGCTCTGTCATCCAGGCTGGAGTGCAGTGGTGCGATCT
Organism: Pongo abelii; assembly: GCF_028885655.2. Taxonomy (NCBI): domain Eukaryota; kingdom Metazoa; phylum Chordata; class Mammalia; order Primates; family Hominidae; genus Pongo; species Pongo abelii. The sequence continues at coordinate 115,330,383 of NC_071998.2, forward strand.
TGGCTCACTGCAACCTCCGCCTCCCAGGTTCAAGCGATTCTCCTGCCTCAGCCTCCCAAGTAGCTGGGATTACAGGTGCCCGCCACCACATCCGGCTATTTTTTTGTATTTTCAGTAGAGACAGGGTTTCATTGTGTTGGCCAGGCTGGTCTCGAACTCCTGACCTTGTGATCCGCCCACCTCAGCCTCCCAAAGTCCTGGGATTACAGGCATGAGCCACCGTGCCTGGCCAACATCCACTCACTCTTGTAACCTCTATACTTCACCTACTCCATGGTTCCAACTTGATGATGATGATTGATGACAATGACCTGTGCATTTTTTAAAAGTCCCTCAGGGATTCTGACAGGCACATCCTTCATCTTAGGGATGATCAGGGTAAGCTCAAAGAGGGGAAGGGGCTTACCTATGGGCACCTAGCCGGGATGCAGCAGAGAGGGTGTTGTCTGGCTGAAGGACACTTAGTGAGTGCCAGGCCCTCTGCTGGGCAGCGGGGTCATGAGCGAATATGATGGTCCCCGTCTTCATGGAGCTCAGAATCTACCAAGGGAGACAAACGCCAAACAACCTCAAAAGAAGAGAAGCATGTTTGTGATGAGGCCTATGTGAGACCATGAGAGTGTATACACGGGCAAGGAAAAGGAGAGCTTCTTGGAGAAAATCATCAGTAAGAGACCAGCTAAGTGTATGGAAATTAACTCACAAGTGGGAGGAGGGGAGAAAGGAGTAATAGTATGTGCAAAGGCCCTGAGGCCCAGAGGTCCACAGCACTAAAAGGTGGCCAGTGTGGCCGGAGCTCTCAGAGCAAGGCCCAAGGTGGTGGGAGGTGGGGCTGAGGACACAGCCAGGGGCTTTCCAGGCAGCATGTCTGGGTCTCAATTCCAAGAGCACCAGGAAGCTAGAAATGAAGGCAGGGGAGGAGTGGGCAGGGGGTGGATGTGAGGGCCTCTTAAAGCTGCCAGGTAATGGGACATCTGGCTAGGTGGAGGCAGAGGGAATGGACCAGCTATGGGGGGAGGGAGAACCAGGAGGGATCAGGATCATAACCAGGTGGGTGCTGTGGCCCTTCACTGCAATGAGGAAAGTCATCAGGAAGAGGAAGGGGGAAGATGATCAGGGATTTGTGGTTTAGATTTGCTGAGTTTTTGATGGCTTTGAGACATCCAAGTGCTGGCCTGGTCTTTCCCCTCAAGGGGCTCCCAGTCAAATGGAGGAGGCATGAAAGGGACCTGGGACACTTACCCAGTGCTTCTCTTCTTTGAATTTCCCAGCTATCCTGAGCAAGCGTGTCCTCAAGCTGGCATTTGAGGCTTGGTCACAAGTTAGTCCCTGCCCACTTTTCTGGTGCAGGACTTGGGACCTACCTACCCATCTTTGGGCTTAAAGCCAGACAGGTGCACCAAACTCACCAGTGCTTTGCGTGCTGGGTGGGCCCTCTGCCTGAGGGTCTTCTCAAAAACTCCTGCTCAAATGTCCCCTCCTCTCTGGAACCTTCTCTGCTGTCACTTCCACCCTTCTCACCATGCAGGGCTGGAGGGGGCAGGGGTGGATGTGAGGGGGCTTCTAAAGCCACCAGGTAATGGGACATCTGGCTAGGTGGAGGAAGAGGGAATAAACCAACTGTAGTTGTCTATTCTCCCCGCATCCCTACCCCAACGCCAACAGGGCCACATGGGGCTGGCCTGTGACTGCCCGGTTCAGTATGAATCTGTGGGTGCTTGTTTTGAAAGTATTTTACACCCTCTCTTTCCTGCTACTGTAAGCTCCATGACTCAGCCTCTCCATCTTCATATTACTCCTGGCCCGGGTGAGTCCCTCCTAAATAGTTCCTAAGTCCTGGAGAGGGTAAATGTTAGCATGAGCGTTCACTATGGTTGAGAGTTTAGTCCTTAGGGGTTGGGTGTTGGATTCTGTCCTGCCACTTACTGCTGCGGGATCCTGGGCAAAATACTGAACCTCTCTGAGCTTCCAGGATTTGTCCTCTGTATAACGGGGGTAGTGATGACACCTACTTCTTAGGGTTTCGTGAACGTTGAATGGTGTAACTCACGCAGCCATAGCGTTTAGCAGAGTGCCTGGCTCATCGCAGTGCTCCGTTCCTGGGAGCTGTTGCTATTTATTCAGCTCCGTCTTTCCATTCTGGCACCTCTAGAGCGCTTGCCCCTTGAAAAGAGGCGAGGGAGGGCTCCCACTCTGGGACGGCCGCAGTGGTTCTCAGAGCTTGGGGTGGGGGTGGGCTTGGGGCGGTTCCGGGCAGGGGGGTGGCCGCGGGCCTGGAGCTGTCAGAGGAGGTCCCTGGGGACTGGGAAGAGGGGGGCGGAAGCCGGAGCCGAGGTCGGATCCGGCAAGGTGGGCAGAGCAGACATCCTGCGGGGGCGCCCCCCGCCCGGACGGAGGCACGGTCCCGGGGGAGCCGGCCCAGGCACCGCGGCCATCGGAGCTGGGACGCCGGGTCTGGGGCTACAGAGCCGCCGCAGGGGCCGGACGAGGGCGCCCCCTGGCGGGACACCGCGGCATCGCCCCGGGTCTCTCACTCTGGTCCTCACCAGGCTGGGTGGGGTCTTCGCGGAGGAAATTCCCCGCAGGGAGGGGTGTCGGGGACTCCGGAGAGCTGTTTCGGGCTCCGGACGCTTTCCTGGGCTCCAAAACTGGGAGTGACGCTTTTGAGCCCTCACGTGTGCTGCGTACTGCATTAGGCAGATGGCAGCTCACGGCACAGGCATTGGCACGCGGTGGGTCCGCCAGAGTCCTCTTCTCCCTTAGCCTCATTCCTCGGGCTTCTGGGCAGGGGTGTTGGGCTCAAGCCTGAGAGGGTCCTCCGGTATGGAAGGGGTGAGGGTTGTGCAGCTCCAGACCCCCATCCTGGGTGCCCCCAGGGCTCGCTCTGCCTGCGGGGCCCCCCGAGGACTGGACCCTGTGTATGGCGTGTGATGAGTCGGGGTGGGGCTGCGGTGGGGCTGGGTGGAGGTCTGTGATGTGTGCTGCTGTCAGTGAATCTGAGTGTGGCTGTGCTGTGGTGTTAGTGTGGGAGCGTCTGTATGTGTTGAGACATGTGTGTTTGTGTATATTTTTAGGGGGATGTGTACAAGTATGACTGAGTGTGTCTGTGGTCAGCGGTGTGTGTGTGTAATCAGATGTGTGTGTACTCAGATGTGTGCGTCTGTGTTCAGAGGTTTGTGTGAGTCCGTGTGATGACTGTTCAGGTGTACACAGCTGTTCAGGGTGGCTTCTGCTCGTGTGATGCAGGTTGGGGTGTGTGTTGGGGCTGAGGGGTGAGCTTAGCCTGCTTGAGGAGGGAGTGAAAGCCCTAATCAATTTCTACCTAACAGAAGGGTGGCGGCCCCCCTGTCCTTTCTGCTCCCCTCAGCCCCATCAGGACCAATATTTTCCTTTCCTGTCTCCCCTGACCCCCACCTGCACCAAAGGCCAGCTCTTTATGCCTCATTTTAGAGACAACAAAGCCAGGCCGAAGTGCAGGGGCACTGGCCCAGGAACACTCGGCCAGAAAGCAGTGGAGCCAGGGTCTTGGCTGGAATCCCGACTCCAGCCTGAATTCTTGCCTCTCCCAGGAGGGGCCTGTGCACCCTTCGCCCAGCCCGAGGCTGGGGCGAGGACGGCTTTCTGGGCTGGGCTGCGTGGGGAGCAGGACACAAAAGGCCCAGTGTCTGCCCCTGCCTCCTCCTCCTGGCCCTGCCCTGCTCCAGGAGCCGGGTGGGTGTCCAACGCCAGACTGGGCAAAGAGGGGCACGTGATACTCATGCTCACGTGGGCACCCAGCCCCAGCAGTGGACCCACCTGCCCCCCGCACCGTCCCATGGGCTGGCTCTGGTTTGGGTGTGACGAGGAAACAAAGCTCTGGTCGCATTTTAGGATCCTGGCACCAGCTCTCAAAGCACTCCAGCTTGCCCTGCTCTGGGAAGGGATTGATGAGTAATTAAGATCATGATGATAACAACACAACATATTAAAAGAAACAGAATGATTCCTACTGTTTGCTGAGGCCTGACTATGTGCTGTTGCTAAGTTCTGGGGAGGCAGTGATGCAGGCTGGTTAGGACCTTGGACCGCAGCGTCAGCCAGAGCCAGGATTATTTCCCAGCAATGTTGTCCAGCTGTGTTACCTCGGGCAAGTTGCTTAAAGTCCCTGCTTCAATTTCCCCACTGTAAAATGACAAGAGGTGAAAAATATATATATATATTATATAATATATAATATTATATTATATAATATTATATTATATTATATATATATTATATTATATAATATATAATATATAATATATATTATATATATTATATATATTATATATTATATTATATATATAATATATAATGTATATAATATATATTATATATTATACAAAATATATAATATAATATATATTATATATTATACAAAATATATAATATAATATAATATTATATAATATATATATATTATATATATATATAATATAATATTATATTATATATAATATATTATATATAATATATATTATATATAATATATTACATATATAATATATATTATATATAATATATTATATATATAAATATATATTATTATATATTATATATATAATATAATATAATATAATATATGTTATTATATATTACCTATTATTATCTATAATATATATTATAGATAATATATAATATATAATATATATTATATTATGTAATATATATTATTATATATTATCTATAATATATAATATAATATAATATATATTATTATATATTATCTATTATTATCTATATTATATATTATATATTCTATTATATTTATATAATATATAATATATTATATATTATATATATTATATTATATTATAATATATTATATATTATATATTACATTATATATTATATATTATATAAATATATTATATATTTTATATAATATTATATTTATATAATATATAATATATTATATATTATATATAATATATTATATTATATTTATATAATATATATTATATAATATATTATATATATTGTATTATATTTATATAATATAGATTATATAATATATATATAAATAATATATTATATATATACACACACACATATACTTTAAAACCCATCCTGCCATTGAATACGTGCAGCAAGTATTTGTCCTTATTTTTGCGATCTTTTTGGCTCCCTGTGGTGACCTAGGAGGTAGGTATTGTTATTCCCACTCTACAGACAAGAAAACTGAGGCTGAGCCATTTGCTGTGGGTCACAAAACAAGGGGTGTCCAGGCTGGATTCTGATGCCAGGTCCTGTATCCCAGGCTGTATTCTCCCGCTGACATTGATAGGTTAGGTCATTGCTGATAGTGTTAACCCTCTAAGGGTCCAGAAAGTGCTTCCATGTGCATTGACTTTGACTCTTTTGACTGTCATCAGTATTTTATTTTAGTTTTTTTTTTTGAGATGGAGTTTCTCTCTTGTTGCCCAGGCTGGAGTGCAGTGGCTCAATCTTGGCTCACCCCAACCTCTGCCTCCTGGGTTCAAGTGATTCTCCTGCCTCAGCCTCCCGAGTAGCTTGGATTACAGGCATGTGCCCCCAAACCCGGCTAATTTTTGTATTTTTAGCAAAGACAGGGTTTCTCCATGTTGGTCAGGCTGATCTCGAGCTCCCAACCTCAGGTGATCCGCCCACCTCAGCCTCCCAAACTGCTGGGATTACAGGCATGAGCCACTGTGCCCAGCGACTCTCATCAGAGTGTTAAGATGAGTATTTAATATTAGCATCTCCCTTGGATGAATGGGGAAAATTAAGGCCCAGAAAGAGACAGTGGCTTGTCCAAGGTTACACAGCAAGTAAATGGCAGAGTCAGCATTCTAGGTCTTTCCATTAATAAACAGCATGCTTTTAGGCAATTATGGTTTGGGGGTATGCCTACTGTGCTACTGCGTGTCGGGCTGCTTACTAACACTGTACCCACATGATCCTTGGTGATTCTCTTTTTTTTTGAGATAGAGTCTAACTCTGTTGCCTAGGCTGGAGTGCAGTGGTGTGATCTTGGCTCACTGCAACCTCCATCTCCCCACTTCAGGTGATTCTCCTGCCTCAGACTCCCGAGTAGCTGGGACTACAGGCACCCCCCACCATGCCCGGCTATTTTTTTTTTTTTTTGTATTATTAGTAGAGACGGGGTTTCACCGTGTTAGCCAGGATGGTCTCGATCTCCTGACCTCATGATCCTCCCACCTCGGCCTCCCAAAGTGCTGGGATTACAGGCGTGAGCCACCGCGCTCGGCCGATCCTTTGTGATTCTTATAACATCCTCTAGTCATTCCAAATTCTACTGGGTTTCTTCACTGGTCCTGGCTCTGTGTATACCTGTATCTCCACCCCTCGGAACTTGGACCCCCAGAGGACCAGACCAAAATGTGATTTACCACGGAGTGCCCAGGGCCAGCACTGGGCCTGGCACAAAGTAGGTGCCCAGGCTGGTGGGAAACACATGGTTCCACAGGCAAGAGAGGTTATCAGGAGAAGTGGGTTGATGGGAGGCTGGGTGTGGTGGCTCACACCTATAATCCCAGAGTTTTAGGAGGTCAAGGCAGGAGGATCACTTATAGGACTTCGAGGCTATAGGGAGCTGTGATTACACCACTGCGCTCTAGCCTGGTGGCAGATTGAGGCCCTGTTTCTAAAAAGGAGAAAGAAGAAAAGAGGGGGTTGATGTGAACTGGTGAGGGAATATAACTGGACCACTGGACCAGTGGACTCAGGATGGGAGGTCACAAGGCCACCCTGAAAGGCACATATCTGTGCTGAGACAGAAAGGGAAGGTGGCCATGACATATTTACATTCCACGGCGACGTGGTCCTGTGGGATATTTTGTGCCAGACATTAGTTATGATTTTAAGAGTGTAGTATTTATCTCTTTTAATCCTCGAAATGTCTCACTTAATTCTCAAAACTTGAGGTTGGTGCTTAATTCTCAAAACTTGAGGCTGGTACAAGTGTTAGTTTCCTTTTACAGATAAAGAGATTTAGGTATAAGGTGGAGGTTATGCAACTGGCAGGGTTGGGATTTGAACCCCGGCCATCCGCCTCCCTCCAGGCAAAGATTGGTGTGGGTGGGGGTGAGACGCACCCTCAGTTGTCCACTTTCATTCGTCCCACAGTTCTGTGAAGGTCTACCTTAGCTCTCCTTTTCTTTTTGATTTTTTTCTTTTTGTTGAAACAGAGTCTCACTTTGTCGCCCAGGCTGGAGGGCAGAGGCGCGATCTCGGCTCACTATAGCCTCCGCCTCCCGGATTCAAGCGATCCTCCCACCTCAGCCTCCTGAGTAGCTAGCTTTCCTCAGTTTTAAATGAGGAAAGCAGGCTCCGTATATAGAGGAGTTCTCCCCTAATTTTCTCTCAGCACAGGCCCAGTCCGCCGTTCCTTCCTGGTTCCCATCCCTCCCTCACCGCCGCCCGTGAGCAGGACCGGGCACGCAGCAGGCATTCATGGAGTGCTGCTGATGGATGCCTGGACCGGGTGCCCTGGGCTCTGAGCCCGGGGCGGGGGTGGGGCCAGAGCCGAGCCCCGGGGGGAGAGGTTGGGAGGGCGCGGAGGGGAGGGGCGCAGGGGGTGCGGGTTGGGGGTGCGCAGGCGGTGCGGCTGGGGCTGGCGGGAGAAGGGTTAAGAACAAGCACTCATTAACTGCCTCCCGCTTGCTGGGCCCACGTGCAGGGTGGCCTGGGCTTAGGGTGCGGGGAGCCTTTGGGTGGCCCCCTGAGAGCTGGTCTTCCAACACATGGGACCCCCGGAGTTCAGCCTGAGCCCCCGGGGAGCTGTCAGGACGGGTCCTCTCTGCGGTGAGCCAGCGTCTGGGGCCCGCGGCTCCCCTCGAGAAACGCCTGTTGCTGCTTTTGTTTTTCCATCAACAACCGGGCTTACGTAAACTCCTCGCCGGCTCGGGGCTGCCAGCGCGGGGGAGGCGGCCTTATCTGATAGGGGCTGTGCCAGGGCCGGGGTTCCCTGCGTGTCCCGGCACAGGCCCCGCGGAGAGAGCCCGCTCGGTGGGCGGGGGGCGGGGATTGGCACCCCCGGGGGGTCTGTCCTCCCAATCCCAGAGGGGACAGCTGGGTCCTCTCCCTGCTAGACATAACCAGGGGCAGTGGTCCTCAACCTTCGACCTGCAGGTGTCCAGCAGGAAAAGGACCCTCTTCAACCGCGCCCACTGAGAGGGGTAAGGGGCCTGCAGTGATGCTGGGGTGGCTTCGTCACCAGAGTCACCTGGCTTCCAACCCCAGCTTTATGCTAGGCTGGTGGTGCTCGGAGTACAATGTGCTTGGGAAAAAGGGCCCAGGAATCAGGGGAGGAGGGAGGCGGGGGAGACGGCGGAAACTTTTTGTTTTGAATTTTTTTCCAAAACTCCAGAAATGCGCGATAGTACAATGAACTCGTACATGCCCTTCCTAGATTCACCAAGTGTCAACCTTCTGACACTTTTGCACGCTTGCTGTCTCTCCCCATCCCCTCCCCATGTATATCCTTGAGGTGGACAATATTTTTGTCCCCATTTTACAGGTGGGGAAACTAAGGTTTAGATAGCGGAGATAACTTGTCCAAGAAAGTATCGAAGCTGGCATTTAATCTCAGATCTCAGATGAAAACTTTTACTCTTTTGCTTTCTTGGTGATTTTTCTGAGTTATATACATTTCCTTCTCTCTCTCTCTCTCTCTTTTTTTTCCTGAGCTGTTACCACATACACATAGCATGTGTAAAATATGCAGTTTCCCTAGCCCGACATCCTAGTTCCTTACTTAAAAGCAGGCTCTGTTACCCGTTTCTTGCCCGTCTTTCCAGAGACATTCTATGCCTGTGAAGACGTGTTCATAAAACATATTTTACAAAATGGTATGTGTGTGTGTGTGTGTGTGTGTTTTGTTGTTGTTGTTGTTGTTTTGAGACAGAGTCTCTCACTGTATTCCCAGGCTGGAGTACAGTGACACGAGCATGGCTCCCTGCAGCTTCCACCTCCCAGGCTCCAAGCGATCCTCCCATCTCCGCCTCCCTAGTAGCTGGGACCAGAAAGTGCACCATCATGCCTGGCTAATTTTTCTATTTTTTGTAGAAACGGGGTTTCGCCATACTTGTCAGGCTGGTCTTGAACTCCTGGGCTCAAGCAATCCTCCTGCCTCAGCCTCACAAAGTGCTGGGATTACAAGTGTGAGCCACTGTAGCCAACCTTACAAAATGATATTGCATTGGACACATTTTTCTGCACTTTGCTTCCCCGCTCCCTGCCCCTTAACTGTCATATCACAGAGACTTCTCCATACTGGAAATATAAAATGCTCCCTTCTTTTAAACCAGTGCATAGTGTTCCACTGAACAGATGTTCCAAAATTGATTTCACCGTCCCCTATGGACAGGAAATTAGGCTGTTTCCAATCTATTGTTATTATAAGCAAAGCTGCAACACATATCCACATTCATACATCAGTTTGCACGTGTGCAAGTCTATTTGTATGGTAAATTCCTAGAAATGGAAATGCTGGGTTAAAGGGTATGCGGATTTTGAATTTACTTAGATATTGCCAAATCACTCTTCAGGGAGGTTGCACCAATTTGCCCTCCCACTCACGATGAATGAGAATGTCTGTTTCCCACACTCTTGCCAACACAGCGTGTTATCGAACCTTTTTTATCTTTGTCAATCTGTTAGATATAAAATAATATCTCGTAGCTGTAATCTCATTTCTCCTACTACAAGAGAGGTTGACCATGTTTTCATATGACTAAGAATCATTTACATTTCCTTTCCTGGGAACTGTTTGTTTATATCCTTTGCCTATCTTTTAATTAGGTTGGTTTTTTTTTTCTTCCTGATATGTAGGAGCTCTTAATATCAGCCCTTTGTTGATAACATATGATGTGTCTATACTATATGTGTCTTTTGACTTTATTTATATTATTTGTATGCAGAATTAAAAATAATTTTATGTGGCTAAATTTATCAATCTTTTTATTGCTGGATTCAGTTTTTTAAAATCCATACTTTAAAAGGCCTTCTTTACTGTACGAATGTAAAGTACCCCCAGGTTTTCTTCATTCTAGAATTTGTTTCTGTGGAAGATGTGAGGTAGGGACTCTGCTCTTTCTCTCTGGGTGACTCTGGTTGTCCCAACACTATTGATTGAATAATCTATCTTTTTGTCATTGATTAGCAATGCCACTTTTATCATATACTAAATTCCTGTAATATATGTAGCATTTGAGTGCTTTAGCAGTTTCCCTGGGCTATCCTAACACATTCCCACAAACTGGCTAGCTGAAAACAACAGAAATTCATTCTCTCGAAGTTCAGGAGGCTGTAAATCTAAATTAAGGTGTCCGCAGGGCCACGTTTCTTCTGGTGATGCTGGTGAACAGACCGTGCCACGCATTTCTCCTAGCAGCCGGTGGTTGCGGGCATTCCTGAGGTTGTGGCAGCTTCACTCTAATCTCTGCCTCTGTCTTCACATGGCCTTCTCTCTGAGTTTATGTCTGTGTCCAAATTTCACTCATTTTGTGAGGACACCAACCATTGGATTAGGGTCTAATCCAATACGTCCTTCATCCAGTATAGCCTCATCATGATTTAATTACATCTACAATGATACTGTTTCTAGTTAAGGGCACGTTTGCAGTACCAGGGGTTAGGACTTCAATGTGTCTTTTATTGGAGGGGCACGATTCTACCCGTTACAACTATGCATTCTTTTTTTTTTTTTTTTCCTTTTGAGATGGAGTCTCGCTCTGTCACCCAGGCTGGAGTGCAGTGTCTCCACTCACTGCAACCTCTGCTTCCTGGGTTCAAGCAATTCTCCTGCCTCAGCCTCCTGAGTAGCTGGGATTATAGGCATGCTCTACCACACCTGGCTAATTTTTGTATTTTTAGCAGAGATGGGGTTTCACCATGTTGGCCAGGCTGGTCTCCAACTTCCAGCCTCAGGTGATCTGCCCGCCTCGGCCTCCCAAAGTGCAGGATTACAGAAGTGAGCCACTGTACCTGGCCACTTTCAATTTTTCTATTCTGTTCTATCGATCCGTCTGTCTAAAATGTGCCAATACCAGTGTTTAAAATATCATAGATTGATCTTATGTTCTAATATGTGTTAGACTAGTACCGGCTCATTGCTCTTTTCTTTCAAAATTTTTGTGTTTATATTTTCCTTGTTTATATCATATTCCTTGTTTATATGGAGTTTAGAATCAACTTATCGGCTTGCTTATTTTTAAAAATCCTATTGGTGTTTTTATCAGAACACACACACACCATTTTACATGCTCAAGTTCTCATTTGTGCCCCTCAGCAATTTATTAATATTCACTTCCAATAAATCTCATACATTTTATTTTTGTTACATTGATTTCTAAATATTTTATCTTTTCGGCTGCTATCATAAACAGGAACTTCTCTTTCACTATTTCTTCTAACTGGTTCTTTACCTTGATGAGGACTATTAATTACAATATACTAATTTTGCAATCAACCACCATACTGAGTTCTTGTATTATTATTATATATTTTGAGACAGGGTCTCACTCTGTTGCCCAGGCTGCAGTGCAATGGCATGGTCATAGCTCCCCGCAGCCACGAACTCATGGGCTCAAGCAATCCTCCTGCCTCAGCCTCCTGAGTAGTTGGGACTATGGGCATGCACCACCATGCTTGGCTAATTTTTTAATTGTTTGTGGAGATAGTGTCTTGCTATATTGCCCAGGCTGGTCTTTTTTTTTTTGGAGGGGGGGACGGAGTCTCGCTCTGTCGCCCAGGCTGGAGTGCAGTGGCGCAATCTCGGCTCATTGCAAGCTCCGCCTCCTGGGTTCATGCCATTCTCCTGCCTCAGCCTCCCCAGCAGCTGGGACTACAGGCGCCCGCCACCACACCCGGCTAATTTTTTTGTGTTTTTAGTAGAGACGGGGTTTCACTGTGTTAGCCAGGATGGTCTCGATCTCCTGACCTTGTGATCCGCCCACCTTGGCCTCCCAAAGTGTTGGGATTACAGGCATGAGGCACTGTGCCTGGCCGCCCAGGCTGGTCTTGAACTCCAGGCCTCAAGCAATCTTTCCATCTTGGCCTCCCAAAGCACTGGGATTACAGGTATGAGCTACCATACCAGGCCTCTTATATTATGTATAATTGCTTTTCAGTTGATTCTGTAAACAATAACCCATATTTCTCCTCCTTTCTAATTCTTATACTTCTCATTTCTTTTCCTTGTCTAATTGTGTCGGCTGGTACTTTGTCAGAACAATGTTAAGTAATAGTGTTAAAAACAGATGGCCAGGCATGGTGGCTCACACCTGTAATCCCAGCACTTTAGGAGGCCGAGGTGGGTGGATCACCTGAGGTCTTGAGTTCAAGGTCAGCCTGGCCAACATGGTGAAACCCCGTCTCTACTAAAAAATACAAAAATTAGCCGGTCGTGATGGTGGGCGCCTGCAATCCCAGCTACTCGGGAAGCTGAGGCAGGAGAATTGCTGGAACCCGGGAGGCGGAGTTTGCAGTGAGCCAAGATCACGCCATTGCACTCCAGCTCGGGCCGATGACAGCGAGACTCCGTCTCAAACAAACAAACAAACAAACAAACCACAAAACAAAACAAAAAATACAGACACAGTTTCTTACTCTTGATCATAATGGGAATGCTTTCAGTGTTTCGTCTTTAAGCATGATGCTGGCTTTTAGGTTGAAACCAGTATTTTATCATGTTTAAACATTTTCCCATTTTATTAAAAAAGAAAAGCTCTTTCTAAACTTTCTAGGCTGTCTCCTTCTCTGGCCTTCTCTACATGCAACCCAGACCCGGCAGTACTGTTAGTCACTCACCTCCTGAGTGCGCCATGTTGTATAAGGAATTCTAGCCATTGCCCCTTGCTTGTCCCTCTTCATGGAATACCCTTCCCCCAAGCTTCTCTCAGGCAAGGCCCAGATAAATATCATCTCCTCTGGGAAGCTTCCCAGGCGGTTCTTCCCTTGACCTTGTCTCTTCCGAGCCCTTCTCATGATGACCTATATATAATTTCCTGCGTTCACCTCCGCTCTCCACACCAGCCTGTGAGCATCCTGGTGTGTGTGTGTGGGCATGGGGGTGACATGCTGGGTTACTTCCATGTGCTTGGACTAGGGCCCCGATAGAGTAAATACATGATCAGTGTGGTTTTGGATGAATGAATACTAAATAAAAGCTAACATTTACCAAGTACTCAGTAAGTGCCAGGCCCCAGGGTAAGCACTTTCCACTCACTGTCTCATTTAATACAACACCCCTGTGAGGCAGAGGTGTATTGTCTCCACCTTGAGATGAGCAAGTGAAATCTCAGAGAGGTTAAGTAACATATGCAAGGTCACACAGCTAGGAAGTGAATCCAGGTTGGTTTGACTCCAGGGCTGAGGCTTTAAGTCTCTAGGCCATTCTGAATGTCTATAAATGTTAGCTTTTATAGCCATTAATACAGTACATGTATGAATGAACAAATAAATACAGTAAATGTATGAATGAACAAATGGTACCCAATGAGGCCTGGGAGAGTGGGGTGGTGCTAGGCTTGGACATGGCACCTGTCCGAGTGCCATGGAGAGGAGCCCTGAGATGGTGATTCTTTTATTTATTTTTTCTTTTTTTGGTAAATACAAACCCTTGTATCAAGGGCTGACTTTCAATAGATTGCAGCGAGGAAGCTGCTCTGCTACGTATGAAACCCTGACGTGATCATGATTTTTTTTTTTTTAGACAGAGTCTTGCTTTGTTGCCAGGCCGGAGTGTGGTGGCACGATCTCGGCTCACTGCAGCATCCGCCTCCCTGGTTCAAGCAATTCTCCTGCCTTAGCTTCCTGAGTAGCTGGGACTACAGGCACGTGCCACAGTGCCCGGGTTATTTTTGTATTTTAATAGAGATGGAGTTTCACCATGTTTGCCAGGCTGGTCTGGAACTCTTGACCTTAGGTGATCCACCTGCCTCGGCGTCCCAAAGTGCTGGGATTACAGGCGTGAGCCACCGCTCCCGGCCGAGATGATGTTTAAGTGACCCAGAGGGTGGAGCTAGGTGTCGGTGCAGGGGTGGGAAAATGGGACTACCTGATCTGGTTGGCTCAGGACTGAGGGTTTTCCTGGAATACTGGACTTTCTAGTGCTAAAGTCAGAGAAGCCCTGGCCAAACCTGGATGAGGTGGTCACACGAGAGGTGCGGCCATAAGCTCCAGATTTCCTCTCTGTGTGAGCAAAGGATTCTCATGGTCAGGACTAACTAGGGAGTAGGGAGCCAGCCCTAGCAGAGAGTGAGCTCCCTGTCATACGAGGATTAAAAACAGGACAGGGGACACTTTCACTTTCATATTTTCCCCTCATCTCTTTGGGATTCCTGGGTGATCTCAACTTGGGGTGTGGGCTCCCAGAATGGTTCTGCTTTGTCCCAAGCTATAGGGTTCCTGGAAAGGACTGAGACAGGCTGAAGGCCCAGTTGCTCACCGTTTGATGGCTGAATGCTCCTCTGGATGGCCTAGGAGGTGTGTAAGTGGGCAGAACTGACAACATGTATCACGTGAACCTCCTGCCAAGCCCAGGAGCTCCTCCTTCTAATAGCCCTCCTGAGGAAACGACCCAGGAAAGGGGGACAGAAAACTGGGACTCAGAGGGGTGAATGAGGAGATGGGGTGGGCGGGGGAGCAGGAGCTTGAGTCACCCACCTCCATCAATTGAGTGGTGGATACCTGGGGGCAGGAGCCACTCCGAGGCAGGAAAACCCACCTGATCCATCCCCCAGGACCCGGACTGGACTTTAAGCTCAGCAGAGCCCCCAGCGCAGGCTCTGGAACTCTCCTGGTGGGGTCACAGCAGCAGGATAGGCAAGTCTCACAGGGGAGGGCTGGTGGCGGGGGCAGGTCCCCAGCAGGGTGTCTCATCAGGCCTGAAGTTTCTCCACGTTGCAGCTGGGGATGGACACACAGGAATAAGAGAGAGAAATGGCTGGTGTTCGGGGTGGGGAGAGCTGGAATTTATTTAAAGCCCTCTGTACTTGTTGACTAACAGTGAGCTTGTATTTTGTTTTGTTTTGGCTGGTATATACTTTACAAAATTATTTGTGAAAGTGGCATATAACATGCATACAGTAAAGTGTACTTATAAGTGTATAGTTTGATGATTTTTTACATATGTGTATACACCCATGTAACCACGCCCACATCAAGGTATATATGTTTCCAGCACCCCAAGAAGTTCCTTTTTACCTTTTCCTGGTCTATATCTGCCCTCAGAGGTAACTATGGTCCTGTCTTTTATCATCTTGAATAGTTTTGCCTGTTCTTGAACTTCGTGGACATGGAATAATACAGTAAAATGCTCTTTTGTGCCTGGAGTTTTGACTCCGTGTTATTGATAGTGACAGGAGGCAGCCAAATGCCTAGGCAGACAGGGGTGAGTCTCCAGTGACACCTGACCTTCCAGCCACAGACAGTCCCGGGTAAATCCTCAGATCGGACTGAAAACCCGTCTTCCATTTGGCATGCTTTCCTCTGATTGATCCTAATCCTTCACCTATTTTACCTACCCTTTCCTAATTGGTTTTCTACAATGTCATGCCCACCTTTGAGTGGTGTCTTTGCTTTAACCTTTTGTGCATACTCAAAAACCAGTCAACATGCATTCCCTGTTATGATCCCATAAAAACCCCTGGGCTCAGCCATACTGGGGACTTTCCTGCCTTTGGGTAGGAGAACCACCCCTCATGTCACCTCTTTTTGCTGAGAGCTTTCCTTTCACTTAATAAATTCTACTCCACTCACTCTCTGGTGTCTGCATGCCTCATTCTTCCTGGTCATGAGACAAGACCCTGGACCCAGCTGAGCTAAGGAGCAGAAAGATAGCATCATTATAATGGTGTGATTCACCTGTGCTGTTGCACGTATCAGTGGTTTGTTCCTTTTTTACTGCTGTCCATTGTAGAAATGTGTCACGAATCACTGATCCAGTCTCCTGTTGATGGGCATTTGGGTTGTTTCCAGTTTGCCTGTTTGGGCCATTATGAACAAGTCTGCTATGAACATGTGTGTCAGGCCTTTTGGTGGCACTCACATCTTGGGTGTATACCCAGGAATGGAATTGCTGGGTCATAGCTGAGGTGTATATTTAACAAAGCCTATACTTAGTACTTTTGTTATAAGAGAAACTTGGAAAAATCAACAAGAGATTTTTTATAACTTTAAAAGGAGTACATACAAAAAGTTGTTTGGGAGGTGAGCCCAGAGTTCTCTGGGGCCCCAGTGGCAGCTTCTGGAGTGTGTGGCTTGGATTCCTGAGGGGAGGGTCAAGCTGGGCATGGAGCAGGGAGGGAATGGGCTATACCTGGGCCCTTTCAGGCCCCTCCCAGGGAAGGGAGGGTAAGGTCTGCCAGGATGCTATCACAAGGGGCAGATCTGATAGGTGCTCCTATAAAGAGTCTGATTGGGGACCTCACTCTCACCACCTGTGCAATGGGCCAGTGCATGGTGGACTCAGTAGCTTCTGAACCTCTGATGTCTTTGGGCGTCTGCTTGGGAGCCTCCTCTTTCAGCCCCTACATTACAGTCTGTGGCAATACCGACTCTGGCAGGTTTTAAGGATCGGGGGAGGGTCCCTGAGCCCCAAAGCTTCTGCCAGGGTGAACCCTGTGGATCAGGGCCCCAGAGACCTCCTCCCACCCCCAGCCTGGCCCCAGCTGTGCCTCAGGCTCTCTGGGAGCTGGTGGGGAGACAAGGGGAGCAAGGCTCAGCTTTTTTCATGAAGCCGGAGCAGCTGCTGCCCAGAGTTTGGGAAGCTGTTGTTCTGCCAGTGGGGTTCCCCAAGGGAAATACCAATGCCAGGGCCCTGAGCACAGCCAGGTGATCCAGTCACCCCCAGTGAGCTCAGGGCTTGCCCCCATGCCTAGCAGCTGAGCAGAAGCACTTAGCAGCCCAATCAAATACTTCTCAGTCTGGTGAAAATGCTCAGCAGTGTGTTTAAATGACTCAGCCACCCAGCAGCAGTGCTCAGAGGGCCAGTGAAGTTACTCACTGAAACTAGAGTACTGCTTATCAGTCTACAGTAGCATTCATTCATTTGGGGGAAAAAAAACCCCAAAAACTAAACCAATAACCACAGAATGGTTCTGAGTCCTTATCTTGGCCCTGGCCCTTCTTTGCTGTGGTTTCCTTGTAGGGATGTCCACTCTCTTTGTGGTTTGTTGGGATAAGTCAATGCACTGATGTCTAGAAAGGGCTTCTCGTAGCGGTCGGCACGCAGTGGGCTTTCAGTGATATTTACTGAGGGCCTGCTGTAAGCCAGATCCTATTGTTGCAATTACTCCCGCCCTTGAGGAGTAGGAGGCGGAGCTTTGGGCAGGGACAGTTTCTATGAACAAAATGCATGAGCTTTAGTCATGGCTTGAAATATTATGTGAGCCTTCAGAATTCTTTTATTTATTTAATTTATTTATTTTTTGAGATGGAGTCTCGCTCTGTCACCCAGGCTGGAGTGCGATGGCATGATCTTGGCTCACTGTAACCTCTTCTTCCCAGGTTCAAGCAATTCTCCCTGCCTCAGCCTCCTGAGTAGCTGGGATTACAGGCACCTGCCACCATGCCTAACTAATTTTTGTATTTTTAGTAGAGAGGGGTTTTGCCATGTTGGCCAGGCTGGTATCGAACTCCCAACCTTAGGTGATCCGCCTGCCTCGGCCTCCCAAAATGTAGGGATTACAGGCGTGAGCCACTGTGCCCAGCTCAGAATCCTTTTAGAGTGTTCTCTCTGGTCCTCCATTGTCTGTGTTTTAGAAAGCCCTGATTCGCGGCCAGATTCATTCCTCCTACCTTCCCATTTTCCCTTCTCATTCTCCCTTGTCAACCTCACCCGCTGTCAAGTTCTCTTCTGGCTACTGGGCTTCAGAGATATTGGACTTGGGCCCTGTGAAAACAGGTGATTAGAACACATTAGAAGGTATAGTGAATCTACTGATAATATAAATACAGTTAAGTTTCTGTCTGCCCATTTGTCTGGTTCCACATCATGAGCAAATGGCTGGAGGAATTACTTGAAGGTTATGTTTGGTTTGATCTGACTTGGTGGCTCAGGACATAGGGGGAGCAGCCCAAATAGATGGTCAGGGGTCTTCTAGAGTTTCTCAAATTGATGGCTGATGGCAGGCTATTTATTTGTTGATTGTGAGGCCGTGTATATTAAAATGGCGTAGACAAATAAAACAAATGGGTTTTAAATGTGAGCTCCAAATCGGCAGACAATATGGGTGTTAATTCGTGATCAAGCTGCTGATTAGTGGCAACTCCAGATAGCTTCTTTTTTTTTTTGAGACGGAGTCTCGCTCTGTCGCCCAGGCTGGAGTCTCGCTCTGTTGCCCAGGCTGGAGCGCAGTGGGGCGATCTCAGCTCACTGCAAGCTCCGCCTCCCAGGTTCACGCCATTCTCCTGCCTCAGCCTCCCGAGTAGCTGGGACTACAGGCGCCCGCCACCACGCCCGGCTAATTTTTTGTATTTTTAGTAGAGACGGGGTTTCACCGTGTTAGCCGAGTTGGTCTCGATCTCCTGACCTCGTGATCCGCCAGTCTCGGCCCCCCAAAGTGCTGAGATTACAGGCGTGAGCCACCACGCCCGGCCCTCCAGATAACTTCTTAATGATGAGTAGAAATAGGCATTGATTTCTTTTACTATGGATAATGATCTCCCCAGCAATGCAGGAGAAGCCAGTTAGTAGCAATTACAAGAACCAGCATCAATTAAACACTTTCTTTGTGTGATGTACCACGCTAGGCACTTGAATGCATTTTGTCTCCCTGACTCCTCACAATAGCCTGGGGGTGGGAATGCTTATTAGTTCAGAGAGGTTAAGCAACTTATCATCCACCTAGTAAGTGGCAGATCCAGGATTCAAACCCAGGTTTACCTGTCAGATGGCAATGTCCATGCTCTAAATCCCTTGTCTACACTGCATTCTGCCTTGGGACGCTGCAAACTCATCAAATTCAAAACTCCCTCTCCTTCTGTCTGAAACTATAAAGTGAAGAAATTAAGGTTGCTGGATATGAAATCAACCTAGAAAATCCACAGTGTACTACCAGCAATGACCAATTAGAAAATGTAGCTGGGGGCGGTGGCTCACACCTGTAATCCCAGCACTTTGGGAGGCCGAGGCGGGTGGATCACAAGGTCAGGAGATCAAGACCATCCTGGCTAACATGGTGAAACCCCGTCTCTACTAAAATACAAAAAAAAAAAAAAAAAATTAGCCAGGCATGGTGGCCGGTGCCTGTAGTCCTAGCTACTCGGGAGGCTGAGGCAGGAGAATGGCATGAGCCTGGGAGGCGGAGGTTGCAGTGAGCCGAGATCGCGCCACTGCACTCCAGCCTGGGTGACAGAGCGAGACTCCGTCTCAAAAAAAGAAAAGAAACTGTGAATGTAACAGAAAGAAAGATGATATGAAAAGTGTAAGGGCCTAGTAATCAACTAACAAAAGGCGTGTAACAACTCTATGGATAAAATACAAAGTATTATTGAAGAACACACACACTCAAGAATAAATGAAGGTATGTATCATATTCATGGAAAAGAAGACTCAATATCATCAAATGTACTTTGATTTTTCCCGATTGATTCATAAAATCAGTGCAATCAACTAAAATTCCAATAAGATTTGTCATCAAACTTGTTAAGCTGATTCTAAAATTAACACAGAAGGATAAAAGGGCAAGAATAGTGAAGGCCAATCTGAGATAGAACAAGGTAGGGGTCTTGCCCAAACCAATATCCTTATTTATTTATTTATTTATTGAGATAGATTTTCGCTCTTGTTGCCCAGGCTGGAGTGCAATGGTGCGATCTCGGCTCACTGCAACCTCCGCCTCCTGGGTTCAAGCGATTCTCCTGCCTCGGCCTCCCAGGTAGCTGGGATTACAGGCACCTGCCACCACGACTGGCTAATTTTTTGTATTTTTAGTAGAGAGGGGGGTTTCATCATGTTGGCCAGGCTGGTTGCGAACTCCTGGCCTCAGGTGATCCACCCGCCTCAGCCTCCCAAAGTGCTGGGATTACAGGCATGAGCCACCATGCCCAGCCAATGTCCTAATTTATGATAAAACTTTGATAATAAACACATCCTGGTTGTTAACACAGCGATGGACAAATAATGGAACAGAAAAGGGAACCCAGAAATTGATCCAAGTTATATGGGACCTTGGTGTATGATCAAAAGGCATTACAAATCTGTGGAGGGGAAGCATGGACTATTCAAAAATGGGGTTTAGAAAAGTAGCTATCCCTATGGAAAAATTAACCTTGATCCTGTCTCACACCATACACAAAAATAAACTTGAGATGAATTAATGACCTAAATGTGAAAAACAGTTTACAGAAGAAAAGTTGGAAAATTTCCTTATGTCTTGGGATAGGGAAGGAGCCCTTAAGTCACAAAAGCTAGGCATCATAAAGGAAAACATGAAGTTTAAGCTCAGCTACATCAAATATTTCTGTACAATAGATAAACTACCTGCAAAGTTAAAATTCCAACAATAGTCTATGGGAAGGCATTTGCAGCATATATAACAGATACAGGGTTAACATCCAAAAGATACAAAGAACTCCTATAAATCAATAAGAAAAAGACAAACAACCCAATAGAAAAATGGGCAGAGGACCTGAACACAAAACAGGAAACAGGGAGAGTGAATAAGCATAAGAATCAAAGGTGCTTAACCTCTCTTTGTTGATGATTAAACAACAAAGAGAGGCCAGGCGAGGTGGCCCAACACTTTGGGAGGCCGAAGTGGGAGGACCACTTGATCCCAGGAGTTTGAGACCAGCCTGGGCAACATAGTGAGACCCTGTCTCCAAAATAATTTTAAAAAATTTTAAAATTTTAACCAGACATGGTGGTAGATGCCTGTAGTTTCAGCTGCTTGGGAGTCTGAGGTGGGAGGATCACTTGAGCCCAGGAGGTTTAGGCTGTACTGAGCCGAGACCATGCCACTGCACTCTAGCCTGGATGATAGAGTGAGACCCTGTCTCAAAAAAAAAAAAAAAAAAAAAAAACCCCACAAAACAACAAAGAGATTCCATTTTATACCCCTCAGATTCACACAAGTTGGAAGGTTTGACACTATTAAGTTGGTGAAGATGCTGGGAAAGGTGAACTACTGCATTTGAAGATACTACAATTTGATGGTACCTATAAAAGTCAGAAATATGCACACCATGTGACTAGTAGTTCTGCTGCTAAGAATGAACTCTAAAACCCTAGCACATTGGTCAAGGAAGCACTGTGGATGTTAAACTTGGAATAACTCACATGTCTATTAGCAGAGGAATTAAATAAATCTGTGTTACCTATTTATTTATTTATATTTTTACTTATTTATTTATTTATTTTTTGGGGGATGGAGTTTTACTCTGTAGCCCAGGCTAGGGTGCAGTGGCGTCATCTCGGCTCACTGCAACTTCTGCCTCCCAGGTTCAAGCAATTCTCCTGCCTCAGCATCGCAAGTAGCTGGGATTACAGGCATGCACCACCACACCCAACTAAGTTTTGTATTTTTTTAGTAGACAGGGGGTTTCACCATGTTGGCCAGGCTGACCTCAGGTGAACCGCTTGCCTTGGCCTCCCAAAGTGCTGGGATTACAGGCGTAAGCCACCACTCCTGGCTTGTGTTATCTATTTACAAAGTAGAACACCATACATTAACTAAATTGGGCTACATATTGAGTTTTGTAATTGAGTTACATATTTGAACACTGGTTAATTATTAAAAAGTATAATTTTGATTTTTAAAAGTGTTATGGGTTGAATCATGTCCCCTATAAAGGCATGTTTAAGTCCTAATTCCAGGTACCTAGGAATGTGGCCTTATGTGGAAAGAGGGTCTTGTCAGATGTATTCAAGTGAAGAGGAGGTCATTGGATTAGACCCTAATCCAATATGACTGATATCATCATAACAAGAGAGATGTTTAGACACGGACACACACAGAGAGGAGAATGCTATGTGATGACAAAGGCAAGAATTGGAGCGATACAACTCCAAGCTGAGGGATGACAAGGATTGCCGGCCACCACCAGAAGTCAGAAGAGGCAAGGAAGGATTTTACCCAGAGTCTCAGAGAGCACGTGGCCCTGGTGACACCTTGCCTTCAGACTTCTAGCTCCTAGAACTGGGACAGGATAAATTTCTGTTATTTGAAGCCACATGGTTTGTGATACTGTTACAGCATCCCTAAGAAACGAATACAAAAGTAAGTTGAAAGATTATAATATGACACTGTGTTCGACTGTTCTCATATCGCTGTAAGGAAATACTCGAGACTGGGCAACTTATAAAGGAAAGAGGTTTAATTGACTCACAGTTCCACATGTCTGGGGAGGCCTCAGGGAACTTACAGTCATGGCAGAAGACACAGGAGAAGCAAGGCACCTTCTTCGCAAGGCAGCAGGAAGGAGGAGTGTTGAGTGATGCAGGAAGAGCCCCTTATAAAGCCATTGGGTCTCATGATAACTCATTCACTATCATGAGAACAACATGGGGGAACCACTCCCACGATTCAGTTATCTCCACCTGGTCTTTCCCTTGACATGCGGGGATTATGGGGATTACAATTCAAACCGAGATTTGGGTGAGGACACAAAACCTAACCATATCAGACACTATTTATTTAAAATTTTAAAGCATACAAATAGCAGTACTATATATTGTTTATGGCTTTAATGAACTTAGAGGCTGGGTGCAGTGGCTCACGCCTGTAATCCCAGCACTTTGGATGGCGAAGGTGGGAAGATTGCTTGAGCCCAGGAGTTCAAGTTTAGCCTGGGCAACATAGCCAGACTCCTGTCTCTACAAAAAATTAAAAAATTAGCAGGCGTTGTGGTATGTGCCTGTGGTCCCAGCATTTGGGAGGCTGAGGCAGGAGGATCTCTTGAGCCCAGGAGATCGAGGCTGCAGTGAGCCATGATGGCATTATGGCACTCCAGCCTCTGGCTCTGCCTCTGTGTAGAGAAGGGAAATGAAACAGAGGGGGATAAAAAGGACTTCAATTAAAATATCTTCAGCTGGGCACGGTGGCTCATGCCTGTAATCCCCGCACTTTGGGAGGCTAAGGTGGGTGAATCACCTGAGGTCAGGAGTTCGAGACCAGCCTGGCCAACATGGTGAAACCCCATCTCTACTAAAAATACAAAAATTAGCCAGGTGTGGTGGTGTGCACCTGTAGTCCCAGCTACTCAGGAGGCTGAGGCAGGGGAATCACTTGAACCCGGGAGGCAGAGGTTACAGTGAGCTGAGACTGCGCCATGGCACTCCAGCCTCCAGCCTGGGCAGCAGTGCGAGGTTCTGTCTCAAGGAAAAAAAAAATCTTCAACATCTGTTTCTTTTATTTAAAAATGTCTAAAACAAAACTAACAAATTGTTAACATGTATTGACTCGGGTGGTGGGTGCATGGACATTTGTTACACTCTATTCTCTGGATTCTCTGTTACTATATGTATTTGTGACCGTATAGGTGTCTGTGTACAAAAGTGAATTTCCAATATTTGCTCAATGTGTGTGTGCATCTGTGTGTATTTCCCGTGTTCCTGCTGGCTCTGGCGGTCTTGCTGGTGTCTGCTGTACAAACTCGCGTGGTGCCCCGGGCGAGGTGGGAGCAACCTTGTTGGGTCTGCACCCAGAGACTGTGGGTGAGGAGTACAGCTAGATGGTGTACCAAAGGCCTGCTCTCTTCCTACCTCTCCCTGGAGCAGCTCTTGAGTTTCCTGGATAACACAAATACCACAGTGAGAGGCCATGGGGGCAGAGGCAAGTCCAGGGGCTGCCCCTTGACCAACTCCTCAGTCCTTTCTGAATGACTGGCTTCCTAGCAGCCAGGACCATTGATGGCGAGGCACCGAGTTAAGAAAGCAGAAACGATCCAGGGGCAGGTGAGGAGAGAGCTGGGCTGGGCAGGGTCTTCCCTTGCTGAACACTGTCTCCTTTGGGACCATAAGCAAGTGGCTCCCGTCTCTAAGCCACGCACTAGGTCAGGCAGATGACTGGGAACAGGTTGACCAAAGTCACACTTCGCCATGTCACACTCCTGCATCCGTGGAAGGCATCACTCAGCAATCACAGCACGTTTTCTGTCTGAGGTTCCATGCAGTCTCTAAGCCCTTCTCCAGCAGGTCTCCGAGACCCACCCCACGGCCTCAGGGAAGAGGGAAACCTTCCCGGGCTGCAGAGCGAGGAGCGCTCAGGGTCTTTCTGACTTGAATGCTTTTCCACTTCAACCTCCTGGGGGCAGAAAGACCCTGGAAGCCCTCAGTTACCTCATCTGGAAGATGGGGATGAGGCTCCTCTGTGCCTTCCCACGCTGCTGTTAGACTAAAGGAGACATGAGATGCAAAACACACACTCAGCCGATGACACCGAGCCTGCGGGAGGGATGCATGTGTATGGCACAGTGACTGGGAGGTTCCTGGGTCTGTCCTCATTGTGTCTTCCCTCCCTTCCCCCCTAGGCTGGAAGGGGCAGCCAAGATGTCCTGGGCTCCAGCAGACACTGCTGATTCCATTCCGTGTCATGCTCACTCGAACCCTGCAAGGTAAAAAATAATAAGGAAAGAGTAATAAACACACAGAGTGCTTCCACCTCCTGTGGGAATGCATCTTCTAAGGATTTCACATATATGAACTCATTTAACCCTCATAGGCACATTAAGAAGTAGATACTATTAGTTCCCCATTTTGTGGATGAGAAAAACTAAAGCACAGAGAGGGTGAGCCACTTGCACAAGCTCACACAGCTAGCAAATGTCAGAATGAAGGTTTGAACCCAGGTAGCCCTGAGTGTGAACCTTTCCTGCCTTTGATAAGGCCAGCATTGCCACTCCCATTTCACAGATGGGGAGGCTGAGCCTTGGAGAGGACAAGCGCCCATGTCTCCCAGGCCACAAGTGGGTGGTGGTGAGTTCAAGCCTGCCTGCCTTTCCCCAGGCACCATCCTAATTTGCTCTGGGTCCTTCATGTTCTAGGGAAGAATTGCAGGACTCAGGGGCCCCAAATTGCAGGCATCTTAGACACAATGCAGACCCACTGCCCTCTGGGAAAGGGTGAAGCTGCCACCTGGAAGGGTGGAAGTGTCTGGGGGGCCCATGTGGACAGCCTTTTGGGGGCTGAGGAGGGAACAGGGTCTGAGATTGCCAATGTGGCTGGGCCCCTCTTAGGCAGGCTGACCACCTCTTACTGTCTTGGGCCAGGAGGGCAGGTGACATGGGGTCATTTCTGGGCTGTGCCCTATTTGTCTATGTACACTTGAGAGAGACCAAGTGTCTTGTCCAGATCACATAGCTGTGAAGTCCTGGTGTTGAACCCGGGCCTGGGTGGCTCCTGAGCCAGGGTCTTCCTGCCCCTGCTTGTCTATGCACAAGCCTCCTCCTTGGACCCCAGATCTCTGCAGCTCCTCCCACAGGGTTATTTAGACCTGTCTCTGCACAAAGCAGACGCCATAGGGCCATGGGGATGGCGGCCATGCTGGAGGGACCAGGACTGGCTTCTGAGCCTCATACGCAACCCCCAGCCCCCAAACTCACACACGCTCTCATGTAGTCACCCGCAGACACTCTCAGTCACCACACAACTGACACACCCTCACACTCAGTCTTGGGATCACACTCATAAACCCACTATTAGAGGCCACTACTGGGGCAGGAAGACCCTGACTCAGGAGCCACCCAGGCTGGGGTTCGACACCAGGACTTCTCAGCTATGTGACCTTGGACAAGACACTTGTTCTCTCTCAGCCTTATTCTCATCTGTAAAATGAGAATAATGAGGCCCAGCACAGTGGCTCACGCCTGTAATCCCAGCACTGGGAAGCCAAGGTGGGTGTCATCTGAAGTCAGGAGTTTTAGACCATCCTGGCCAACATGGGCCCCTCCTTAGGATCTGGCAGGGCCGACCACCTCTTGCCCTCTTGGGCCAGGAGGGCAGGTGAGGTGGGATCATTTCTGGGCTGAAATGACCCATCTCTACTAAAAATTACAAAAAAAAAATTAGCTGGAGGTGGTGGCCCATGCCTGTAATCCCAGCTACTCAGGAGGCTGAGGCAGGAGAATCTCTCGAACCTGGAAGGCAGAGGTTGCAATGAGCCAAGATTGTGCCACTGCACTCCAGCCTTGGCGACAGAATGAGACTCCATATCAAAATAAGTAAATAAATGAATAAATAAATAAATAAATAAATAAATAAATAAATAAATAAATAGGGCGTAATGACCCACTAGAAACCTCTCAGCGAACCTGATTGGTTCTAAGTCCTTGGTCAGGTTAATCAAAAGGTTGGCAGAAAAGGTAGCAGGGTGCATGGCTCACGCCTGTAATCCCATCACTTTGGGAGGCCAAGGTGAGAGGATCACTTGAGGCCAGGAGTTCAAGACCAGCCTGGCCAACATGGTGAAACCCCGTCTCTACTAAAAATACAAAAATTAGCCGGGAGTGGTGGCAGATGCCTGTAATACTAGCTACCTGGGAGGCTGAGGTGGGAGAATCGCTTGAACCCAGGAGGCAGAGGTTGCAGAGAGCCGAGATCGCACCACTGCACTCCAGCCTGGGCGACAGAGCAAGAGTCCATCTCAAAAAAAAAAAAAAAAAAAAAAAGAGAATCTTAAAAATAGATTCACAAATACCTTAACCGTTTGATATAATATGAAACAATCTGTGGAGGCCAAAGCTGCTGCTTTGAGTTCAGGTCTCCTGACTGGAGTTCTGCCTTGTTTGTTTTGACTGCACCCGTTGGCCTTGCTGACGATTTTCAGCCCTTTTTAAAATGATTTGTAAGTGGAATGCAAGGACACTGGCAAAGCAGTTTGAATCTGGAATTCTACATTGTTATTATCCCCCTCCCACCCCAAATGTCTCCCAAAACTAAACCAACAGATTTATTTTTAGCAATGCATCTTTATTGCATATTTCCAAAGCATTAGATTTAGTTTTTCTCAAAACATTACTTTCTTTTGCAGTCAGATTTCATTACTTTTTGTTTGTTTAGCTAACTATAATTACGACAATAGATACAAATTAGCCAAAGCTTTTTGAGTACACACTTTCCTGATTCTGGAAGCTGACAGCTGAGTCAGTGGGAGGAGAGCTTGGGCAGGGTCGAGAATGCTCTAGAAGCTTAAGCCATCAGCATTTCTGGGTAGCATCCATGTGCCTTGGCAGGGGGATGGAGGGCAGCCATTGATCCAGTGAGTTGGTTAAGTGCAGGCTGGTTAAGATAACACCCGCCGGACCCACCTCACAAGGCTACTGGGAGGATCAGAAACAATTTAGGTCTCTCACCCAGCACGTGAGGGCCTGCTATGACCTGCTGCTCAGGCTACTGCCAGGCATCCCAGTCCCCTTGCACATCTTGTCATAGCACTTGTCACTCCGGCCTGTGAGGGCTTCTTTTTTTGTTTGTGTGTGTGTGGTTTTTTTTTTTTTTTTTTGAGACAGATTCTCACTCTGTCACCCAGGCTGGAGTGCAGTGGCACAATCTCGGCTCACTGCAAGCTCTGCCTCCCGGGTTCACGCCATTCTCCTGCCTCAGCCTCCTGAGTAGCTGGGACTACAGGTGACCGCCACAACGCCTGGCTAATTTTTTGTATTTTTAGTAGAGACGGGGTTTCACCATGTTAGCTATGATAGTCTCGATCTCCCGATCTTGTGATCCGCCCACCTTGGCCTCCCAAAGTGCTGGGATTACAGGCATGGACCACTGCGCCTGGCTGAGGGCTTCTTGAGGACAGAGATGGAGTGTCCTTCCTCTCTGTGTCCTCAGGGTCGAGTGCCGGGGTCTGCTGTGGGGTCCGGTACTTTACTACAGACCATGGGCTGCATACACCTGCACAGGTAAGGGAGCAGTGAGGCACTGGCCAATGCCAGGCATCCTTTCGGAGACCAGGGAAGGACCCTGCCTTCACCATCCCATATTCAGTTCTCCTGTGAGTGCCCACATGCTGGGGCCTGCAGCGCAGGTGGAGTTCAGGCAGCTGTGGGCTGAGCCAACCTCATTTGCCAGCCCTGAATGGAGGGAGGGAGGCAGGCAAGTGGGCCAGACCCTCCATCTGGCACCCCACAGTGGTCCCTGGGGTTCATGCCTTTCTGTGACCTTCCAAGTTGACATGCCCCAGGCCCCCTCTGGGTGACCCTGGGCAGATGCCCAGCAGGAAGAGATGGTCTGGGGCAGGGCAGAGGGTCCCATTATATTCAGCAGCCCCAGCCTCCAGGGTCCCTTTGCTGCGGAACAGGTGCTGGTATTGTTCCCTCCTCCTGCCCCAGACAGATGGGGGTGTTTGCCCATTTGCGGTGAGGTAGGGAGGAGGAGGCAGGGAAAGGGCAGGGAGAGCTGTCACTCAGAGAGGGATGGTTACTCATTTGACCTCTTATTTTACGTATGTATATTTTCCTCATTATAAAAGTAAAATGCAGTTGCTAAGTATATGAGAAGATGCTCAACATCATTTGTCATTAGAGAAATGCAAATTAAAACTACCATGAGAGGCTGGGCGTGGTGGCTTACGCCTGTAATCCCAACACTTTGGGATGTTGAGGTGGGCAGATCACTTGAGGCCAGGAATTCGAGAGCAGCCTAGCCAACATGGTGAAACTCCCTCTCTATTAAAAATACAAAAATTAGTCGGGCATGGTGCCGAGCACCTGTAATCCCAGCTACTCGGTAGGTTGAGGCAGGAGAATTGCTTGAACCCGGAGGGTGGAGGCTGCAGTGAGCCGAGATCGCACCACTGCACTCCAGCCTGGGCAACAGAGTGAGACCCTGTCTCAAAAAACAAAACGACAACAAAAAAAAACACTGTGAGATATTGCACACCCACTAGAATGGTATAATAAATAAAATGGGCACGGTAGCTCAAACCTGCAATCCCAGCACTTTGGGAGGTCGAGACAGGTGGATCACTTGAGGTCAGGAGTTTGAGACCAGCCTTGCCAACACAGTGAAACCTTGTCTCTACGAAAAATACAAAATTTAGGTGGGTCTGGTGGTGAGCGCCTGTAATCCCAGCTACTTGGGAGGCTGAGGCAGTAGAATCGCTTGAACCTGGGAGGCAGAGCTCGCAGTGAGCCGAGATCGTGCCATTGCGCTCCAGTCTGGGCGACAAGATTGAAACTCCGTGTCAAAAAAAACAAAAACAAAAACAAATAAGACCCACAATATTAGGGAGGATGTGGAGAGGCAGGAACCCTCGTGCGTTACTCGGGGGAATGTATAAACTGAAGCAGCCACTTTGGAAAGCAAGTTGGCAGTTTCTCAAAAAACATAAAACTACCATACAACCCACCAAGTCCTCTCTGAGGCGCGGCTTCTACCCAAGAGGAATGAAGACATGTTCACAAAAAGACTAACGCGTGAACATTCTTAGCAGCATTGCTCATAATAGCCCCGAACTAGAAACAATCTAAATCACCCATCAACTGGTGAATGGGGATAGACAAAACTTGGTATATCCACACAATGGAATATTACTCAGCAATTAACGGGAACAAACCACTGATTCATGCTATGGCAGGGACAAGACTTTAGAAAGATGCCAGATATAAGAGGCCACATATTGTGTGATTCCATTTCTAGGAAATGTCCGGAATTGGCAAATCCATAGAGACCGGAAGCAGATTAGTGGTCATGCATGGCTGGAGGTGGTGGGAATGGAGATTAACAGCCAACAGGCCAGAGGGAACTTAAGGAGGGATAAAAATGTTCTAAAACTGATTTATGATGATGGTTATACTGCTAGGTAAAGTTACTAAAGCCGTTGGATTGCATATTAGAAGTGCGCGAATTTTATGCTATGTAAAATACATCTCCAAAAAGTCTTTTCGAAAGATAAAGTGCATATTTATAATAAAAATGCTGACACGACATGGACCATATACTAGTCAACGTATGTTGGGTACTTACCCTATGTCAGGTGCTACAGCTTAGAAGGTAGTTGTATTAATAAGTACTTATAGTAAGGGAGTTAAATTAATCCTTATTTTATGGATGGTGAATCTGAGATACAGAGAGCTTAAGAGACTTGCCTAACCCTGCTGAGGGGCGAAACAGGGGATTGATTCAACTAATTGAGTTTGCCTGGTGCCCTTGTAGTGCCGCTAACTAGCACAGTGACTTTGGCAAGCCATTTGATAATTGCCTGCCTCCATTTCCTCTTCTGCAAAGTGGAAGTAATGATATTTATCTCAGGGAATAATGACAGTTAAACAAGACGGTGAAACAAGAGGTTGCAGAATATAGAGGTCCTCCTCATGCCCACTCAGCTGCCAGGCACAGCAAGATTGTCCTTGGCTGTCCCCTGAAGGTGTCCAAAATGCCCTCTAATCTGTAGGGGAGAAATGGGAGCCAGAGGTAGGGGGCTAAGATTCCCCCTTCTCCATCTCTTTTTTTTTTTTTTTTTTTTTGAGATGGAGTCTCACACTGTCGCCCAGGCTGGAGTACAGTGGTGCTGTCTTGGTTCACTGCAACCTCTGCCTCCCACATTCCAGTGATTCTCCTGCCTCAGCCTCCTGAGTAGTTGAGATTACAGGTACCCATCACCATGCCCGGCTAATCTTTTGTATTTTTAGTAGAGACGGGGTTTCGCTATGTTGGTCAGGCTGGTCTTGAACTCCTGACCTTGTGATCCTCCTGCCTTGGCCTCCCAAAGTGCTAGGATTACAGGCGTGAGCCACCACTCCCGGCCCTGGGTTACTCTTTGTCTGATGGGCCCAGAAGCAGCACTACCTGGGCCTAGGGCCTTGTTGGATCTATCTGAATCCCAGTTCCTTCAGCCTCTTGGGCCTGGATCTATCCAATTCCAGTTCCTTCAGCCTCTGGGCCTATCTCTCTCCCATAGACATCTGTAGAAAACAGGATGGTTGCTCCTAACTCTTCACTCACTGTGTGTGTAATCGGATTACACAATCATACCCTTTGCCACATGACTTTGCAGTGCCTCCCAGTAGAGCAGGCAGTGTCCATCGCCACCTGATTTGGGATTTGGTCCTGTGACCTGCTTCAGCCAAGGAAAGGTTGGCAGTCATGATGCACCCAGAGCTTTAAAAGTACTTGTGTTGTTTGCTTGGCCTCTTGGGCATCTTACAGTGGTCATGAGAAGAGCATGCGCAGGGTAGCTGCTGTCCCCAAAATGAGAGTCATGTGGAGCTGACTTGAACCTGACCTGAAGCCTGGAGCCAAACCCAGCCAACCCCAGAAAATCCCACAGCACAGCCACCGGCTCATGAGTAAAAAGCAAGTACTTCTTATTTGCCATTGAGTTTGGGAACTGTTTGTTATGCAGTCAATAGCTGACCAGTGCATGACTCAAAACCATCCCTTTCACCATGAGGTCTTTGTACCGCCACACTCCGTTCTCTGGGCTCTTCTACATCCAAAATAACTTCTTCCGGCCAGGCGTGGTGGCTCACACCTGTAATGCCAGCACTTTGGGAGGCTGAGGTGGGTGGATCACCTGAAGTCAGGAGTTTGAGACCAGCCTGGTCAATATGGCAAAACCCCGTCTCTACTAAAAATATAAAAAATTAATCGGGCATGGTGGTGGGTGCCTGTAATCACAGCTACCTGGGAGGTTGAGGCAGAATTGCTTGAACCTGGGAGGTGGAGGTTCCAGTGAGCCAAGATCGCGCCACTGCACTCCAGCCTGGGTGACAGAGTAAGACTGTCTCAAAAAACAAAAACAAAACCAAAAACAAACAAAAAACAAAACAACTTCTTTTCGACAATCATGAACCCAATACTAAAACTTCCACAATTTCTA
Organism: Pongo abelii; assembly: GCF_028885655.2. Taxonomy (NCBI): domain Eukaryota; kingdom Metazoa; phylum Chordata; class Mammalia; order Primates; family Hominidae; genus Pongo; species Pongo abelii. The sequence goes on from NC_071998.2 coordinate 115,362,155, forward strand.
ACTCATGCTCAAGATGACCAGCTTAGCAGTTCCACAACCAACCAGACTCTAATTTCTGCTTTGGGCTCAGCTGTTCTACACAGTAATAGCAATGGCTATTCTTCTTCAGGACTTTCTGGCATAAAAAGCCCTTTCCTGGCCGGGTGCGGTGGCTCACGTCTGTAATCCCAGCACTTTGGGAGGCCGAGGCGGGCAGATCACGAGGTCACGAGATCGAGACCATCCTGGCTAACACGGTGAAACTCCGTCTCTACTAAAAATACAAAAAATTAGCCAGGCATGGTGGCGGGCGCCTGTAATCCCAGCTACTCAGGAGGCTGAGGCAGGAGAATGGCGTGAACCCGGGAGGCGGAGCTTGCAGTGAGCCGAGATTGCGCCACTGCACGGCACTGCACTCCAGCCTGGACAACAGAACAAGACTCCGTCTAAAATAAAATAAAATAAAATAAATTTTAAAAAGCCCTTTCCCAGCCATAATCACCATTGATGTTCACAAATAGCCTCACGAGGCAGGTCTTATCATCTCCATCTTGCAGATTAGAAAATTCAGATGACTTGATCAGGGCTCCAGGTGGTGCCTTGCAGGGTCTCTGAGAAGTGGTGGATGCTATGTCTTCTTCATTAAGTCATCCATCCTATACATGCATTCTCCTCAATTCCATCTAAGTTCTCTTTCTGTCGCCCACCCTGGTCGTTAAGGAAGCTGTGTCTTATCCAAGCCTCTTTCTTCTTTTCTATGCTGCAGGCAAATGGAGCCTTTCTCTCCCCACCTCTTGGTTTTATCTTGCTCACCTCCATGACTTTCTCAACATGTTCTCTCTGCCTGGAATTTACTTCTTCCTCATCTCCATATGTCTAAATCCTGCCCATTCTTTTTTTTATTTTGATAAAATATACATAACATAAAATTTACCATCTTAACCATTTTTTAAGTGTATATAGTTCAGTAGCGTTAAGTACACTCACATTGTAGTGCAACCAATGTCTTGCAAAACTGAACCTCTTTTCATTTTGCAAAAGTGATCCCTCTGTCGACACTAAACAATTCCCCATTCTCCTCTCCCCTAGTCCCTGGCAGTCGCCATTTTACTTTCTGTCCCTATAAATTTGAGTACTCTAGGAACCTCATATAAGTAGGATCATATGGTATTTGTTTTTTTGCGACTGGCTGTTTCCCATAGCAGAATATCCTCCAAGTTCACCCATGTTGTAGCATGGGTCAGGGGTTCCTTCATTTTTATTTTTATTTTTATTTTTTGAGACAAGGTCTCACTCTCACTGAAGCTGGAGTGCAGTGGCGTGATCACAGCTCACTGCAGCCTTGACCTGCTAGGCTCCAGTGATCCTCCCACCTCAGCCTCCCAAGTAGCTGGGACTACAGGTGTGCACCTTCATGCCTGGCTAGTTTTTGCATTATTCCTAGAGAAGGGGTTTCACCATGTTGGCCAGGCTGGTCTCAAACTCCTGGGCTTAAACAATCAACCCAGCCTCCCAAAGTGCTGGGACTACAGGCATGAGGCACCGTGCCTGGCTCCCTTCATTTTTAAGGCTGAAGAATATTCCATTGTATGTATGTGCTACATTTTGTTTAGCCATTCAACTGTTGATGAATGCTTGGGTTGTTTTCACATTTTGGTTTTGTGAATAATACTGCTGTGAACACGAGTATACAGATACCTTTTTGAGACCCTGCTTTCAATTCTTTTGGGTACATAGCAAGAAGTGGAGTTGCTGGATCCTATGATATTCTATTATTAGTTTTCTGATGAACTGCTGTACTCTTTTCCATGATGGCTACACCATTTCACATTCCCACCAACAGTGCACCGGTGTGCCACATCCTTGCCAACACTTGTTATTTTCTGTTTTCTTTCATTTTGAGTTTTTTTTTTTTTATAGTGGCCATTCTAATAGGTGTGAGCCATCCTAGTGGGTTGTTGTGGGTTTTTTGTTTTGTTTTGTTTTTTGACAGAGTTTCACTCTTGTCACCCAGGCTGGAGTGCAATGGCACAGTCTTGGCTCACTGTGACCTCTGCCTCCTGGGTTCAAGTGATTCTCCTGTCTCAGCCTCCTGAGTAGCGGGGATTACAGGTGCCCATCACCATGCCCGGCTAATTTTTATATTTTTAGTAGAGACGGGGTTTCACCATGTTTAACAGGCTGGTCTTGAACTCCTGACCTCAAGTGATCCGCCCACCTCGGCCTCCCAAAGTGTTGGGATTACAAGCATGAGCCACCGCACCCAGGCCCCATTGTGGTTTTGATTTGCATTTCCCTAATAAATCCTACTCATTCTTCAAAGCCCAGTCCAGACGTTACCTCCTTCATATAGTTCTCCCATATCTTCCTGCCCTCATATGATTCCTCTTAGAGTGTGATATATATGTGTGATCATTCTCCTTCTTCCTCTCTTTCTCCTTCTTCCTCCCCTCTTCCTCCTCTTCCTCCCTTTCCTCCCCCTCCTTCTCCTTCTTCCTCCCTTCTCCTTGTTCTTTTTCTTCCTCCCTTTCTCCTCCTCCTCTTCTTTCTCCTCCTCCTTACTCCTCTCCTTTGCTTCTAGTGTCTATGGTTTGCATCTCTTTGAAAGTCCTCATGATTTGCATTTTCTCTTGGAGTCATTCTTGACTATGTCTGTCTCCTCCACCAGACCGTCAGCTCTGAGAGGATAGGGATCTTAACTGAGTCACCTCTGGGTCTCCAGAATCCAACAGTGTCTTGCACAGACTGGGTTCCAAGAGTATTTTGAGTAATAGAATAAATGAATGGACTGGATACAGGCCTGGATGGGCGGTAGGAGAGGGAACCGTGAATGAGTGGGTGGATGGAAGGGTAGATGAATAAGAGGGATGGAGGATAGAAGTGAGAATGATAAGAGGCTGTCTGGTTCCTCTCTGCCAAATTCTTGGGCCAAAAATCCTCTCCTGTCACTTCCAGACACTGAGAGACTTCATGATTCTACTTGTGGGAGCTCCAAAAACAGACCCTATGAGGAACTCTCCTGCTTCCTGTTGAACCTTCAAACCGTGCTTTTTTTTTCTCTTCTGATTCACGTCCCTTCTCAATGTTGCCAAGTGAGGAGGGAAAGAACACCTGAGAGCCAGCTGTCACTCTGCTTGCCAAGCTGCTCACCCTGCTAAGAGCTTCAGCCATCACCAGGGAGGAGTGCCCTTTCCTTTATACGCACTATGCAACTGCGGCCAAGCTTAGGGGGCTTCCAGGGTCCAGAGGGGTGCTTTTTCCTAGATGGGTGAAGACACTCATTAGGTAATAGGTGGCTCCCTCCCTACAGCTTCTCCCTTTCTGCCCTTATTCCTCTCATTCCCTTCAACTTCCTCTTCCTCCTGCTCCTAGCCATCTCCTCTTCCTTTTTTCACTCTTCCCCTTCGCTATTTGACTTGGTGAAAAGATTCAAGACTTCGGATTTAGAAAGACTTGAATTTTAAGCCAGCCATATCTTTGATCAAGTCACCGCACCTCTCTGAGTCCCAGTTTCCCTGTCTGTAAAATGGAGCTAACAGTTCCCAACCATCAGGGTTGTCATGTGAATCAAATGACATCATGTGTTCAAAGCGCCTGGTAGCTATTGCTTTTATCAACACTGTTGTCACCATCGGCTTTCCTTACAATTTGCAAAACCTTGCAATGTCTGCAAAGAAAAAAAAAAGCTGCAGTTCCTATCATGATTCATGCCTCCTATGCATCTACCGTGTTCCTTCTGCCCTTTTCCGGGAGCCCCTCTTCTCTTCTCCATCTTTTTTTTTGAATTGAAACTTTAACCTTATACACATATCTGTTAAATAAAATGCCAGGCATAGGTCCATGTTAGTCTCATCTAAAAAAAAAAATAAGTCTTTCAGCTTCTAAATGCTTCATGTCACTTCACTCAACCAACATGGGTTGCTATTGTGAGAACATCATGATCCATTCTTCTTTCTCAATGGGGTGCAGAAAGAAGGGTCAGCCCAAGCATAATGTCACAAGGGCAAGGCTTGCGTTGGTCACTTGTCTCTGCGGCTTCAGTGCCCAAGACAGGGCCTGGCACAGAGGGACTCCTACAAGGATTTGTTGAATGTGAAAGGTGTGGCCATGGGGTTTCAGCACATGCGGTGGGTACCCTGCTTCTCTCTTTAGGCTAACCCCGAGATCACCTGTAGATAGCTCCCTACAAGCAGGGCTTCCTGTATCTCCCCACCTGTGGGAGCTCTCTGGGGATGCTTGGCCCACCTTTGAGCAGGTGGGAGTGCTGGAGGGTTATTTCCCCAGACAGTCCTCAAAAATGAAGGACGAGGCCGGAGGCGGTGGCTCATGCTTATAATTCCAGCACTTTGGGAGGCCAAGGCAGGAGGAACTCTTGAGGCCAGAAGTTCGAGACCAGCCTGGGCAACATAGAGAGACCCTCATCTCTACAATAAATAAGTAAGTAAATAAATAAATAAATAAATAAATAAATAAATAATCTGGGCATGGTGACCTGTGCCTGCAGTCCCAGCTACTCGGGAGGCTGAAGTGGGAGGATTGCTTGAGCCCGGGAGGTTGAGGCTGCAGTGAGCAGTGATCGTGCCACTGCACTTGCTGAGCAACAAAGTGAGACTCTGTTTCAAAAAGAACAGGAAATGGTGAATAAATACCCAGCTTCCTTGCTCATCAGCTGGACACTTTCGAGGCATGTTCTATGCAGTCTCTTGCGGATCCTCAGTGGTCTTAAGCCCCAGTTATCCACAGTGGTCACCCTGAATCACCATATTCTTTATCAACTTTGTTCCTTTCCTAGTCTCACTTCTCTTTCTCACCATGCTTCCTGGCACCATCTCCCAAATAAATCATTTGAACCCAAATCACTGTCTTGAGGAGTCCAAACTAAGACAAATGACATGAACGTTATGTTTTTTAGCACGTGAATCACTCAATGTAGGAAAGTTAATTTCTTTGAGTGGTTAAGAATCAGCCCATGGTTCTAGGAGACAAAAGTAGTTATGATGGGTTTTTTTTTTTTTTGAGATGGAGTTTCGCTCTTGTCACCCAGGCTGGAGTGCAATGGCACGATCTCAGCTCACCGCAACCTCTGCCTCCCAGGTTCAAGCAATTCTCCTGCCTCAGCCTCCCGAGTAGCTGGGATTACAGGCACGCACCACCACGCCCGGCTAATTTTTTGTATTTTTAGTAGAGACAGGGTTTCTCCATGTTGAGGCTGGTCTCGAACTCCTGACCTCAGGTGATCCGCCCGCCTCACACTCCCAAAGTGCTGGGATTACAGGCATGAGCCACCGTGTCCGGCAGTTATGATGTTTTAACCTGACATTTGTAATCTCTCCACACTCTCTAAATGCACTAGAATTTCCCTGTATATAAGATTTCTAAACCGACCTGACTCCAATTATTAAGCACAACCTGACTCCAATTACTAAACACGTTTCAAATAAATAACACAGGTTGACTTGAAACAAAGTGTTTTCGACAAGTGATTGCATGAAGACCTGTGCACATGGTACATCTACTGGGTCACTACAGAATGTCCTGGAGAAAGCAAATTCTATAGTCAGATCAGCCTGGCTCGAATCCCAGTTCTGCTCCTCCCAGTGGGGCCTTGGGTAAAGACATTACACCTCTCTGAGCCTCAGTATCCCTGTCTATTCAGAAAGAATGTAAATAATTTCAACCTCTCCAGGCTGTTATGATAATCAGAGCAGATAATGAAAGTAAAAGCCTTTTGAAAGATGCAAAGCAGGATTCCTGCAATTGTTGCAATGATTCTTGAAAGTCAAACCAAAAAGCATAGAGCAGTGGGGAAGAACATGGGCTTTGGAATCAGGGTTTGCCATCCACTGGTTGGGTGACTCATGAGAAGTCCCTTTGCCTCCCTGAACCTCAGCTTCTCGGTTTATAAAATGGAGATAATTACCCTATTCAGTGAATCTCAAACATTTGGTCTCTGAACCCCTTTATACTTATAAAATTTATTATAGGTCAAAGAGTTTTTATTCATGTTGTATATATTTATTGATATTTACCATATTAACAATTAAAACTAAAAACTTTAAAATATGTATTTATTGACCGGGTGTGGTGACTCACCCCTGTAATCTCAACAATTTAGGGGGCTGAGGTGGGTGGATCACTAGAGGTCGGCAGTTCGAGACCAGCCTGGCCAACATGGTGAAACCCCATCTCTACTAAAAATACGAAAATTAGCCAGGTGTGGTGGCGCCCGTAGTCCCAGCTACTCAGGAGGCTGAGGCAGTAGAATTGCTTGAACCGGGGAAGCAGAGTTGCAGTGAGCCAAGATTTCACCACCGCACTCCAGCCTGGGTGACAGAGCAAGACTCTGTCTCAAAAAATATATAGATATATTTATTTATTGAAAAAGAACAATCCATTACCTGTTAACATAAAAAGCCCAATTCTTATGAAAAACATTTTCCAAAACAATAGTTTAGTGAGAAGCGTGGCATTGTTTTACATTTTTGCAAATCTCTCTAATGTTTTGCTTAATAGAAGAAAACTTGATTCTTGTATTTGCTGTGGCGTTCAGTCTGTCGTGATATGTTGTTTGGATTGAAGCATATGGAAAAAAATCTGGTCTCATGCAAACATGTAGTTGGAAAAGGGAGGAGTATTTTCCTAGTTTTTTAAGACAATTATGGATATTATGCTTTGATAGTACACCAAAACTTGACAAGTAGGAGCCTTTTCATCGTTAGTTGCAATGTAGACTCTGAATCCTATCAATAAACTTTTCATACTGTTCCATGAAATCCACCTTGCATTCTGAATGGATCTTTTACTTATGCACGATTTTGTAACACCATGAATTGTCATTTGGAAAATACTGGTTTACTGAATTATGCAGATTTTCCAAATATTGACACATCCCAATAGACAATATTTAAAAAATCACACTTGACAATATCTCATCAGTCTTTAGGTATAAAGAAGCTATTAAACTCAGTTTTCTCTTGAAACTTCAAATTTTATTGTTGGCAATGAATACTAATAGTTGATTTCCTTAAAGTGACAGGCTCACTTCTTTGACTTTTGAGAAAATGTCTGCCAAATACCCAATTCTGATTAACCCAAATTTATCTCTTAGTCATGCTTTCAAGTACAAGTGTTGTTGTAGGAAAGAAGTGGGTGGTTCAGCTGTAATTCACATAATCATACAAGTGCTTTTTATTGAGACAATCATTGTATTGAAATTTGCAACAGAAGGGCTTTATATGCTACTTCCCATTTTTTCACACAGTGTAGTAAAAAAGAAGTGTCTAGGGTTTAATAATAGTCATAATATTTATCGATTCATCAGGGCATTTTTTAAAAACAACAGTGTTAAAAGTGTGTGGTGGTGAAGGATGCAATGATTGTTAGTGCAGTTTGGTGCCACTGCCTGGATCTGTGTAACTACCATTGTTTGTGCACCATCAGTATACATGTCAGACTTCGAAAAAAGCAAATAACTTTTTTCTTTTTCTTTTCTTTTCTTTTTTTTTTTTTTTTTTTTTTGAGATGGAGTCCTGCTCTGTCACCAGGCTGGAGTGCAATGGCATGATCTTGGCTCACTGCAAGCTCCACCTCCCCAGTTCAAGTGATTCTCCTGCTTCAGCTTCCTGAGCAGCTGGTATTACAGGCATGTGCCATCACGCCTGGCTAATTTTTGTATTTTTAGTAAAGACAAGGTTTCACCATGTTGGCCAGGTTGGTCTCGAACTCCTGACCTCAGGTGATCCACCCGTCTCAGCCTCCCAAAGTGCTAGGATTACAGGTGTGAGCCAACGTGCCCAGCCTTGCCTATGCTATGCTATCAATACATCAAAAGTAAAATAAATACAATGTATGTTTTTAATAAGTTAAGCATCTGAATTTTACATATCCACAAAGCTGGTTTCTATCAGAGTGATATCAAATAGCAGGAATATGCTAAAGAAGTCACACAGAATGACCGAAACGGAACCACAGGGAATCCATTATGCCTATTTTGGGCCATTCAAAGCTTTTTTTTTTTTTTTTTTTTTTTGAGACACAGTCTCCCTCTGTTGCCCCGGCTGGAGTGCAATGGGGTGATCGTAGCTCACTGCAACCTCTGCCTGCTGGGTTCCAGCGATTCTCCTCCCTCAGCCTCCCGAGTAGCTGGGATTACAGTGCTCGCCACCACACCCGATGAATTTTTGTATTTTTAGTACAGACTGGGTTTCACCATGTTGGCCAGGCTGGTCTCTAACCTATGACCTCAAGTGATCTGCCCACCTCGGCCTCCCAAAGCGCTGGGGTTACACTCGTGAGCCACCGCACCCAGCCTCAAAGCTTTTGTAAACATTAGGAAAGTGCTTCTTGTCTGAGTTTACTTCCAATTCTGCTTTATTTTTAAATCTCATTATTAACAATATTTCCCAACTCCTTCCTTCCCTCCTTCTTCCTTTTTTGCCAGCATCTCTAAGAAAGTTGGATGGCATACAAGTCCTTCATGTGTCATTATGAACATGTTTAATCAGGTTGCTTTTCCAACATCCAAGACAATCGGTCTCAATTAGAGTAAAAGAATTTCTCTGGAGGTTAAGGGAGAAATAAGTTATTTTGGAGCCTTGGGCCCCCAAGAGAGAGAGAGCCTGGTGGGTGATTTATGCATCAGAGAGGCAGCAGGACTGGGTGTGATAGTGGGAAGGTGAGGTGGCCCAGAAAAGATGGAGGTAAGATCTTAAAGACAAACTTGGCTGAATTTTATGAATTACTAGAGGTTGGCTTCTAATTAGGCCTGGAACTCAATGCCATGCTGATGTCATTCTTTCCTTTTGCTTCTCTGGGGACAGCCTAGCCTTCTGGGCCAGGGCCCATTAGTGAGTCACTGTGCAGGGCATTCATTCACTAAACATTCCTTCAGAACCTGTTATGTTTCAGGTTCTGAGTTGGATGCTGGGAAAACAGGCATTGCTCAGCCTCTGTTCCTGCCACTAGTGAGCTCTTGACCTTGTAAGAGAATCATATCAGCAATTTTAACTTACTAGACCAAGGGATGTCCAAGAGAGTCTGTGAGCCCCAAATTAGTGACTCTGTTTCCGAGAGGGACTGATATCGGAGTGGGGTCTTGAAGGATGAATAGGAGTTTGACAGGCAGAGAAATGTCCTCTTAGGCAAAAGCACATGCGAACGTATATGGAGGTATGAAAGAATATAGCTTACTCAGGGAGAATGAGACATTACAGGATCAGCGGTTAATGGAACAAGATGGGGGATGAGCAAGAAAAGGTAAAAAGAGGCAGAATGATAAACAGCCTTAAATGACACTGTTAGGAGTTTGGACAGGGTAGAGAGATCAGCTAGAGAGCAGGGGTCAAACTTAGGCCTAGGTTTGCTGAACTCTCAAGGCGCCAACTTAAAAGAGTGATAAGTCCCCTTCTCTGACCAGAAGCAACTTACATACTTCCTGGTGGAGTAGAAACCAATTCCAGCATGGGGGAAGCCCCCAGAGCAGCTGTATAGGGCAGGCACATGGTGCTCCTAGATCTGAAAGGAAGGGAAAAGGATGGAACAATTCAGTGCACTTCTAAGTTATCCAAAACAATGTGAGTCATTTAACAAATATTTGTTTCGCTCCTACTGTATGCAAGACAGAGATTGTCAGTGTGTTCAAGCCAAAGATCAAATACCCATGCCTCAAACCTAGGCTCAGATCCCAGCTCTGCCACTGATTTTCTGCATGGACGCGGGCAAATTGCTTCTCCTTTCTGGGCCGAAGTTTCTCCATTGGTACAATATGGGCGTTAGATTTGAAGATTTGGGTCATGATGTCCTGCTCTCATATTCTGCAATTCTGACTTGCTCTGTGATCTTGGGCCAGCCCCTGCCCCTGTCTTGGCCTCAGTTCCCTCATCTGTGAAATGGAAGGTAGGAATAGATTTAGCTTGAGATATATGGAGCCTGTATCTTGGTCACCCGAGCCTTCCCTACCCCCAGCCCAGGGTCCTGAGCTACTCTCCCCGCCCCCAGCACACTCTAGCTTCCTCTACATTTCTCATCAAGATGCAACATACTTTAAATAGCATCTGCATGACTGGCTGGTTTTTTCCTTCCCAGAGAAGCTCTCTACAAAGTGTGCCAAGTGGCAGCTGTCAGGGCCGAGGTGGCATTTCCCTCAGTGATGCTGACAGCAGCTGTCCCGGCGCAGGCTGAATGGAATGGAAATGACATCATGTTTATTCAGGAAAGATGTTCCCAGACCCAGATCAGTGTCAGCAAGATGCTGGGATGCTTGAGGAGGGAAAACACGACCGAGACCAGGCACTGGGTCTCCTCTTCTGGAACGCACACTGCGCCATACGCCACCCATCTCACACACATCCCGCACACACACGCTCACACACCCACACCACTCACACAGACGGGCCTCCATATATACCACACCTCTCGCACACACACGAAAACACAGATGAACACGTGCCACATGCTATACAGGCTCCCCACCCCCGGCACACAATCGCACCACAGGTACATATCAATACACGCCACCATGACAGCACAGACATACACCACATGCTCACAGATACACAGACACCTAGAGAGACATAGACGGCTGCATGTCACATATGCATTCAGGTAGGGGTGCAGCTATTGGGGTGGAGGACAAGTTTCGGGACCCCATGCATAGAATCGGATCTTTCTTCTTTCTCGCTGGGTCTGTTTCTTCTCTGAAATGGGTGTCGTGTCATCCAGCCCTAGGCTGTTCCAAAGACTAAACAGTAGAGGCAATATCTTGCTCTCAGAAGACAGTAGGTTTTTAAAATTTTTATTTTATTTTTTAATTTTTATAGAGACAGGGTCTTGCTCTGTCTCCCAGGATGGAGTGCAGTGACACAGTCTTGGCTCACGGCAACCTCTGCCTCCGGGCTCAAGCAATCCTCCCACCTCAGCCTCCCAAGTAACTGGGACTACACGCGTGTGCCACCAAGCTCAGTTAATTTTCAGGTTTTTTTTTTTTTTTGAGGTGGTAGAGACACGGGTCTCACTATATTGCCCAGGCTGGTCTCAAACTCCTAGGCTCAAGCAATCCTCCCACTCTGGCCTCTCAAAGTGCTGGGATTACAGGCATAAGCTGCCTTGCCCAGCCAACCCCAGGTTTTGAAGTTAGGTGGGCCTTACCTGGTTGATCCTGCCAGTAGCAAAAATAAAGGAAAAAGAAAAGAAGTTAGGCAGACTTTGAATTGAATCCAGATTCCATGAAGCCTAGCTATGACCCTGGGCATGTTATTTATGTACCCTGAGCCTCTGTTTCCACATCATTAAAATGGGATGTTTTGGATACCTATTGCTGCATAACAACCAGCCCCCAAATTTATGCTTTAAAAAAACAGCTATTTTCTATTTCTCATTATACTATGGGTTGGCCAGGTAATAATCCTGCTCCATGTAGTGTAAGCTGGGGTTCTGGGACGCGTGGGCTATCCAAAATCGCCTCCCTTACAGAGCTGACAGTAGATGCACCTGGAATCTTTGCCTGAGCTATAGGCCAGGGACCTCTGTTTTCTTCCACACGGACCTCTCCACAAGGCTGCCTGAGCTTCCTCACAGCATGGTGGCAGGATTCCAAGGAGGGGCATTTCAAGAAGTGAAGGTAGAAGCTGCAGATCTCTTAAGATTTAGCATGGGAATCACAAAATGTCACTTCTAATGCATTCTATTAGTTGGAGTAAGCCCCAGGGTCAGGCACGTAGTGAAGGCCTAGATTATGGCAGCCATTATTTATAGTCATTATTACTGCAGAGCCAGCGCTGTAATGGAGTCTGGACCAGGGACATCCTGAATTCCCAGTGCTGGGGGTTTACAATCACTGAGACACTAAAGAATGGATAAGATATGAGCCCGGGCACAGTGGCTCAAGCCTGTAATGCCAGCACTTTGGGAGGCCGAGGTCAGGAGTTTGAGACCAGCCTGGGCAACATGGTGAAACCCTGTCTCTACTAAAAGTGCAAAAATTAGCCTGGTGTGGTGGCATAGGCCTGTAATACCAGCTACTTGGGAGGCTGAGGCAGGAGAATCACTTGAACCCAGGAGGCAGAGGTTGCAGTGAGCTGAGATCGCACCACTGCACTCCAGCCTGGGTGACAGAGTGATACTCCGTCTAAAAAAAAAAAAAAAAAAAAAAAGGACAAGGTCTCTGGACTTCTAAAGAGCTCCACCCCAACCAAACAGGGCTTCTCCCAGATGGGTTTGGCTCTCCCTACTCTGCCTACCCCTTACCCCACCCTAGCTGCTGCACTTAGATTTGCCTGCAGATTCATACAAAAAGTCAATATGACTTTCCTGTTGTTAAAAAAAGAAGTAATGGCTATCATTTGCAGAGCACCTACCACGTGCCAGGCATTTTTCATTTTTTGTATTCTTGAAACCCAATGATTCGATGAGTTAGTCTTATTCCCATTTGACAGAAGAGAAATCTGAAGTTAGGAGAGAGACAGCGACCTGCTCAAGGTCACAGTCAGCTGTAGCAGAACACCTGCTACATCACCTGTAGCAGGTGAGGAGAGGAGCAGAACACCTCTCCATCCTGGCACAGGCAGCTCTTAGCCTCCCTGGTTCAACACTCATTCCAAGATGAGTCAACCAGCCCCATTTCTGGCAAAGGAGGATGGCAAGAGGCATAGTGTTGGGATTGGGGTTTGCTGGTGGGAACATGGGAGCATCCTTCTTTATCCTTCTTTGGCAAGCAGCTGAGGATAGTACAAAAACACAGAATCTGGGCCAGGCATGGTGGCTCACACCTGTAATCCCAGCACTTTGGGAGGTTGAGGCAGGTAGATCACTTGAGGTCAGGAATTCGAGACCAGCCTGGCTAATATGGTGAAACCTTGTCTCTACTAAAAAAAAAATACAAAAATTAACCAGGCGTGGTGGTGTGCGTATGTAATCCCAGCTACTCGGGAGGCTGAGGCACGAAAATCGCTTGAACCTGGGAGGTGGAGGTTGTGGTGAGCTGAGACTGCACCACTGCACTCCTGTCTGGGCGACAGAGCAAGGCTATCTCAAACAACAACAACGCTCAGGTTCTGGAATCAAAGGGTCCTGGGTTTGAATTCCAGCATTGCTGCCTCTTTAGGAAAGTGACCTTATCTCTTTGAGCCTCAGTGTCCTCGTCTGAAAAATGGGGTTAAGTGGAGCACTTACCTCATGGGCTTGTTCTAAGGATTCCACAAGATCACGTATGTAAGCACAGAGTTGAGCACATGGTGGTATGGATTGCATACATGAAACAAGACTAGGAAAACATTGATAGCTGTTGAAGCTGGCATAGGTACATAGTGGGGTCATTAGACCATCCTGTCTACTTTTGTGTGTGTTTAAAATGTTCTATAATAAAAAATATATATTGGCCTAGCGCAGTGGCTCACACCTGTAATCCCAGCACTTTGGGAGGCTGAGGTGGGAGGAAACCTTGAGGCCAGGAGTCTGAGACCAGTCTGGGCAACATAAAGAAACCTCGTCTCTACAAAACACAAAAATAAACAATTAGCCAAGCATGGTGGTGCATGCCTCCGGTCACAGCTACTTGGGAGGCTGAGGTGAGAGGATTGCTTGAGCCCAGGAGGTCAAGGCTGCAGTGAGCTGTGACTGCACCACTGCACTCCAGGCTGGATGACAGACGAGATCCTGTCTCAAAAGCAAACACAATTTGGTAAGGGTTTATCCCAGTGCCTGCCATGAATGGTAACTGTTATTCCAAGAGGAGCCTGGCTGGGTGCAGTGGCTCATGCCTGTAATTCCAGCACTTTGGGAGGCTGAGGCAAGCAGATCACTTGAGGTCAGGAGTTCGAGACCAGCCTGGCCAACATGGTGAAACCCCGTCTCTACTAAAAATACAAAAATTAGCCAGGCATGGTGGCTCACATTTGTAATGTAATCCCAGCTATTCGGGAGGCTGAGGCAGGAGAACCACTTGAACCTGGGAGATGGAGGTTGCAGTGAGCTGAGACCGTGCCACCCCAGCCTGGGCGACAGAGCAAGACTCCATCTTAACAACAACAACAACAAAAAAGTGGAGCCTGTTCTTGGGAGGTAGGGATGGGTGAGGGTGGGAGGAGATTTCCCAGGAGAGGACCACATCCTGCCCCAGCCTGGGGGAAGGTGGGCACAGCTACCATAAAGCAAGGATTACTGCCACTCTAAGTCAGGTACGGCCACCCAAAGAATAGGGGTAACTGTTAAAATGACTCACTGACTTGTCCTCTTGGTCCTGTCTCCTCCTGTGCACCCACCTCCCTACTCCTGATAAGGACTCTCTTGTCCCCACCCCTACTTCATCTGGCCCTGGTTCTCCCCTCTCCATCCATCCCATCACTGAACCACGACCATGATATTCTGGTTCCATGACCTCTTTTTATTCCCAACTAGCTTTCCTTTTTCTTTTCTTTTAAAAACCAGTTTTATTCAGATAGAATTCACATACTGGCCATTGTATACCTTCTTTGAAGAAATGTCTATTCAGATCCTTTGTCCAGTTTTTTTCTTTTTTCTTTTTTGAGACAGGGTCTCACTCTGTTGTCCAGGCTGGAGTGCAGTGGCTCCATCTCGGCTCACTGCAGCCTCGACCTCCCAGGCTCAAGTGATCCTCTCACCTCAGCCTCTTGAGTAGCTGGGACTATAGGTTCGTGTCACCCTGCCTGGCTAATTTTTATGTTTTTTGTAGAGGTGGGGTTTTGCTGTGTTTCCCAGGCTGGTCTTTGACTCCTGGGCTCAAGCAGTCTGCCAGCCTTGGTCTCCCAAAATGCTGGGATTACAGGCAAGAGCCACTGCACCTGGCCCTTTGCCCAGTTTTTCATTGAGTTATTTGTCTTTTTACTATTGAGTTGTAGAGATTTTTATATATTTTGGATACAAATTTATTATGAAATATATGATTTACAAATATTTTCTCTCATTTATAGGTTCAGGCCCTTTTAAATTGAAGTTTGTCTTCCAGATTCCACCCTGACCTCAGCCTTGCTAAATCCTGGAAACTTACCTGGGAGATGCTACTTCCGGACTGTGTGTCCTTCAACTGTGTGTCATTCAGTCTCTCTCATCTTCCATTTTCTCATCTGCAAAGAGTCGGCAATGACTCATTGGGTCATTATTGAGAGGTGGCCCTGGTAAGGAATTCAAAGCCATCTTTTAAATGTAGTTCCCAGCAGCCATTAGAATTTAGAACCTACTTTAAATCTATTTAAATTCTGTAAAGGCAGTACCATTTAGTGGAAAGACATTTGCTTCGTGTAAATTGCATGATTTTAAGTTACCTTGTACAAAACTACTTTATTTTCATGTAAACTCATTACTATTTAAAATCTGTGAAATGAGGTGCCCACCAGTCACTGCTATTGGAATCCAGGCATTCAGCACTCCCAGTTCAAGATAGACCAGCAGGCCCAGCCTTTGTCTCCCATTGCTCCTGATGCAACACCAAAATAAAAGTGGAGAAGTTAAAAAAGGAATAATTCCCCAGGAACAAATGTGGGGGATGGTGGTTTCACCATCTTTCTCTTGAAACAAGAGATTTCAGCAAATGTGTGAAAGGTAGAAAACAGATGGGAGTGGGCTGCTGATGGAATGGGCCCAGCCTGGAATTTACTCCAGGAGGGTCACAGGGGATGTGGGAGCAGAGGCCCATGGGGAGATTCTGCCCTAGAACTGCCAGCTTTGGTGGAGTGCAGAAGAGAAGGAGGGGCTGAGGACAGGGCATTACCTGCAGGTCTGTACATGGGGTTAGGACTGTCTCTCTAGCCCCATCCATTACCTTGTGTTGAAAGCAGGCTGCAGCTTTTACCTCAGGGCTAAAAAGCAGAAAGCTCTTCTCTAAAGAGAGTGAGCAACTTGCCTGGGAAAGCTAAGACTCCTGGTATGCATTTTCATGACTCAAAATGAAGGTCTCCTCTTTCTGGCATTTGGGGGACCTGATATACAGCTGGCTTTTGGCATACTTACCTAGAACGAAGCCTGTCAGTTGCACTGCTCATCCCACCCGACACAGACCACACAGTCAAAATCTTCAGTTGGTGAGAAGCCCAGCAGAAAACGAACCCTCCTTACAAAACAGAAGAAACCCACACCAGATGCCCAGTTCTTTTGTAAATATGAACAGACACCCAAGGAGCTGCAGGTGTATGAAGGGAATCCACATCATGAAAGAGAAAGCTCAAGCTCAGCAGGAAATTGACCTGGGAGGAAATAAAACTAATTCAGAGAGCAGAAGATTATATTAGAAAATGTTATAGCCATAAAACAAAGACAGGTTTTCATGAAAAGTGATCAGGAGACAAGAGATAATTCTGAAGGATTAAAACTATGATTGTGGGGAAAAAAAGCTGGAAAGCCTGAAACAAAGTTGAAGATGTCTTCCAGAATACAGGTCACAGTGTCAAAGATGAGCTCTACATGGACCATCTTGAGCCCTAGAAAGAGTGAACAGAAAATGGAGAGGAGGAAATAGTCAAAGAACCAGCAAGAGAATTCCCCAGAGCTGAAAGACAGTCTTTACATTGAAAGGACCCACCAGGTACCCAGCACAATGGGTGAGAATACATCTTCACCTGGACACATCTTCATGAAATATCAGGGTAAAGAGGAAATTCTAAAAATGTTCAAAGAGAGAAGAAATCAGCCAATGAAGGAATTGAGTCAGACTAGCTCTAGCTATTCCAGCAACACTGTGTTCTAAAAGATGGAGAACGAATACTTGTAACATTCTCAGGGAAAACGATTTTCAACTTAGATTCTTTACCTGTCACCATCAGTCAAAGGTGAGGGAGAGAATATTTTCAAACATGCAATGATATAGAAAACTTACTTTTCATGACCCCCTTTTAATGGCTTATCTGAAGTTGTATTCTAGCAAAATAAAGCAATAAACCAAGAAAGAGGAAGACACAGGATTCAGAAATACTGGGTCCAACCCAAGACCGCAATGATGGAAAGTCCCAGGATGACAGTGAGATTGCAGGGTTAGAAAACAGCCTGTCCAGGAGCGAGTAAGAGAATGGATGGGTCAGAAAGGGAAGTGTCCGAGGAAATGGGAGACATGATTAAGTAGTAGAGTCACAGAAAATTTGAAAAATTTGAAGATACAATAAAGTGTAAGAAAGAAAAGATGGCCATGCGCAGTGGCTCACACCTGTAATCCCAGCACTTTGGAAAGCTGAAGCAGGCAGATCACTTGAGGTCAGGTGTTCAAGACCAGCCTGGTCAACATGGTGAAACCCCATCTCTACTAAAAAATATCAAAATTAGCCAGGTGTGGTGGTGCACACCTGTAATCCCAGCTACTTGGGAGGCTGAGGCAGAATTGCTTGAACCTGGGAGGCAGAGGTTGTGGTGAGCCGAGATCACACCACTGCACTCCAGCCTGGGTGACAGAGCAAGCGAGACTCAGTCTCCAAAATAAAACAGTGTAAGAAGGAAAAGAAAGACAATTGGAAACTCCAGGAAAAATGAAAGTGTATAAGAAAGTCCAAATACATGGTCCAAATACAAAGCAAACTAAAGTGTGGCAATGTTTTGAGCGTTTGATAAAGCATAAGAAAAGAGGATCAATTTGACCACAATGCTAGGAAGAGTTTCTTATCAGTCACTCAGGGGTCCTGACATTTGATTTTAAGAGAAGAAATAGAATCCTAAGGTATTACTTGACTCAGCAATGGTAATATTTAAACAGTCATAATAACACAAACTTTTGGAGTCAAACTATGGACAAAGCATAGAGGTGTTGGTTGTGGCTGATGATCAGAACATAAATACTAGTGATCTGCACAATGCAAAAATAAATGCAGTTGACAGGAAGACCAAAGGGTAGGAGTGCAAAAATCCTCACTTTCAAAATGGGGAGTCAAGTTTTTTTTTTTTTTGAGATAGAGTTTTGCTCTTGTTGCCCAGGCTGGAATGCAATGGTGTGACCTCGGCTCACTGCAACTTCTGCCTCCCAGGTTTGGGGAGTTGTGAACAAGAAACAATGGTTTAAGTAAATCATTTACGTATCACTTAAAATTTCGAAAGTAACAAATAGAAGGTTTAAAAATAATTTTTTACTCAGGAGGCTGAGGTGGGAGGACTGCTTGAGCCCAGGAGGTCAAGGCTGTGGTGAACTGAGATCATGCCACCTGCACTCCACCCTGGGTGACAGAATGAGATCCTGTCTCAAAAAATGAATAAATAGATAAATAAATAAAAATAACTTTTAAATTTCAAACATTGGGAGGAAAACAAGAAAGGTAGACTGGCTATATTCCCATCTTTCAGATCATGGCACTGATATTATATAAGAACAGCAAATTAACTAGAAATAGTTATCCACCAGAACAGCAAATTAACTAGTGCCATAGTTACCCACCAGAGAGAGGCAAATAGCAGTTTTTTTTTTCTTTTTCTTGTTTTTGAGACAAGGTCTCACTCTGTCACCCAGGCTGGAGTGCAGTGGCGTGATCATGGGTCACTGCAGCCTCAGTCTCCCCAGGCTCAGGTGATCCTCCCCGCACAGCTTCCTAAGAAGCTGGGACCACAAGTGCGCACCACCACACCCGGCTAATTTATATATATATAGTAGATACAGGGTTTCACCATGTTGCCCAGGCTGGTCTTCAACTCCCAGACTCAAGTGATCCTCCTGCCTCAGCCTGCCAAAGTGCTGGGATTACAGTCGTGAGCCCCTGTGCCTGGCTTTTTTCTTTTTTAAGTTGCTTTTTCCAGGTTGGATGGGCATAGGGTGGGGGCAGGATGAGAACAATGTGTTTTGATCACAACCTTTTCTGTACTATTTGAGTTGTTACTGTGTACATGTAGTGCTATGACTCCAAAGATACTATTTAACAGGAAAAAGAAGGATTCTAGGTACCCCAAAGAAACAACTCAGGGGAGTATCAAGATGCCCTGTCTGCCATATGGCTGCCATTTAAACAATTTTCCTTTCTGTTGAAATCTCATCTGTGCACCCCCCCACCTTTTTTTTTGGAGACAGAGTCTCTTTGTTGCCCGGGCTGGAGTGCAGTGGCCTGATCCTGGCTCACTGCAGCCTCCACCTCCCAGGTTCAAGTGATTCTCGTGCCTCAGCCTCCCAAGTCACTGGGATTACAGGTGTGCAGCACCATGTCCAGCTCATTTTTGTATTTTTAGTAGAGATGGGGGGTCTCATCATGCTGACCAGGCTGGTCTCGAACTCCTGGCCTCAAGTAATCTGCCCGCCTTGGCCTCCCAAAGTGCTAGGACTACAGGTGTGAGCCACTGCCTGGCCTCATCTGTGCCTTCTGACAGCTCTTTGATTTGGGCATGTCACTTTTTTCAGCCTCAATTTTATCCCCTGTGAAGAGGGGACACTATCTACCCATGTAGGTTTCAGTACAGATGACATGATAATATATAAGCATCCCAGTGCCTCCCTTCTTCCCTCCCTGCCTTTCTACCCCCCTCCCTCCATTCTCGGGGGTGTTTGGAACCTGAGGTGTAAGACTGGCTTAAAAAATTTGATAGGAAAAAAAAGGCCTCAGTCCCCAAGAAACATTCTTTGCAGCACAGCGGTGAACGGATGTTTTGCCTCGGTGCTGCTCCTGCCTTCCAAGGAACGATCTGGACCAGCTGGTGTGTGCCTGCGTGTGTGTGTGCATGTGCGTGTGTGTGTATCACAGCCTAGTGGTCCCTATTTAATACTTGGGAAGGGGGTGTCAGCTGGAGGCTGCCGTGCTGCAAGCTTCTCACTGAAAACGGAGGGCAAGGGGGTGACTGCTTAATGACTAGATGTTAAATGTTCCAAACAATTTATACATTTAGAATCCTAAGTTTTCAAAACTCAGCCCGCTGCGCGGTTCTGCAGATCTTGTTTATAACACATTCGGCTAAAATTATCCCAGTGCACGCTGCACCTCCTATGGCACAGATGCTCCGGAACCTGCGGCTCTGTTTTGATTCCAGATATTCGTGCTAAAGCTATTTGTGTTCGCCGTAAATGAAACACGAAACCGAGGAACGGTAGCTCTGGTGATTTTTATAAATATATGCCTAATCTTCACAGCGGGCACTGGGGTTCAAGTTTTATTTATGTGTGTTTTGCCTCCCGGTGCCCCAAGGGGCTTGTTTTCCCAGGCGCCTACAGGGGCTTCTGCCTGTTCAGGGAGGAGGAGCCAGGATGGAGCTGTGTCTCATTCCTGGGGACTCTGTTCTTGCCCAGGGAGACAGCTCAGAGCAGAACAAAGGACACGGGCTTTGCACTCTGCTGCTTACTTTCTGCAAGTCTTCTTCCACCCGAGCCTTACCCTCCCATATCTGTGAAATGGGGACGATACTAATTCACACTCAGAGGGTGGTGGTTGGGATTATATGAAATGCTCAAGACATGTAGGCTCATTTATTCAATGGGTATTTACCAAGCACAAGACTAGGTGGTGTTGTTGTTGTTGTGTGTGTGTGTGTGTGTGTGTTTTTAAGCCCTCCTGTGCATTAGGATCACATGGAGAGCTTTAAAATAATCCAGACATGCGGGCCCTTCCCCAAGTCACATACATCAGAATCTCTGAGAGTGGGACCCAGGCATCAGTAGTTTTTAAAATTCCCCAGGTGATTTCAATGTGCAAACAAGTTTGAGAACCACTGACCTAGATAAGTGCTTCTCAGATTTACGTGTACACAAGTCCCCTGGGATTTGTTAAATAACAGCTTATAGAGGAGTAGGTGGGAGGGGGTGCTGGGTTGCTAGGAGCTGCATTTCTTTTTTTTTTTTTTTTTTTGAGACAGAGTTTCACTTTGTCACTCAGGCTGGAGTGCAATGGTACAATCTTGGCTCACTGCAACCTCCACCTCCCCAGTTCAAGTGATTCTCCTACCCCAGCTTCCTGAGTAGTTGGGATTACAGGCACGCACCACCACACTCAGCTAATTTTGGTATTTATACTAGAGTCAGGGTTTCGCCATGTTGGCCAGGCTGGTCTTGAACTCCTGACCTCAGGTGATCCGCCCACCTTGGCCTCCCAAAGCGCTGGGATTACAGGTGTGAGCCGCCGTCCCTGGCCCAGGAGCTGCATTTCTAACAGGACCGCCCGTGATGCTGCTAGGGCTGGTGGTCCGCAGGCCACTTCTAGGCACTCTAGTAGGACCTGCTGGTACCCAGTTAGGCTGACCAGAGGCAGTTGCTGCCTACATAGACTTTATGAGGACTACAGACAGTTAAACAGATGATGACAAAGATCAATGTTTGACAAGAGAATTGCATGGCCCTATGGACCTGCCTTTGGGAGTGCAGGTGGGAGGGAATCAGGACAAACTTCCTGTAGGAAGCTGAGTGTTAGCCAGAAGAAAGGGGAGGGTGCTGGGGAAATGATGCCGGCAGAAGGAATAGCATGTGCAGAGGCTCAGAAGCAAGGGATGGGAGCCAGAGCTGGTAATTCAGGGTAGTTGGAGTTTCCAGGTGAAGCTGGAACTGCAGGAAGGGCACAGGTCAGGAAGCAGCTGATTGACCCTTAAGGTTATGGGGCTTGACCTTGACCTTTATCCCAGGGTAAATGGGTGGGAAAAGTAGTGAAAAGTTTAAAGGGGGAGAGATGCAATCAGCTTTGCCTTGTAGGATTACCACTCATTCTATTTGTCCCTCTGCTCACCAAGCTGCCATCAGCAAAGCATACCTACAGAATACAAATGAATCACTAGCAACCCATAAGAAGGGCCGTTAAAGCCTCTACTATGTGCAGTGCTCAAGTGGGGAGGCAGACACACAGATCTGTTGGGGGTACAGTTCTGTGGGTTCATGGTAGATCCTGGGAGAGCAAGATCTGGATGTGGCAGTAGGAATAAAAGTGGCAGAGAGAGGGTCACACGGACTGGGGAGTGGTCTGAGGTTTCTGATGGGAGGAGGAGTTTTGGGGCCTGTTGTCTTTTTGTTGTTGCTGTGTTGTTTTGTTTTGTTTTGCTTTTTGAGACAGAGGCTCACTCTGTCACCCAGGCTGGAGTGCAATGGTGCGATCTCAGTTCACTGCAACCTCTGCCTCCTGGGTTCAAGCGATTCTCCTGCCTCAGCCTCCCGAATAGCTGGGATTACAGGTGCCTGCCACCACGCCTGGCTAATTTTTGGCATTTTTAGTAGAGACAAGATTTTGCCATGTTGGCCAGGCTGGTTTGGAACTCCTGTCCTCAAGCGATCCACCCACCTCAGCCTCCCAAAGTGCTGAGATTACAGGCGTGAGTCATTGTGCCTGGCCTGGGGCCTGGTGACGTTAACTGGTCAGAGAAGAAAGGAAAGGACATCCCAGAGGGAATGGCCTCACTTGGGGGCATACTGAGAAAATTGTGACCAGACCAGCACAGCTGCATGAAGGAGGCAGAAGGCAGAGGCCAGTGCTGTCGTCAACACCATTGATGCCCCAGCACCTGGCACAGAATTGGTACTCATAGATGTTTGTTGAGTGAATGTTGAAGGTAGGATGATGCTATGGACTGAATGTTCGTGTCCCCCCAAATTCATATGTAGAAGTTCTAATCCCCAATATGATGATATTTGGAGACGGAGCCTTTGGAAGATAATAGGGTTCGATGAGGTCACGAGGGTGGGGCCCTCATGATGGGATGAATGCCCTTATTAAAAGTTTCTCTCTGTATATATACCATGTGAGAACACAGCAAGAAGGAGGCAGTCTGCAAGCCAGGAAGAGAGCCCTCACCAGGAATCAAATTGACTGTCACCTTGATTTTGGACTTCCCAGCCTCCAGAACAGTGATAAATGAAGTTCTGTTGTTTAAGCCCCTCAGCCTATGGTATTTTGTTACGACAGCCCAAGTAGACCACTACAGGAGGAGATAGAGTGTGATGGGCTGGGCTGCATAGGTCAGTTCTGCTGGCAATCAGGGCTCATTTCAGCTGGCATCTTCTTAAGATATTATAACACTTCAGTTCAGTTGGTACATAAGTTGCTGGCCCAAGTCCCTGGAGAGCCCACCACTGCCACCTCTGACACCAGGCCACCATGGCCTTCCCCTGGGATGTCTGGACCTCTCTGCTCTCCAGCAACTAAAGGGTTAATGACCTGACCATGAGGAGACCTTTGGGACCTTACCCAGGGCCAATGACACTGATGATCAGGGCCACAGGCCCAACTGTTAAACACTGGACATCTCACCCCTGGCTGCTACCAGAAGTCATAGGAGCCACCTGTGGGAAGCTCCAGTCCAAGTGGAGGTGAGGCGAAGGACCCAGCTGGCTCACTGAGGACACGCCTGGTGCTGGAGCTGGCGGACTCTATCCCATGCTCTGCTTCTCTCTGGGCTCCTGCTCTGCTCCCCGTCCTCTCTGACACCTGGCTTTTTCTTCTCCTGGGTCCACATGGCAGAACGTGGCCAACAAGTCCACTCGAGGTTGCTTTTTTTTGTTTTTGAGATGGAGTCTTGCTCTGTCGCCCAGGCTGGAGTGCAGTGGTGCGATCTTGGCTCACTGCAAGCTCCACCTCCCGGGTTCACGCCATTCTCCTGCCTCAGCGTCCCAAGTAGCTGGGACTACAGGCGACTGCCACCACGCCCGGCTAATTTTTTGTATTTTTAGTAGAGACAGGGTTTCACCATGTTAGCCAGGATGGTCTCGATCTCCTGACCTGGTGATCCGCCTGCCTCGGCCTCCCGAAGTGCTGGGATTACAGGTGTGAGCCACTGTGCCCGGCCGAGATTTCATGTCCTAAGAGCCAGCTATCCAGAGAGCCTGGTCCCTCATTTCACTTCCAGATCGGAAGCTCCAGGGAAGGCCTCTGACTGATCTGGCTTGAGCCCTTGTCCAGCCCTGGGCCAATCAACCGTGGCTCAGGGTGGGGTTCTATTGACCATCAAGGTTGCTCATACCACCATCTTGGGTGGAATGATGAGTGTGAGTATACGTGTGTGTGTGTGTGTGTGTGTTGGGAGTAGGAGATTAAGGAGAAGTTTCTAGAAGGAGGACAGGAGTCCCAGAAATGGAAGGAGACTGGGTGGCCAAGTAGTAAGGTCTGCTACATTAAGCCAAGGAGTATGGGCTTTACAAATAGGCCATGGGGAGCCATGGAAGGTTTTGGAGGTATGGCATGGCTGGATTTAGGGAAGATTATTCCAGTGGTGACATAGAGGAAGAATGGAGGTGACAGGAAGAACCAGTGTGGGCCACTGCAGTTGTCCAGGAAAGGAGTGATGAGGACCTGCATTAGGATCATGAAGCTGCAGAAGAAGCGAGGGATGCAGGAAACTGACGAGCATGAGAGATGGGAAGGAGTCCATGCGAATTCCATGTTTGGTCTTGGTGGTGTGGGGCCCATTCATTTTTTTGGAGTCATCACTCTGTATGGTCATGGGAATGACCCCTGGAGAAGGCCAACCTCTCACATTTGGAGTCCACCTGAATCCCTTCATTGCCAGGGTGGCTGAACAGGGAAAGGAGTCTGAGATGAATTCTCATTGCCAGGAGGAAGCAGGTGGTATGATTTTGTTAATCTCACAAAAGGATTGCTGTTTTCATAGCACCAAGAGGCCCAAGGAGCTTCTCAAAGCCTGGGCTATCTTCCTTGTCAGAGGCCGGCAAACCAAGCCTGTCTTGTCAATAATAGCACTGTAGTTTTATTAGAACACAACCTCAACCATTCGTGTAAAGATTGTTTTGTTAGCAAAGCCCAAAATATTTACCATCTGCTCTTTCACAGAGATAAATTTGCCAACCCCTGTTCCACGTCAACTCATCCCAGCTTTGCTCCTCTTGTCACTGTCACCTGGCTCCAGAGCTGAGGGACTGCAAATCTCTTCTTCCACCAGGCAGAACTCCAACAGCTTTCATCTCCTTTTTTTTTTTTTTTTTGAGAAGGTGTCTCGCTCTGTCACCCAGGCTGGAGTGCAGTGGTGTAGTCTCGGCTCACTGCAACCTCCACCTCGTGATTTTCCTGCCTCAGCCTCCCGAGTAGCTGGGATTATAGGTGCTCACCACCACGCCCGGCTAATTTTTGTATTTTTAGTAGAGACAGGGTTTCACCATGTTGGCCAGGCTGGTCTTGAACTCCTCACCTCAGGTGATCCACCCGCCTTGGCCTCCCAAAATGCTGGGACTACAGGCGTGAGCCACTGCACCTGGCCTCATCTCCATTTTTAATTCAAATGTGTGAATCCTGATTTATCAGGCCCACTGGTCAGCTCCAAAGTCATTACTGGGTTTTATCCCCTGAGGCCTGGTGAGCCCACTGACACACAGGTGCCTGGGTGTCCCCTCATCTCCGG
The DNA here is from genome assembly GCF_028885655.2 of Pongo abelii. NCBI lineage: Eukaryota > Metazoa > Chordata > Mammalia > Primates > Hominidae > Pongo > Pongo abelii. The sequence goes on from NC_071998.2 coordinate 115,387,355, forward strand.
CAGTGCCCGGGTCTGCTGGCTCTCACAGTTTTTGGAAGAGTAGATGTCAGAGAATCCACAGGAAAGCGGAGGCTGATGATGAAGTTGCAGGATGCATGAGATAGCAGAATCTCAGAGAGGAAATTCTGACAATCCAACTGTGACGGACAGACGAGGACAGGAGGGACAGCCGGAGACTGCGAATGCCCAGAGCTTTCGGCGGACAGAGGAGCATAATTAGGAAGGATTCCCAAGGAGCAGGGGAGGGTTGGAATGTGGGTTTGAAGGTTTAAAGGCCTGAGAAAAGGCAAAAGTTGTGGAAAATGTTTAGAACCGAACCAAAAATGCTTCCCAGTGTGTCTGGGGAGAGAGACAACCTGGGGACCACTGCTTGGTGCAAGGCCAATGCTAACACTAGACAGAACATTCTGGTTTCCTTTCAACCCCCTCGTGAAGTAGAACATTCTTCATAAAGGAGAAGAAAAAAGCTAGGCTTAACAGAGTGGCTAGGATGTACCAGGTGCAAATCAGGCATGAGGTATTCTTTTGTTATTTTGGAGTTTTTTTTGTTTGTTTTTTTTTTTTTGAGACAGAGTCTCGCTGTGTTGCCCAGGCTGCAGTGCAGCGGCGCAATCTCGGCTCACGGCAAGCTCTGCCTCCTGGGTTCATGCCATTCTCCTGCCTCAGCCTCCCAAATAGCTGGGACTACAGGCACCCGCCACCATGCCCGGCTAATCTTTTGTATTTTTTTAGTAGAGACGGGGTTTCACAGTGTTAGCCAGGATGGTCTTGATCTCTTGACCTCGTGATCCACCTGCCTCAGCCTCCCAAAGTGCTGGGATTACAGGCATAAGCCACCGCGCCCGGCCGGTTTTTTTTTAATTGAAGTAAAACACAGGTACAGAAAAGTGCACAAATCCTGGGTGCATAGCTCAATGGCTTTTCTCGAATTGAACACACTCTGTAACCTGAATCCCTATGTCCCCTTCCCAGTCACCATCTCCCCAAGGGTGGCTACTACCGTGACTTTTTTTTTTAAGACAGGGTCTCATTCTGTCACCCATGCTGGAGTGCAGTGGTGTGATCATAGCTCACTGCAGCCTCAACATCCCAGGCTCAAGAGATCCTCCCACCTTAGCCTCCCAAGTAGCTGGGACCACAGGTGTGCCACTGTGCCTGGCTAATTTTTTTTTTTTTTTTTGTAGAGATGGGGTTTCGCCATGTTGCCCAGGCTGGTCTCAAATCCCTGGGCTCTAGCAATCTGCCTGCGTCAGCCTCCCAGTGTGCCGGGATTACAGGCATGAGTCACTGTGCCTTGCTCCTCACCCTGACTTGTAACACCGTAGCTTGGCATTGCCTATTTTTGAACGCCCTCTGAATGGAATCACAGTGTGTGTTCCCTTTCATATGAGGCCTCTTACCCTCAGCATGATGAGATCACCCATGTTGACGCACAGGGAAGTCCATGTTTTTGTTGTTGCTGGATGGAGTGAATGTTCCACAATGTGTGTCTCCGTTCTTTTCAGATGAACATGCTTTTTGTTTTCCGTTTGGTACTGCTATGAATAGTCCTGCCATGAACATTCTAGAACTGTGCTTTGGTGGACACGTGTGCATTTCTGTGGTGATGATACTTGGAAGTGAAGCTGTCAGGTCACAGGATAGATGTATGTTTAGCTTTATTGATACTGATTAAGCATAATTGTTATTCACATCTTATAAACCAGGGGACTGAGCCTCAGAGAAGGGAAAGGACTTGCCCAGCAACACTCCGCTTCCCAGGGCTCCAAAACCTCTGCCATTTCCTCCCGTGAGATCAGCCTTTGGAGCGGTCTCTAGGGATGTGCCGCAGGATTCTGCACTGTTTTTTCATTTTTGTTTTTGTTTTGAGACAAGGTCTTGCTCTGTCGTTCAGGCTGGAGTGCAGTGGTGTGATCTCAGCTCACTGCAGCATTAACCTCCGGGCTCAAGCAATCCTCCCCTCTCAACATCCTCCATCCCCACTAGCTGGGACTACAAACACACACCACCACACCTGGCTCATTTTTGTATTTTTTTGTAGAGACAGGGTTTTGGTATGTTTCCCCGCCTGGTCTTGAACTCCTGGGCTCAAGGGATCCTCCTGCCTTGGCCTCCCAAAGCGTGTGCTGAGATTACAAGGGTGAGCCACCATGCCCGACTGATCCTGCATTTTTTTTGTTGTTGTTTGTTTGTTTGTTTGTTTGTTTTTGAGACAGAGTCTCGCTCTGTCGCCCGGGCTGGAGTGCAATGGCACGATTTCAGCTCACTGCAAGCTCTGCAAGCTCTGCCTCCCAGGTTCACTCCATTCTCCTGCCTCAGCCTCCCGAGTAGCTGGGGCTACAGGCGCCCGCCACCACGCCCGGCTAATTTTTTGTATTTTTAGTAGAGACGGGGTTTCACCGTGTTAGCCAGGATAGTCTCAATCTCCTGACCTTGTGATCTGCCCGCCTCGGCCTCCCAAAGTGCTGGGATTACAGGCGTGAGCCACCGTGCCAGGCCTTGATCCTGCATTGTTAATCAACATTTTCAAACAATCGAATAAACTTGTCAAAGACAGAAAAACACTGATCTGTGCTGAAGCTATGGCAGATAGTGCAAGTGCTGGAAATTTACAAAGTGTTGTGAATTTTACTTTAACAGGAATAGCCAGTCCCACTATGTCGCGTCCAGGCTGTGATGAGACCCAGCAGGGACTCTGTGCGGCCGGGGCTGGGAGTGGGAGTGGACATCAGATTCAGTCTAGGACCAGGGGTGGAGTCGAGGGACAAAGCCCAAATGGATGCCGGGACTGTGAGCAGAAGGTGGAGGAGAGGTGGGGACAAGGACAGACCTGGAAGTGGAAGCCAGAAAAGGCTGCAAGCGGCGGTAACAGGGGCAGAGGACTCGAGGCAGTGGCTTTGCTTTGTTTTGGGGGTTGTCTGGTCCATGAGGTATTTTTACTGTCCAGGACTCCCCTGTCTGTGGAGGCTCTGTGGAACCTTCAAGGGTGGCCTGAAGGCTGCCGAGTGCATGGACCAGAGTTGGTGAAAGGGTTGGCAAATGAGCTTCTGTGGCACGTGATCTTCAAGCGTGTGCATCCGAGGTGTGATCCAAGCACGGGAGCTGGTGTTGCCGACAGACCAACGGTGGCACCGGCATTCACACCTGCATCAACTCCTGCCTTTGAGTGTGTGTAGAACCTCTGACTTCTAACCAAGAGAAGATGGCAAAGGTGACTAGGATACCACACACACACACACACAGGCACACATACCCATGTACAGACACACATACACGTATATACACGACACTGTCTTGCTGGCATGAACTAGAGAAATTCTCCTCGCTGAAGAAGCTACTGGGCACATTAAAAAAGTCCACAGGGTCAGGAAATTCGGGTAGCTTTCAGTCAGCAGCCAGCAAGAAAAAAACGTGGCCCTGAGCCGTGCAGCCACAAAGAGGTGAATTCTGCCAACAGCCTGCGTGAGTTTGGAAGGGGAGTTTTCCCCAGTAGAGCCTCCAGATGAAATGCAGCCCACCCATCTCCTTGAATGCAGCGAACAAGACCCCCAGGAGAGGACTCAGCTTAGTCACACCCAGACTCCTGACCAGCAAAAACCGCGAGATGAGAAATATGTGTTATGGGAAGCTACCAAGTTTGTGGTAATTTGAGATGTAGCAATAGGAAGCCAATACAGTCGGGGCATATGTGGGCTTGTGCTAGGTGTGTGGTCACCCTGGGGGTTATATGTCAGTGGGTGTGGATTTAGATGGCATGTGCCTGAATGTGTTTGTGTGTTTGGGCGTGTGGATGTTTGGGAATGTGTGTGTGTGTGACAGTGTGTGTTGGAGTGGCCAAGGGGTGCAAATGGGTGTGCTGTACAGTGGACACATGTACAGTGGACATGTCTATGCATGAGTAAATGTGTACACACATGTGTGTGCAGTGCCCCTACTCCCCCATCCTCTTTTATGACTTCCTCCCTGGGTTTGATGTTGTGGGTGAATAAAATTTAAAGAGCTCTAAATTTTTTTTAAAGAGCCCTAAAGGGAGTGGAGCTTTTTGTGCGTGAGTCATTACCAGGAACACCTGTGAACTGTTGGTTTTAATTGGGCCACAGCTGTCAGGTTGCAGAGGGGGAGGGATGGGTCTCTGGGCTTCTCTGTCTCCAGCCCCCACCTCTTGTCAGATCTTTGGGTAGGTGGCAGGGGCAGGAGGCAGGATGGCCCCTGGAACCAGGATGGCCTTTGGTGTCCCTGGGAGGCAGTGGAGAGGAGCTGGGCCTGGGTCTAGCCTCAGCTGCTCCGGCTTTGGCTTCATGCTCACCACAGGGCTCAGGTCTGCCACCTTTCTGTGTCTGACTTCCCTGTCCCAGGAATCACCCCCCTGAGACTGGGCACTCGCACTCCTGCAAGGGGGTTCGACACACACATGCTAATCTATTCAGGCTCACACATCAGTAACGACAATGGCAAATGTTCATGGAGCGCTTACCACATGTCAGGCACTGTTCCAAGTGCTCTACACACACCATCGCATTGAATCCTTGCAACACCCTATGAGGTGAGTACTCACGATCCCCCTTTTACCAATGAGAAAACTGAGGCACAGAGGAGTTAAGTAACTTGTCCAAGGTCTCACGGTTAGTAATGCATGATCACACACACACACACACACACACACACACACACACAGACTTGTATACTCCCGCACCCTCCAAGTATAGCCTACACACACGCAAAACGACACCTGCAAATGAGTGACCTCAAGCACATAGGTGTATCCACCACCCACGTGTAAGCACACCTGGCCCACTCACCCTCCCATAAACACATCACATCCCCCCTTGAATAACCTCACAATACATACCCAGCACTCTCACTAACCACAAATGTGGTGTTGCGTGGGTGCCCACACACAATAGCAATCACAGAACCCCTCTCAGGCTGGCAGTCTTACCTTTCTCACAACACAGATCTGTCTATACCCCCCACAGAAATGCACACCCACACACAGACCTGCACTCCCTGCAGGTCTTCATATCCCCCATCTTTACACCTCTCAGACCTGCACACCACACCAGCCACCCCCTGAGGGCAGGGAGTTTACTTCTTTGTGGTCTCGGGGTGTACAGCATCAATACCCACAGTGAGTAAGATTTTGTCACTCTCACACCTGCTGGTCTGCAAGGGCTGGATGAGTAGGTGCCTCTCAGGGCCCCAGGAGACGGCAGAACCCTGTCCATTGTCCACACCAGTCCAGTCTATTGTCTATGTCCACACCTGTGAGATAGGACATTTTTTCCACTGTCACATACATGACCCATGGCATGACATAGGAACCTGGCATATGGAGGCCCTGGCTGAAATGTCACCCCTTTTCCTCTTCTACTCAAGAAACCAAACAGATAGCAAGTAAGTAATGATGTCATCACAGAGGTGACCCTAAATCATCTGGCATGTGACATTATTAGTACTGCCCATAGGCCCTCAAGGCCTTCATGATTCAGGGGTCACCATTACCCTCAATATCTAAAGACACTGCACCCCCTAGCCCATGAACAGCAGGACCTAGCCTCCCTTCTGCTTCTGCCCCGACATTGGCCCTGCCCCTCGAGGTCACCTTCTCACTTTACTTCGCTCTATTTAGAGAAGGGGGTCGCCTCGAGCCCAAACTGCATCCATTTCTCCCATGGTTTCAAGTCTTACTACCCAGCTCCCTCCCAGGCCACCACTCCCCAGGCTGCTGGGCACAGCCTGGCACCCTGCATGTCCCTTTAAACAACTTCTCTTCCTTCATGTCCCATTAAACAACCACTCAAGGCTGCTGAGTGTAACAGGTGAAGAAGGAAACAGTGAGGAACCCCTGAGCCAAGCAGGGAGCAACTCTGCTTGGAAGTCAGCCCCGGTCCCTCCGGAACACACATCAGACCCTCTCACCATGGAGCACTCACCAACTGCCTCTATGTAGCCTCCTTGGCTGCAGTGAGTCTCCCTCTGGGTCTTTCTCCTCTTCCACAGTGCCCATGAGCAGCTCTGAATTCCCTTTATGGATAGGGCCATTTGACTCTTAGCTGTCTGAACTCCTCCCTGTCCTGCCCAGAGGCACTGCCTGACCAAACAGGCCCATGGGGGAGTTTTCCTTGATAAAGATGCAGTGTTTCCCAAGGAAGGGTGTCTGCACCCTCCCAGGCCAGCCAGCTCCCAGCTGCGGCCTTCTCTCCTAGAGGTACTTTCCCCTCATTACTTCATTACAAATGGCCTGCCACATGTCACACACTGATCACAATGTAGTTAAGGAATGCTGACCAAGGTCACCTGCCTGAGGCCATCCCTGTGAGGTGGGAGAGAAACTGGGACGTGAATCCACACCCCTACCCACGGGAAGGGCAAACAAGTCTGCGCCCAGCGAGAGACCCGTCTGATTACAGAAGGAAAATTAATGCTGACAATTACATCACAGCTGCTGTCATAAAGAGAAGGGCTCATCTCTCCCTCTCCTCCGATGATCAACTCCATTCATTCATTCAACAAACTCTCAGAGACTCCTCCTCTGTGCCAGGAAAAGGGGACAGAGAAGAATCAGAGTGGGGAGCCAGTGGGCAAGTGACACACGGCCGTTATAACATAGTGAGAGTCATGCAGTGATGGAGAGAGAAGGGGGTGTGGGCACCAGATGTATACAGAGGAAAAAGCCAGGAAGGCTCCCCAGGGGAGGCATGTAAACTGTACAAGGAGTAACAGTGCATCCAGAAGATTTATGCAAAGTGCCTGGCACTGCCTTAAAGCCCTTCTTCCTCCTCCGCTCAAGAAATCACATAGAAGCCAGGCATGGTGTGGTCCCAGCTACTCAGGGGGCCAAGGAGGGAGAATCACTTGAGCCCAGTTCAAGGCTGCAGTGAGCTGTGATCGTGCTACTGCACTCCAGCCCAGGCAACAGGGCCAGACCCTTGCCTAAGAAGGAAGGGAAGGGAAGGGAAGGGAAGGGAAGGGAAGGGGGGAGAGAGAGAGAGAGAAAGGAAGGAAGGAAGGAAGAGAGGGAGAGAGAGAGAGAAAGGAAGAAAGGAAGGAAGGAAGGAAGGGAAAGGAATAAAGAAAGAGAGAGAAAGAAAGAAGGGAAGAAAGAAAAGAAAGGAAGAAAGAAGAGAAGAAAGAAAGAAGAAAGAAAGGAAGGAAGGAATGAAGGAAGGAGAAGGAGAAGAAGGAAGGAAGGAAAGAAGAAAGAAAGAAAGAAAGAAAAGAAAGAAAGAAAGAAAGAAAAAAGAAAGAAAGAAAAAGAAAGAAAGAAAGAAAAGAAAGAAAGAAAGAAAGAAAAGAAAGAAAGAAAGAAAAGAAAGAAAGAAAGAAAGAAGGGAAAAGAAGGGAAAAGAAGTCACAGAAAGGGCAAGCAAGGGCAAATGGGAGGGAAACTCAAGCTTTGTCACAAATGTCTCTGGGTCTCTTGCAAGTTCCAGGCTGATGTGTCTAAGGGCAAAGTGGACCTTTCCTGCCTTGGTGCCACAGCACCGCAGCCTCCCACAGCCAACTTTGAATTAATCACCGTCCCCAAATCTGCTTGTCCCGTGGGTCTCCCATTTCCACGAAACATGTTGTGGAGGTCATGCCTGAGTGATTCTCTGATTGGTGAATTTGGGAAGAATACACTGAGCTCGGCACTGCCCATGGGGAGCGGGAATTCCCCTTTGCTCCTTTACGCCATAGGAGTTTCCTGGGCAGGATCCCAGGGGGGTACGTGTGTCCCCTGCTGGGGTTCAGCAATGGGCCCATTTGCCTCTCATCCAAACCTGTGTCCTACCCCTGGCCTGGATCAAGAACTAAGGTGACATTGGCTTTCATAAGTCTTGGTTTTGTTTCTTAAATTGATCAGGACTCAGTGGGGGAAGAGAGTGATTTTTCTTGGAGTTTATCAAGGACTCCAGCCAAAGGCCCCACCATCCACCCTTCCCTTCAATAAAAAGACCTCTCGCCTCCTCCCTCCCCTCCATGTTTACCAATGCCTGGCAGTGCCACCTCACCTCTTTCCTCAGCTTTAACCATTTCCCTCATTGCCACACTCCTTCTTTTGTCTGGGCGCTGCCAGCTTCCAGGCAGACACAGCCTCCCCACTGCTCCCCCTGTTTCCTGCTTCCCTGCCCCTTGTGCCCTGCTCTCCTGGCAGGTGACAGGGGCTCAGGGAGGTCTGCCTCACTCACCACTTGAAGAAGCAGCCACATTCTATTCCAAGGGGAACATGCCTCATTTCTCCCCCTCCTTTTTTTCTCACTTTCTCTCTGGACAAGGAGTCTATTTTTATTTTATTTCATGGAATTTGTCTTTTGAAATAATTAACCACCTTCTTGAAGCAATTTTTCTTCACCCAGGAATGCAAAATCACATAACACATTGGAATATTTTTTAACACTGCTTTAAATTATGCAGTCGCTGTATTGTGATAAATATGTAGATGGGGGAAGTTGGGGGGATGTGTCCTGGACTTGGAGCTGGGCTCCCCCCATTCCAGTTCACAGAGGAGCATGGCTGGGGGAAGGGTGGGGCCCAGCCAAGCTCCCCAGTGGCCAAAAGCCAGAGCCATCCTGGGGTTTCCTTCCTGCACAAATCCCAGAGGCCCAGAATACAGCTGAGCCAGCCCCTGCTTCCTTCACTGGGCAGGTGCTTTAGGAGCCCTACTCTATGCTCCCAATAAACTCGCAACGTAGGAATTAGGACTCCAAGTTTACAGATGTGCAAACTGAGGCTCAAAGTGGCCAAGAAATTTGCCCAGGGTACTTTGGCTAGGAACTGGGCTCTCAACCCCACCCGGCTACTCAGAAAGCTTCCTGGCCCAGATGAGTCTTCTGTGACTCCCAGATGACTATTGTATAGCTTTATTTTTCTCTTCAGATGTCTCTCTCTTCTCCTCCTCATGCTCAGGTGGTAACCTTATCTTCTTTTTTTTTTTTTTTTGAGGCAGGGTCTCATGCTGTCACCCAGGCTGAAGTCCAGTGACACAATCATAGCTCACTGCAGCCTCGACCTCTTGGGCTCGAGCTATTCTCCCGCCTCGGCCTCTGGAGTAGCTGGGACTACAGGCACACACCACCATGCCCAGTTAATTTTTAAAATTTTTTTGTAGAGACAGGATCTCCCTATGTTGCTTAGGCTGGTCTCACCCTCCTGGGCTCAGGCAATTCTCCTGCCTCAGCCTTCCAAAGTGCTGGAATTACAGCCTGAGCCACTGCACCTGGCCTCATCTTCTTACTTCACTGAGAACATAAATGTTTAACAACTGGCTCAGGCTGGGCACAGTGGCTCACGCCTGTAATCCCAGCACTTTGGGAGGCCAAGGTGGGAGGATCACTTGAGCCCAGGAGTTTAAATTAAGACCAGCCTGGGCAACATGGCAAAACCCCATCTCTACAAAAAATACAAAAATTACCTGGGCACGGTGGCACACACCTGTAGTCCCAGCTACTTGGGAGGCTGAGGTGGGAGGATTGATTGAGCCTGGGGAGGCAAGGCTACAGTGAGCCATGATCATGCCACTGCATTCCAGCCTGGGTGACAGAGGGACACCCTGTCTCAAACAAACAAACACAAAACAGGCTCACTGGATTAAAAGGCCCTGATCTGTAGCATTTGCCACTTTCCATGGTATAAACGTTCCCACCATAGCCTGATTCAAGCTGCCAATGGTTTCATTACTAGCTAACATAAGTCCTGAAATTTTAGCCATTTGTTTTTCTTTCTTTCTTTCTTTTTTTTTTTTTTTAGATGGAGTCTCACTCTGTCTTACCCAGGCTGGAGTGCAGTGGTGTGATCTCGGCTCACTGCAACTTCCGCTTCCTGGGTCCAAGCCATTCCCCTGTCTCAGCCTCCTGAGTAGCTGGGATTACAGGCATGTGCCATCGCACCCAGCTAATCTTGTATTTTTAGTAGAGACAGGGTTTCACCATGTTGGCCAGGCTGGTCTTGAACTCCTGAACTCAGATGATCCACCCGCCTTGGCCTCCCAAAGTGCTGGGATTATAGGCATGAGCCACTGTGCCTGGCTGCCATTTGCTCTTCTGAGACAGCCCGTGCACACCACTGGGCCCTCAAGCCTTCCTGCATCAGCAGATCCACCCGTTCACTACCCTTCCTTCTCAAGGCGTGGGAATGCCCCCAAAACTCTCCTCTTATCCAGCAAGAATTTGCTGTCTGCAATGATCTCTTCTCCTTCCTGAGCCATCACTTTCTCCCTTCACTAGATGCATCCCATCATCATACATGCCATGATGTCCTCTGGAAGAAAGTCTTCCCATGACCCCACATCCCCCTCCAGGGGCCACCCATTTATTTGATCTCCTTTTCAGCAAAAATTCTTCTTCTCCTTTTTTTTTTTTTTTCCCCAAACAGAGTCTTGCTCTGTCTCCCAGGCTGGAGTGCAGTGGCATGATCTCGGCTCTCTGCAACCTCCACCACCTGGGTTCAAGCAATTCTCTTTCCTCAGCCTCTTGAGTAGCTGAGATTACAGGCATGTGTCACCACACTCGGCTAAATTTTTTTTTTTTTTTTTTTTGTATTTTTAGTAGAGATGGTGTTTCACCATGTTGGCCAGGCTGGTCTCGAACTCCTGACCTCAAGAAATCCACCCACCTCAGCCTCCCAAAGAGCTGGGATTACAGGTGTGAGCCCGGCCTCTGCAAACATTCCTGGAAGAACTCAAGGAGTTGCTGTTTCCTCTCCTCCTCTCCCCTTTCCTCCTCAGCCTGCCCCGGTCAGGCCTTCATCCCCACCACTCCAGAGGGCATTCTAGGTCCAAGTCACCAGCAATGTCTGGGAACTGTGGCTTCTGGTTCTTTGGCCTCAGCCCTCTGGAAGGCGCTGGAAATCAGCTCTGAGCCTGTCCACCACTGCCACCAACATAGCTGGCAAGGCCCACTGTGACACGGCCCCTGCCTGCCTCATCTGCTGTCACCCTCCCTCCCTTGCTCTCTGGCTGGCTGACCTCCTTCCATTCCTCAAGCAATGACAAGCTCATGATGCCTCCAAGCCTTGGCCCTTGCTGTGCCCATTGCCAGGGACATTGCCACAGATCGGTTCCTCACTGCCTCCACGTTTCTGCTTCACTTCAGGGCACCAGGAATACATCAGTGACTGAAATGTGGCTGGGCTGTTCCCAAACTCCTGACCTCAAGAAATCCTTGACCACCTGGTCTAAAAAAAGCATCCCTCCTTCCCTCTGTGTCCCTTTCTCTGCTCTATTTCCCTCCATGGCACTCAGCACTGTCTGGCATGTTACACGTTTATGAGTTTGTTCACTGGGTATGGCAGGATGCAAGGTCTAGGGGAGCAAGGGCTTCACATTTTGGTCACTGATGTATTCCCAGTGCCCCGAGCAGTGCATGGCACATAGTAGGTGTTCAGAAAATATTTGTTAGCTGACAGAATCAATGAATGCATGAATAAAATAATGGAGCTAAAATTCAAACCCAGATCTGTTTGACTGCACAGCCTGTGTGTACCTCTCTGCTGCATGGCCTTCTCTGGAGCCATTTCCATGTGCTGGAGGCCACAGGGAGCCACCCCTAAGATTTGTATGTGATCTTGTTAGCTTGTTTTTTCTTTTGGGTACCTGTAGTTAGAGACCTGTTGCTCTCTTGCTTGAAATTTTTTATGGTACTGCATGGATGCCTTTAGGGAAAATCTAGAATCTTCAGCCTGGCATGCATAGCCCACCGTGTTTGGATCCCTACATTTTCCTCCTCCCCTCCCCTCCCCTCCCCTCCCCTCCCCTCCCCTCCCCTCCCTCTTCGCTTTGCTTCGCTTGCTCTGTTGCCCAGGCTGGAGTGCAGTGGTACGATCTTGGCTCACCACAATGTCCGCCTCTCAAGCTCAAATGATTCTTGTGCCTCAGCCTCCAGAGTAGCTGGGATGACAGGCACATGTCACCACACCTGGCTGCTTTTTGTATTTTTAGTAGAGAAGGGGCTGCACTACCCACCTTTCCTGGCCTCTGACAGTCCCCTGCACTGCCCTCCCTGCCTCAGTGGTCAAGCTGGGTTTGAATCAGTTTTTTATGTTTCCACTTCCTTCATTAGAGTGTGAGGTTTTTGAGTTCAGACCCACCCTGGATCTCTCTGTGTGCCCAGCACAGGCCTGGTACACAGTAGGTGTTTAGGACATGTCTAAGGAGAGGGGAAAGAACTAAAAGGAGGCAGGGAAGAAACAGGTTGGTGACGAATTTCTTCCTGTTGCCAAAACCTCTCTGCTTCTTATTATCTTCTGAAACAACACCCTGGGGTGGATTAAATGACAAACTGCCCAGAACTGTGAAATCTTTCCTGCTCCACAGCCAAGGATGAAAGTTCCTTCTGGCTTTTTCTTTTCTTTTCTTTCCTTTCTTTTTCTTTTTTCTTTCTTTTCTTTTCCTTTCTTCCTTCCTTCCTTCCTTCCTTCCTTCCTTCCTTCCTTCTTCCTTTCTTTCTCTTTCTTTCTTCCTCTTTCTTTCTTCCTCTTTCTTTCTTTCTTTCGACAGAATCTTGTGCTGGAGTGCAGTGGAGTGATCTTGGCTCACTGCAACCTCCGCCATGTGCCACCACACCTGGCTAATTTTTTTTGTATTTTAGTAGAGATGGTGTTTCACCATGTTGCCCAGGCTGGTCTCGAACTCCTGAACTCAGACGATCCACCCACCTCAGCCTTCCAAAGTACTAGGATTACAGACATGAGCCACTGTGCCTGGACCCTTCTGGCTTTTTCTAGAGGCAACTCACTGTGTCTTGGGAAACAGAGGCCATGGAGACCCATTGGAGTTCATTCTGGCCACCTTGGCCAGCTGGCTTTGTGAGCCTGGTTTGCAGCTCACTTCACTATAAGCATTCATTTCCCTAAGGCAAATGTACATCACAGCCCCTGCCCTGTTATGGGAACCAGATAAAGCAATGCGTGGCTATGTGCTTTGAAAAAACTCTGCTCTGTTCTAATGAAGGGAGTATATGATGTTATGTTATTGTTATAGAATTCTAAATGGTGACATAGAAATTATTTCCCTTGAGTATAGTACACATTGCTGCTAAATAATAGAACTTTCCTGATTGGTATGGAGGGTGGGGTTTGTGAATTAGTGATAAGTCAGAATTATGGGACATTGCAAAAATTTTATTGCTTTCAAATTAATGCAAAATAATGACTAGCCGTGTATTGTTGAGACACAGTCCCTTAGGAGGTTTGCTTTAATGAACAGACAAGAATCACTGGTGGCCGGGCGCAGTGGCTCACGTCTGTAATCCCAGCACTTTGGGAGGCCGAGTGGGGCAGATCACCTGAGGTTGGGAGTTCGAGACCTGCCTGACCAACATGGAGAAACCCCGTCTCTACTAAAAATACAAAATGAGCATGCCATGGTGGCACATGCCTGTAATCCCAGTTACTCGGGAGGCTGAGGCAGGAGAATCGCTTGAACCCCGGATGCAGAGGTTGCGGTGAGCCAAGATCGCGCCATTGCACTCCAGCCTGGGCAACAAGAGTGAAACCTTTTCTCAAAAAAAAAAAAAAAAAAAAAAAGAGAGAGAGAGAATCACTCGTGATTGGGCACTCTGGGCACTCACTGTAAACAAGGGGTTCAAACTGAGTGGTTTTTAAAGTCCCAGAAAACTTTTTCTTTTAAAAGCTAATCATCTTTTCAGTATTATTGGTGTGCTTGGCCAAACTTTTCATAAACCCTCACGTGAGTCAGATTGTGGGAAATTCTGAGCAAGCAGGATTTGGAATCACTGAAGAATGGTTATTCCTAAAACAACAGGCGGGGGGTGCTGCTCAGAGTGGCAGGTGCTAGCAGTCGGCAACCTCTTGAATTGCCTAGGACCCCCACGCCTGCAGATGGCTGAAGAGTTGACATCCTGTCCAACAGCTGCACCCCCACCACCCACATACACAGCCATACACACACCACCATTTCTCATTTGCACAAATTGTTACATACCCAGTTACACGTTCACTTTCATGAAAGTCACAGTCATGTGACACACCTATTCCCACACTCACAGGAATACATGCACACAATCTTATGCACGCACACATACACACACACACACATACACCCACAATATAACAAGGACAACCACAGAGGCTGAACATTCCACTGAGGATCCCAACCTAAGATATGAGATAAAGATTCCCAGAGACCTGGCCTCAGCAACCACAAGACATCCTCCCTGTATGTCTTCCCCTTATACATGAGGTACACTGGGTGGGCTCCAAACGCAGGTAGGTGTTTACTCTGCTTCCAAAGAAGGGACAGTAGCTTGAGGTATGACCCTCTAATCTCCAACTTGTCAGAGAGGAGGTGGAGCCTCCCTAGAACAGGACAATGGAAATAAAAATCAGGAAAGGACAGTGGAAATAAAATCCAGAAAACAGAGAACAACAATAATGGCTAATCAGTGATGGACGTTTGCCATTGCATCTGTGCTAAGACATTTCTCCTTGCAACAGCCTCACAAGGGTGGGGATACTCTCATCACCATTTTACTGATGAGAAAACTGAGGCTAGACAGGTTCAATGACATGCTGAAAGAGCCGCAACGAGTCAGCACTGATCCAGCATTCAAACCCAAACTGTATGAGATTCAGAAGAGCTGGCTTCAAATCAAACCAGAGTTTCTGAGGTACAGCAGTCCATGGGAGTGGGAGAGAAGCCAGGCCTCATGGGAGAGCCCCCAGCATTAAGGAGCCTGCAGCTGACTTCACAGGAAGACACAAAATGGTTGGTGTCCCCCTTTTGAGAGGCTCAGATGCTTGACATGATAATAGCTACCACTTTATGAAGCATTTACTGGGATATTTGTTGACACTTTAGGAGCAACCCCTCCTTTGGTTCTCCTGATAGCCCTATAGATGAGGTACAATTATTACCCTCACTGTATAGGTGAGAAAACTGAGGCTTGGCCAGGCGCGATGTCTCATGTCTGTGATCCTTGCATTTTGGGAGGACGAGGCGGGTGGATTGCCTGAGCTCAGGAGTTCGAAACCAGCCTGGGAAACATGGTGAAACCCTGTCTCTACTAAAATACAAGAAAATTAGCTGGGCATGGTGGTGTGCAGCTGTAATCCCAGTTACTTGGGAGGCTGAGGCAGGAGAATTGCTTGAACCCAGGAGGCGGAGGTTGCAGTGAGCCGAGATCACACCATTGCAGTCCAGCCTGGGTGACACAGCAAGACTCTGTCTCAAAAGAAGTTGCTGAAGTCACTGAACTAGTGAGTGACAGAGCTGGGATTCAAATGCAGGAATTCAAGTCCAACTGGGATTCAAATCCAACTCTAAGTTCCATGCTCGTTTTCTGCTGTGTGTGTCCTGACTCATCCTGCTGGAAGATGTGCTGAGAATCATGGCAGCTCTGACCACCTCCCTGCCTGGAGTAATCGGTAGGAGCTGAGAGGTGTGGGTACCCTGCTGCTTATCCCATCCCTTCCTGCTACAGATTACCAGAAATGAAGAGGAAGAAGAGGCAGCAAGAATGTTTCATGTGCTGTTGACAATACTTAGATTTCTGGACAATGGTTTATGAGACTGGAGTGATGGGAGGGCTTGGTTAACAACAAGTGGCCAATAAGTATCATTGTGTTTTGTCCTTGTTTTTAATATAACTATACTTACTAAGCTCAGGCTCTTGGACCCAACACAAAGGGCATTCAATGAAATATACAGGAGGAAAATGAACAAATCTACCACCACAGGAACGATAGCCTTCATTCTACAACTGTATTTTGAGCCTGTTGACAAATGTCTAAGAGAAAATTGTGAACGTAGCATGCACACCACCCCCCTTGATCTCTGAGACGTCCGAGAATGTCACAGAGGCCGATGAACTTGCAAACACAAGGAAGAATGGTAGAGATTGTAATCTTTTATCAGCACCGCGGACAGCAGCCAGGCAGGGACTGGGGAGCTGTCCTGGGTGCTAGTGCTAACAGTCGGTAGAGGCAGACATTCATTGATCAAGCGTGTCTGCTGTATGCCAGGCACCACTCCAGTGCTGTGCATGTATCATATCATTTAGTGTGCCCAATGAATTAGCAACATAGGCATTCTTTACCCCATTGATATGGTTTGGCTGTGTCCCCACTCAAATCTCATCTGGAATTCTAGCTCCCATAATTCCCATGTGTCATGAAAGGGACCCAATGAGAGGTAACTGAATCATGGGGGCAGGTCTTTCTTGTGCTGTTCTCATGATAGCTAATGAGTCTCACGAGATCTGATGGTTTTATAAAGGGGAGTTCCCCTATACAAGCTCTCTCTCTTTGCCTGCCACCACGTAAGACATCGCTTTGCTCTCTCTTGCCTTCCACCATAATTGTGAGGCCTCCCCACCCATGTGGAACTGTGAGTCAATTAAACTGCTTCCTTTTATAAATTACCCAGTATCTGGTATGTCTTTATTAGCAGCATGAAAGTGGGCTAATCCACCCATTTTACAGATTCAGAGACTGAAGATTGGTGATAGAGAGCATCTTGTCCAAGTGCACATGGCAGTAGAGCTGGAACTTGAATCTGGAATTATCTGGCTAGTGATCTAGCTCTTCTTCCATGCTGTCCCCACATATCTTCAAAGTCGTCCCACCTCACATTCTCAGCAGGGTGAGGAATCCACCCAGGATCTCTCTAGGACAATAATCAAACACAAGTGATATTGAGCCAAGTCCAGTGATGGGCTGATTTGTAGGCCTCTGTCAGTATTGGGAGTGGGAAACTGGAAAATCAAGTGTCTTGTTCACTTCCAGCCACATGCCTGCCTTCAAAGCATGGCCAAGACTTTGGCTGGGAGAGATGGTGGCAGCCCTAGCTGAGAAAGAGGAGGAGGTGTCACAAGGCCACCTAAGATGGAGCCAGAGAGGTCTCCACACATAGGCTCTGGTCACCCATCCTGGAGCCCTTTCAGAGCAGTACAGGTTATGGGGCATCAGTGGCCTCCGTCTCCCTCCTCCAGGGGAGCAGCCCAATTGATGTCTAACAGCACCTGCTCCCTGGGCTTACTGCCGAGCCCACCCCCTGCCGTGGGCAAGATGGGTCTGAAGAGTGGGGCTGAGGCCCCATTTAGAAGATCCTTGAATTGTAAACTAAAGAATTTATATTTTTTCCCACAGAAAATATGGAACTACCTAAAAAATCACTATCCGTTTTTAGAACCTTTACTAAGAGCCAAGCATGGTGCTTGGCCATTTCCACCCATTTTCTCATTTAGTCTTTATTACAACCTTGTAAATTTATTACAACCTTATTACTACCTTGAGGTGGTTACATCATCCCATTCTGACATGTGAAGACCCAGATAGGGGAAAGGACTTATCCAAGGCCACAGAGCTGGTAATGGGGCAGAGCTAGGATGAAAACGTGGTCTGTATAATCCCTGATCCTGCACTCATTCTCTCCTGACCAGAGGTCTGTCGCCCCTTGGAGGGCCAAGGATCTAGGGCTCAGGTGAAGGCCTGAGCTGGAGGCTGGGCAGAAGCCCGTCAGGGAGTTCCTTCTGTTTCATTAAGGGTGGAGTCACCACGCTCGCAGCCATAAACCTGCCTCACAGAGAAATTATCTGGGACTTATAAAACTCAGTGGCATTTTCTGGGATTCTGATATTTATCTGGGGCTGTCTACACAGATGTGGGAGACTCTGGACTCTCAGGAAGGGGGCTGGAGCTGAGAGTGGCATGAAGCAAAGTGAAGAGTGCCGTGGAGATCAGAGGAGCAGAAATTCACTCCCACCCAAGGGAATCTGGCCTCAAAGTTTTTGAGTCTCCCTTTCCCAGGCCCCTCAGTCTCTCTAGTTCGCCCTGCCTCTCCCAGGTCCTGGGACCATCCTGCCAAGCTACTTTTCCAGTTACTCCCAGAGGAACTTTTTTTGTGGCCAGCTCTGGACAAGTCATATCCTTGCTTTAAAAAGTCACCTCTGCAAGGCCGGGCGCAGTGGCTCACACCTGTAATCCCAGCACTTTGGGAGGCTGAGGCGGGTGGATTACGAGGTTAGGAGATCGAGACCAACCTGGATAACACGGTGAAACCCCATCCCTACTAAAAATACAAAAAATGAGCCGGGCGTGGTGGTGGGCGCCTGTAGTTCCAGTTACTCGGGAGCTGAGGCGGGAGAATGGCGTGAACCCGGGAGGCGGAGCTTGCAGTGAGCTGACATCGCGCCACTGCACTCCAGCCTGGGCGACAGAGCGAGACTCCATCTCAAAAAAAAAAAAAAAAAAAAAAAAAAAAAGTCACCTCTGCAAATCTTGATTTCCTCATTTGAAGAATGGGATTAGGAATATCCACCCAGCAGTGCCATTGACATGGCTCATGAGGGCAAGCATGGCCAGTGAGTTGGCCAAACAAGCCCTGGGTTGCCCGGGGGCCCCAGAGTAGTGTGCCAGTGTCTTGAGGTCTGAGACAGCATCGGTGGCTGTGCTTCGTGGTCTGGTGGCTGCTGTGGCAGCTGCCCTGGGCCTTTGTAGTTCTGAGCTCACCCCTACCCCCCGTAGAAAGGCCCAGTCTTGCAGAGCACAAAGCAGCCCCTAACCAAGAGTTTTGATCACTACAATCCTTTTTGTTCCCCTCATCAAAATGAATCAATTGCAAGTCCCCGAAGATGTTATTGTCTCTCACTTCTGGGACTTTGTACATGCTGCCCTCTGGCTACAGCTCTCTTCCTGTCTGAATTGCCTGAATAATTCCTGTTCAGCCTTTAGGTTAAGAGCCCAGTGGAGACACCCCTTCCCTCAGGAAGCCTTCCTTGACCCCTAGGCTGGAGAAGTAGGGATTGCTGCTCTGTGCTCCACGTGCATTGCCGTGCAGGATGTCTTGGGGGAGGGATAAATGGAACATGAGGCAGGAGAGGTGGGGGTGGGGGGCACCACCTCCATAATCCACAGCTGTGGCTGGAGAGGGAGCTAGGAGCAGCAGGAGGCATGAACCAGGGCTGGGGAGCACCACTGTGCCGGCCACCTGGAGGTTTCCTGAGCTCAGCCTCTGATGGAAGGGGCCCAGGTGTGGCGCTTTGTGATGCCAGCCCCGAGGGTGGCTCTGCATACCTGCTGCATGGGAGCAGGAGGCAGCAGCCTGTCCCTGGAGGATCTGAGCCATCAGCTGGCAGGGATCAACACAGCACTGCCCAACCCCAAGCTCTTACCTGCTAAGAGGGGACAGGGCAGGCAGAGAGGGGAGGGAAGTCTGTGCCAAGACTCAGATCTAAGTCTAGGACCTAGCTCTGCACATTCGTATCAGTAAACCCAGTGTATGTAACTGCATGTGGTCTACATTACTACATGTGTCTCTGAGTCTGGTAATATCAGACTATGTGTTTATGTGTATATGTGTGTCTTTATGTCTCTGTGCACAAGTATGCCATCAGGGGTGTCCCTGTGCATCCATGTGCCTACACGTGTATATCAATGTGTCAGTACATGTGATTGCTGTGTAAATTCACAGGCATATGATGTATGTAATTGTGTGTTAACAAATAGTGTATGCACTCTGGCCTTCTACTTACACCCACTGGGGTTCAAATCCCAACTCAGCCACTTCCCAGCTCTTTGGCCTTGGGCAAGTCACTTCACTTCGCTGAGCCTTATTTTACTCATTTGTAAAATGGGGATGAAAATTATAATGCCCATCTTGATTGATTTTTGTAAAAAGATTAAATAGAGCAATGTACTGTTTTTAGAGTACTTAACACAGTGGCTGGTCTATCAGAAACAATAAATATCCACATTTATGATTTGTTTTGTGTGTGTTTGTGGGTATGTGGATATGTGGTTGTCTATGGGTTTATATGCCTATCTAAGATGTGTTTATGAGCCAGTCTGGGGTTAAGTGCATCGTCTATTGTGTTTATGCATAAGCACATGTGTGTCAGCATGGGCATGTGTCTTTATTTCAGCTTTTTTTTTTTTTTAACTTTTTATGATCCTCTGGAAGCTCAGGGTCCTGGGCAGCCAGGGTCCTGGGCAGCCATGACGAATGAGATTGAAGCGCCCAACACTATTTAAAACCTCCTCTGCTGATTCTTGGTCTTTGAAAAGAGACAATTATTCTCTTTAAAAAAAATCAAATTTGGACTTACCTGGAACACAGACACACACGTACCAACTGCCCCCCCGACCAACCCAGGTAAGATATATGTGGTGCACATGCATGCACATATATGTGAACACATATATTGGCACCCATGATCATCCATGGCTCACTTGTGTATCCCTAGCCTTCAGCCCAGGAGCCAACGCAAGGTGAGCAACACTTAGTTCTTCTTGACTGGGCGACTGTATCTTGACCTTGGAAAAGGGTGGAAGTTTCTGCAAGAATCCTGAGCATGATGGCTAGAGATGGGCAGGCCCTGCATCCTGCCTCTAACTCAGAAGCCAGTGACAAGGGGGCTATGGCTACTGCATGTACATTCCAGGGAGGAGCAGGGATTTGGAGTCACGCAGATTTGGGTTCCAGCCCTCCTCCCCGACTGTCTCATTGGATGCAAGAGGATTGCACTTGGTTGCAGGGATTTGGAGTCACACAGATGTGGGCTCAAGCCCTCCTCCCTGACTGTCCCATTGGACACAGAGGATTGCACTTGGTTGCATGTTCTCTAAGCCCCTTACCTGGGCCTGATCCCAACCCCAAGGCTGCAAACAGAGGAGACTCTGAGCTAGGCCAACCCTTGGGAGCTCCAGATTCCAAGCAGGCCACACAGCAGGGTGTGGCGCAGCCCAAGGAAGAGTAGGGTGAGATGGGAGAGGGGAGTAAATCCAGTCTGTGGGCTCAGGAAAGATAGATTCTGGCCAGCCCAGGGACCGGGCCAGCTGTTACTCAAAAGTCAGACCAGGGAGATGGACAGCAAAATTAAGAGTAAGTGCTTAGCAAATTGACAGGGTGATCTTATGTTTGTTAAATCTAATAATTTTTAAAACATGGGGCCATATTCATACACCAGTATTCATAGCAGTATTATTCACAATAGCTAACTGGCAGAAACAACTCAAATGTCCCTTGACAGATGAATGCATAAACCAAATGTGGCATATGTGTACAATGGAATATTATTCAGCCTTAGAAAAGAACAAAGTATTGTCACATGCTGCAACAGGGATGGACCTTGAAAACATGATGCTAAGTGAAAGAAGCCAGTCAAAAAAGGGCATACTATATGGTTACATGCACGTGAAGTACCTAGAACAGTCAATTCCATGGAGACAGAAAGTAGAGGGTGGTTACCACGGGCTGGAGGGAGAGGGCAATGGGGAATTAGTGTTTAATAGGGACAGAGTTTCAGTTTAGGATGATGGAAAAGGATGGGTGATGGTTGCACAGCAATGTGAATGTACTTAAGGCCACTGAATTGTACACTTAAAAGGGGTTGGGCCGGGCACGATGGCTCACGCCTGTAATCCCAACACTTTGGGAGGCCGACGTGGGTGGATCACGAGGTCAGGAGTTTGAGACCAGCCTGACAAACATGGTGAAACCCCTTCTCTACTAAAAATACAAAAAATTAGCTGGGCGTGGTGGTGTGTGCCTGTAGTCCCAACTACTCGGGAGGCTGAGGCAAGAGAATCACTTGAACCCAGGAGGCCATGGTGGAAAGCAGTGTGGTGATTCCTCAAAGAGCTAAAAGTAGAACTACCACTCGACCCAGCAATCTCATTACTGGGTATATAACCAGAGGAATATAAATTGTTCTACCATAAAGACACATGCATGCGTATGTTCATTGCAGCACTGTTCACAACAGCAAAGACATGGAGTCAACCTAAATGCCCATCAGTGACAGATGGGAGAAAGAAAATATGGTACGTATACACCATGGAATACTATACAGCCCTAAAAAAGGATGAGATCATGTATTTTGCCGGAACATGGATGGAGCTGGAGGCCATTATCTTTAGCAAACTAACGCAGGAACAGAAAACCAAATACCACATGTTCACACTTGTAAATGGGAGCTAAATGATGAGAACACATGAATACATAGAAGGGAACAACAGACACTGGGGTCTACTCTAGGCGGGAGGGTGGGAGGAGGGAGAGGAACAGGAAAGATAACTATTGGATACTGAGCTTAATACCTGGGTGATGAAATAATCTGAACAACAAACCTCCATGACAAGAGTTTACCTATGTAATAAATCTTTACATGTACCCCTGAGCCTAAAATAAAAGCTAAAAAAATGGAAAATTTATGTTTGCATATATTACCACAATTAAAAAGGGGATTTCATCTGTATTTTTTAAAGTCAGGTTTATTGGCATATAATTTACATGCAGTAAAATTCACCCTTTGGAGTGTGTAGTTCTATTAATGTTGACAACCTTGTACAGTCATGTGACCCCCAGCACAACCAAGACACAGAACAGCCCCATGCTTCTCAAAGTTCCTCTTGCTGCTTTGCCATCATTTCCCCCCTCCCCTCAAATTAGCCCCTGGCAACCACTTATCTGTTTTCTGTCCCTATCGTTTTTTGTTCTTCTTTTTCCCAAAATGTCATCATACAGAATATAATCTCTTGAGTCTCACTGCCTTCACCTAGCATAATGTGTCTGAGAGCCATCCATGTTGCATGTATCAATAATTCTTTCCTTTTCATTGCTGAATAGTATTCCCTTGTATGGATGTACCACAGTTTGCTTAGCCATTTGCCACTGAAGGACAGTTGAGTTGTTTCCAGGTTTTGGCAATTATAAATAAAACCACTGAAAATATTCACATACAGGCTTTTGCATGGACATGTGTTCTCATTTCTCTTGCTGGGTCATATGGTAAGTGAATGTTTAACTTTATAAGAAACTGCTCAGCTATTATCCAAGATTATACCTCACTTCGTTTTTTTAATTTCTTTTTTTAGTACTTCATTTTTATTGCTGTTCTACAAAAACATAGATCCACAATGGATTGGAATTAAAAAGCAACCTGGTCCTACCCTACAGTAAGTTTTAGGAGCTCTAGTTTGCAAAGAGTCAGTAGATGAAGCATTGGGGAAAAGGCTTATCAGCAAAGACAGCAACACTTGCAAAGGTCTAGGGGCACCTAGAGGACCGAGTGCTTGGAATGGAGAGGGTGGCTGGTGAACAGGGAGGCTGAGGATGGGGTCAGGGACCAGATGGTGCGAGATTCTGGGGGCTAAGCTGGGACTTTATCTGGAGGAGTGTTTGGAAAACCATTGAAAGCACTTAAGCAGAAGAAAATGATTTGATTTACATTTCAGAAAGATCCCTCTGGCTGAGAGTGGCAGTTCCCTGCGACTCCCGCAGGCCTCCAGGCCAAAGAAGAGGAGACCCAGACTGGGATGTTGGCAGCAGTGGGCTTAGAAAGTACAATGGATAGAATTTGGGGGTGCACTAGATGGGGGTGAGGGGCAAGGCTTTGAATGAAGTGAAGGGGACTCAGCTGCTCTGGCTTAAGCTGGATGCCCCTTTAGGGGAGTCACTGGGATCAGGAGGGGCCTGTGTGGGGTGGGAGTCAGTCAGAGATGGAGACCTCCCAGCTCTGCCTCCAGGAGTGCCTGCCCCGCCCAATCTGGATTCAATTCAGCTGTCACTCAGGCAGGCCTCTGAAATGTCCCCAAACAGCCAGTGATTTGTGCAGGCCTGGCCAGCCCGTTGTTTCGCTGGGATGTGGTCTTTGCCAAGATTAACAAAGGGCTCTGGGGGTGTTGGGGGGCATGGGAGGAGGTGGCCAGGGGGAGAGGGCTCATCTCAGGCCCAGCCACCGCCAGTGGAGGGTGTTGATTTCAGCCTTCCTCTTGAGTATACGTGGGCCTCTGGGCTTTTGAGGTTGTGTGCACACAGCTTTGAATTGCATGTAGGCGATTCAGTGCGCTCGTGGGTATGTGTGCATCGGGCATCTCTCTCAGGGTCCCTGTGTCACTGTGCACTAATGGGGATCTCCATACATGCAGGGGTATCTTCTCTGTCTGCCCCTCCAAATCTACCCTCTGCCCTGCTCTGTGCCCCAAGGAGGCTGGCGCTGTGCAGCACATCAGCCAGCCTCCTTGTTGTCTGGGTTCAACCAGTGGGAGGCTTGGCCGGGAGATCAGAGGGCGGGAAGGGATGGGACAGTTTGGCTCCTTCCCCATGGGGCTGTAGCTCGGGTGCTGTCTCTCTCCCACAGCCACAATTTCCACTGGACAATCCTCTCCAAAGCCACAGCTCTTACCAGCTCCTGCAATTGCTCACTCCCCTGGACCCTTCAGGCCTAGCACTCTCCGCTATGGCCAGCCCCCAGGTGCTTCGCTGTGGCTTTGGGGTCTCCCTTAGCCCTGCCCTTACCCTTGTAAATGGCCCCTTCATAAAATTTTCCTCACCTTGTTTGTGCGGATTGTTGCCTGCTGGGGTCCTGGCTGAGACAGCCCGTGCATACATGTGGGTACATGTGCAAGTGTTCATAGTGCATCGCTTGAATGGGCCTGCACACATATCTGAGTGTGTTTGTGCACACATGTGCACGTGCTTCGTCCATGTGGGCATCCTTAAATGTGCCTATGTAACCATTTGAGAATATGGGCACATGTGTATGTATATATGCCCATGTGGGTGTGTGCATTGTCTCGTGTGTTTCACATGTGCATGCTTTTGGGTGGGAATGGCTGCATGTGGCTATGAGTGTATGCTGCCAAAGCCAGAATGAAGGCAGAGACTGATAGTTGCAGGTACAGGCGGCTTCTCCTACAGGCTCCCAGACAGCCAAGTATCACAGGGCAGCTCCTCTCAGGTTCCCCCATGGGGCCTCTTAAGAAGCTTTGCCCCTCCAAAGGGAACTGTTCCCAGGAGTTCAGCTTGTTTTGTTCAAAAAATAACACAGGGGCCCCTGCTGCCTCCATCATTACCCTCTGAGACGCTGCCTCCCCCATGCCAGGTAGCCTCCTTTGGCTGCAGTCTCAGGACCTCAAACCACTTGCAACTTCAGATGATGCTCAGACAGCAAGACCCACCTTTACTGAAAGGGTTATTATCTTTGCTCCATAACAGGCTTTTGCAAGAACTCAGAAGTTATCAAGAAAATCCAACTCAGCCAGGCACGGTGGTTCATGCCTGTAATCCCAGCTCTTTGGGAGGCTGAGTGGGGTGGATTGTTTGAGGACAGGAGTTCAAGACCAGCCTGGACAACATGGCAAAACCCTGTTTCTACTAAGAATACAAAATAGTAGTTGGGCACAGTGGTGCACACCTGTAATCCCAGTTACTCAGGAGGCTAAAGTGGGAGAATCGTTTGAACCCAAGAGGCAGATGTTGCAGTGAGCCGAGATCACGGCTCTGTACTCCAGCCTAGGCGACAGAGCTAGACTCTGTCTCAAAAAAAAAGAAAAAGAAAGAAAATCCAACTCAAACTCTATAAACCAACTCTACAAAAATGAAAGATTTCTGTGTAGCAAAAGGAATCAAATAAATTTAAAAGACACACAAATTTACTAGAAATAATTATCTATAATTTTTATTATAGACTAAGAATAATATCTATGACATGCAAAGAGTTCCTGCAAACAAATAAGAAAATAATAACAACCTGATAGTAAATGGGCTGACATATTGTCAAGTATTTCAAAAAGAAATATCACCAAAAGCCAGTAAATAGATGAAGAAAGCTTAAACTGTTGAGTAACAATGAAAATTAAAATGTGTGATACAATCACTTTTTGCCCAACAGGTTTACTAAACTAAAAAATGTAATATTCAGTGACAAAGAGGGTGTGGGGAACTGAGCACACTCACGTGCTGTGGGAAGGAATATAA
Source organism: Pongo abelii (assembly GCF_028885655.2). Classification (NCBI taxonomy): domain Eukaryota; kingdom Metazoa; phylum Chordata; class Mammalia; order Primates; family Hominidae; genus Pongo; species Pongo abelii. The sequence goes on from NC_071998.2 coordinate 115,413,051, forward strand.
ACTGATATTGGAGGGAAGGGGACAATTTAATAGTATCTATCAAAATTGATAGAATTTTGGGATTACAGTGCACATCCTATACCCAAGCAATTTCACTTGCAAAAATCTATTTTGCACAATCACTAGCACATGCATGCAAAGATATGTCTGTAAGGTTATTCCTTAAAGAATCAGTAATGTAAAAAAAGTATTATATTGGTGCAAAAGTAATGGCAAAAACCACAATTACTTTTGCACCAACATAATATTTATAAACAACTTAAATGTTTAGAGGAAATACGGATGACTAAATTTTGGTATATCTATACTCTGGAATGCTATAGCACTATTTAAAAAAATGAAGTAGGCCAGGCATGGTGCTCACGTCTGTAATTCCAGCACTTTGGGAGGCTGAGGCAGGTAGATCGCCTGAGGTCAGGAGTTCGAGACTACCCTGGCCAACATGGCGAAACCCCATCTCTACTAAAAATACAAAAATTAGCTGGGCATGGTGGCAGATACCTGCAATCCCAGCTACTTGGGAGGCTGAGGCAAGAGAATTGCTTGAACCCAGGAGGCAGAGGTTGCAGTGAGCCAAGATTGTGCCACTGCTCTCCAGCCTGGGTGACAGAGTGAGACTCTGTCTCAAAAAAAAAAAAAAAAAAGAATGAAGTAGATCTGTAGTATGGACACAGAATCTATAAAATTCATAATATATTTTCTAACATAAAAATAAAAATTGAAAACAATATATTATTAACCCTTAATAGTTTAAGGTAGCAGGTTAAAAAAAAACAAAAGAGACTGGCTCTTTTTTTTGCTCATGCAAACAAATGGTGGCTCATGCCTGTAATCCCAGCACTTTGGGAGGCCGAGGCAGGTGGATTACCTGAGGTCAGGAGTTTGAGACAAGCCTGACCAACATGGTGAAACCTCGTCTCTACTAAAAATACAAAAATTAGCTGGGAATGGTGTGGGTGCACCTGTAATCCCAGCTACTTGGGAGGCTGAGGCAGGAGAATCGCTTGAACCTGGGAGGCAGATGTTGCGGTCAGCTGAGATTGCACCAAGACACTCCAGCTTGGGCAACAGAGTGAGACTCCATCTCAAAAAAAAAAAAAAAAAAGAAAAGAAAAGAAAAGAGAAAGCAATGTGTTAGACAAACCCATTTTTGTTTCTGAAAAAAAAAAAAACCAAAAACAACTGTGTGTGAAAGGGCTTAATATTTTGAAAAGTATTAATGTGGTTATAAAAATATTTTCTGAGTATGCAATAATGGGTCAGGGAACCAGCCATCTGCCTTGAAAAGATAGTCTAGAGCAAAGGGTAGTCATGCCTTGCTCACAAGTCATGCCAGAATGTGAGAGCTCTTAGTCTGTTCAAGCTGCCATAGCAAAGTGCCATAGACTAGGGGGCATAAACAACAGAACTTTATTTCTCACAATGCTGGAGGCTGTCAGTTCAAGGTCAAGGTGCCAGACAGTTGCTGGTGAGGGCTCTCTTCCTGGCTTGCAGATGGCCACCTTCTCACTGTGTCCTCACATAGTGGGAAGAGAGAATGAGAGGGAGATTGCTTCTTCTTCTCATAAGGCCACCAATCTGGTTGGATTAGGGCCCCACACTTCTGACCTCATTTAACCTTAATTACCTCCAGAAAGCCCTGCCTTCAAATAGTCACATTGGGGGTTAGGACTGCAACATATGAATTTGGGGGGACACAATTAAATCTATAGCAAGCTTCATGGGGAATTGTGTTGCAACAGGGACTACCCAAGCAGCTGACCAATAATGGCCATCTTGGAGTCTGGCTACCACAGCCCATGTTTTGTGGCATCTTTGGATAATTTCTTTCTGATGCAAACAGCCTTGGAAGATAGGCAGAGTCTCTCCCTCTAGAGCCAAAAGCAGGCATGCTCACTGCCCATTAGAGAAGCCTTGGGCTTCCTAAACTCGGGGTTCCTCTCTTGTAACACAGTCCACTGTGTGTACCCAGGATTTCTAGGCCTCTTCATGTTGATCTGTGGGAATTTAGGCTTGGAAACCAATGAGAAAATGCTGATACTCTGGCTGCTGCTATTGCTGTGAGTCATGAACTGTCCTTTGTGTCAGACCCGGGAGCCTCTTGTCTTCTACCAGCATCCATGAAGCTGTGGCAGGCTAACTCGTTAGCTTGCAAGTAGGGTAAAATCTCACATCCTAGACAGTTCTTGGCAGTCCTCTGTTACACTCAGTCAGGGTTCACCCTTGTGGCCAGGATATGGCAGAAGTGATGTTATGTGACCTCAAGACTATGTCGTAAGGATAATGTAGCTTCTGCCTGGTTCTCTTAGGATGCTCACTCTTGGATCCCAGACCCCATGCTGTGAGGAAGCTCAAGTTGCTCTGTGGAGAGGCCCCCATAGTGAGGAGCTGATAGCCCACTCTAGCTTGCCGGAAATATGAGGGAGCCAACTTAAAATGGATCCTCCAACCCAGTCCAACCTACAGATCATTTGCAGCCCTGCTGATATCTTACTAAAATCTCAGGAGCAACTCTGCCAGAACTGCCCAGCCAACTCCCCCTCACCAAGTTCCCAACTCGGAGGAATCAGGAGAGATATTACATGATGACTGCTGTTTGAAGCCATTACATTTTGGATTGATTTATTATGAGGGTTGATTATTAACACATGGGACACTTGGCTCAGCCCTCTAGTAGTAGTGGCAGCCAGCAGAGGGAGACTCGAAGCTCTCCTGCGTTGTTCAGAGGAAATATGGATGACTAAATTTTGGTATATCTATACTCTGGTATACTGTAGCACTATTAAAAAAAAAATGAAGTAGGCCAGGCACAGTGGCTCATGCCCATAATCCTAGCACTTTGGGAGACTTGAAGCTTTCCTGTGTGGTGTAGATAGAGGCTGTGGTAAGAGCCAGGGCCACTGTGAGACAAGAGAGGGAGACCTCAGGCCAGAGGGAGGATGGGTGGGGCTTTTGGGCTATGGCCTGGATGGAGGATGAGAAATTACAGTAGCCTCAGCCTTCAGTCTGAACACTTGTAGGGCACACGGCAACCAGGGAGAGGGACACAGTCCCAGAGGCCAGAGAAGGCAGATGGTGACTTTGAGCCTATGGCCCCAACTCTCCCTCCCCCACACAAGGCCACTGATATGTTTTGGCTGTGTCCCTACTCAAATCTCATCTTGAACTGTAGTTCTCATAATCCCCAAGTGTCATGGGAGGGAGCCGGTGGAAGGTAATTGAATCATGGGGGTGATGGTTTATAAATGGCTTTTATCCACTTCACTCAGCTCTCATTCTCTCTCCTGCCACCCTGTGAAGAGGTGTCTTCCACCATGATTGTAAGTTTCCTGAGGCCTCCCAGCCATGTAGAACTGTGAGTCAATTAAATCTCTTTTCTTTATAAATTACCCAGTCTTGGGTATTTCTTCATAGCAGCATAAGAATGGACTAATACAGCCACCTAAGCCACACTTCCCCTTGAGCATCCAGGCACAACCACTGGAGAGAAGCGAGACAAGGGAGCTATCTGGGGAGATCAGGAACTTCAAGAAGGACCAGTTTAGATGATTGTACTGGACAAATGGAATCCACACATAGGGGAAAGTGTCCTATTGTTCCCACTGGCCAATGGTTGTGGGGCTCAAGAAGACAAAATAAAGAAACAACATTTATCCACATTTCCAAGTTGTAATGTGAATAACATTTGTGATCTTGCGAGCTACACATACACACACACAAACACATGCACATGTAAATAGAAAACATCTGAAAGGATCTATGATCAATTGATAGCAGTGATTACTCCTAGAGAGAGATTTTTTACTCTATTGGTTTTGTTTTTATTTTTAAAAATGTATTTATCTCTCTTTTTTTGCTAAAAGCATTGAAGCGGGAGAGAGAAGGAGAAAGTATCAGGTGGTGGAGGAATATGTCTGGAAATGATCACTGGGTAGGCAGGTCTGGGTTAGGAATCCTGGATCCACAACTTACCTGCTGTGTGTTGGAGGGCAAGTTAATAAATCCCTCTGAGCCTCAGTTTCCCCATCTATACAATGAGAGATGGCAATAGGACCTCCTCCCTAGGACAATGGTAAATATTCAGTGAAATAACCCATGTAAAGCATTCAGCAGAGCACCTGACACGAAGTCAATGTTAACTTCTGTGTATAACAAATCCTATCATCAGATTTTGCTTTTGTTCATTATTTTGAAAGATTAGAAATTCAGAAAAATCAAGAGAATAGTATAATAATCACACACAGTCATTCCACCTAGATTCACTGAAAATATACAGGCATGTGTTCTCCCTTTTAAAAATGAACCAAACATTTCAGATCAAGCTGCAGCCCTCCCAGCCGCCCCCAGGCTCCCCTCTGGCCTCCTTTCTCCTGGGCAGGTCCCAGCCGGAGTGTCATACGTTTGCTTTTGCACCAGTTCTCCCAAGTGCAGCTCCCCTGCTGGGTGGTGGGAGGCCTTATCCCCTGAACTCGATGATGCAGAGAGGGACACCTAGAGACACAGGTGGCAGGTGAGCAGCAGGCGAGGCAGGAGGAGCCATCCAAGGGAGGGCCCCATGAGCTGCCCCAGAGAAGGGGAGGTGAGAAGAGGGCCGGAAGCTGTTCCAGGCGCCTGATGGGCTCTGAGATCTGCCAGTTTCCTGACATTGGTTTAGTCATGATCACCTGCACACAGTCCCAGGGCCACTTGCAATGTCACCTGCACAGTTGGCCCCACCTCCCAGTGTTACCAATACAGTCACAGAGTCACACAGAATGTCCCCTGTACCATCAGCCCCATCACCCCATGACAATCCAACATGTACAACGTCACCTGCCCGTTAGCGAGTCTCACTATGAACAGCAAACACTCACTCATGCTGTCACCTGCACAGCCACGCAGTCACTCACGACCTCACCTGCTCACGCCCAGTCCCATCGCAGAGTGTCACAGGCACAGTCATGCAATTTCCACAGCCGCGTCCACACAGTCCCTCACGGTGTCACCTGCACACAGCCACACAGTGTCCCAGGCACAGTCACACACAATCCCACAGAGTCACCTGCCTGCAACCAGCCACGCACGGTCATTTGCCGTCCCATGCTCCATCAGCCTTGCCAGGGGGTCTGACATCACAAAGTGTCACAGGCAGGCCCCTCCCCCGCAGAGCCCTGCCCACAGACCCCACTGCCCACCATGTGCCTGCCAGTCAGCCTGGGCTAGGGCTGCCCTGGTCAGAGGTCTGGGCCTGCCTTTGCCCTCAAGCTGGCTCTTCAGGAGCGGCTTGGGTTCTACGTGAGCCCCGAGGATGAGACTGGAGCCGGGGCCTGCTGCTGCTGGAAGCACAGCCAACGCAAAGAAAAGCCTTTGTTCTTGGTGCGTTGGTCATTAAGAGGAGTCGGAATCCCTCTGCCAGCCCCTCCCCTCCAACAAAGGAACAAAACAGCAGCTATTTTTAGACTCGTGTCAAACTCCCCCTCAGAACCTGGGTGGGGAGTCCCAGGAGAGGCACGTCTGCGAGGGCTCTAATGAGCCTGCGGCCGGCAGGTCCTGCTCTCCAGGCAGCTGGCCCTTGGCTCTGCCGGGGGAGAAGCAAGCCCAGGATAGTCCCGAGACAAAGAGGAAGGCCAGACAATGAGAACAATGCCCGGAGCCCCAGGATGCCCACTTCCGGGGAGCAACCCCCACTCTTTGGAAGGAGATCTCCCTGGACACAGGGCAAGGGCATCAGGACATCCCCTACCTTGTGTAATCCTCCAGGCACCTCACTGGCTCCGTGTCCCAGAGGAGGTGAGTGACTTGCTTGGAGGGGCAGGTGTTTTCTGCTGCATGAACCTTGTGTGATGGGATACTCTGGATGGCCCAGATCCAAGTCTGATGGTCCAGATCCCAGCTCTGCCCCTTACACTTGTGTGGCCTCAGGCCTCAGTTTCCCCACCTGTAAAATGGAGATGAGGCCAGTCGTGGTGGCTCACACCTGTAATCCCAGCACTTTGGGAGGCCGAGGTGGGCGGATCAACTGAGGTCAGGAGTTTGAGACCAGCCTGGGTAACATGGTGAAACCCTGTCTCTACTAAAAATACGAGAATTATCTGGGCATGGTGGCGCGCACCTGTAATCCCAGCTACTCAGGAGGCTAAGGCAGGAGAATTGCTTGAACCTGGGAGACAGAGGTTGCAGTGAGCCGAGATCGCACCACTGCTCTCCAGCCTGGGTGACAGAGTGAGACTCAGTCTCAAAAACTAAAATAATATAAATAAATAAAATGGAGATGATAATTCTCGCCTCCACGGTTGCTTTGAAGAGTCTGGGAGATAAGACCTGGGCACATAGTAGGTCCTCAGCCAGTCCGAGAGCCCTGCATTGTGTGGGCTCCTTGCCAAGCAAGGGCTTTTTCTTGTTCAAAGCTGGCTCCAACCCAACACACTGCCGGGCACATAGTAGGTGCTCAATAAATATTTGCTCAAGAGGTTAATGAAGGGTATTTACCAGTCTTCAGCCCCACAGGCTTGACCCAACTTAAGCCACTTTCTTCCCAAGCGCTGCTGCCCAGCCTCCTCTTGGAAAGAAACTTTCTGGCTAGGGTAGAGCCCTGGTCTGCAGTTAACAAGCTGCCTCCCCAGGCTGGAAGCCCCGTGCTGCAATGACAGCATTCTGACACCAGGGGGCGCAGTCTCTTAAGGTTTCCACTGCAGCCTGGGTCCTTCCCGCCGGGGGCCTGGAGGGCTGGAGAGGACGCGACCCACCCGGTGGGGCACCTGCCCACCCTCATTAGCAGAGATCTGCGGGGTCGTTCTAAAACTCTGTGGAGCAGCAGCATTACAACCAAGTCATCATTCCTCAATGCTTAGAAAGAAGCATTTCTTCAGGTCTCTCCTCACTGACTTTAAGCCACTTTCTAGTGCCTTGTCCTCAAAGACTATCTATGGTGACCTCTTGCTCCCCAATTCTTGCCCGACCAGACTTCGAGATTCCTTGTTCTGTCATCCTTCTGTTCCCCCAGCTGGGGAAGCCCAGTCCATCAGAGCCGGAAGGGCCTTCCTAGATGATCTCATGGTCTTCCAGCCCATTCTACAGATGGGAACGCTGAGGCCCACAGAACAGAACTGCATCCTCCAGGATGAACGGCGAGGAGGAAGCAGCCAAGATCCATGCCCAGGCTGTCTTTTTCAGCTGGCGCCATTTTGCTCATGGATTGTTTCACTGTTGTTCTAGGGAAAGGGAGAATGGGGAAAAAGGAGGGAAGAGAAGGGGAAAAAGGGAAGGGAAAAGGGAAAAAGGAGGAAGAAAGACCCTGAGCCTTCTTATTCTGTTCCAGACTCTAGGTGTTCCTCTTCACCCTCGGCGTTTCCCTGAGTCCTCTACAAACCCTTGAAAAACAACCGATGATTATCTCCGTTGATGGATGAGGAAAGTGAGGCCGGGTGAGGTTGCCCCAAGTTTCACAGCTAATAAATAACAGTACCAGTATTTGCCCCAGGGCCATCTGATTCCCAAATTGTATATGGTTCAACCTAATACAGCAGAAAGAAATTCCCACATTCTTTCTGCTGTATTAAGTTGAACTGCATAAAATCGCTGTTCCCATGGCCAGGCATGGTGGCTGAAGCCTGTAATCCCAGCACTTTGGGAGACAAAGGCAGGTGGATCACTTGAGGTCAGGAGTTCGAGACCAGCCTGGCCAACATGGTGAAACCCTAGCTCTACTAAAAATTAGCCGGGTGTGGTGGCATGTGCCTGTAATCCCAGCTACTTGGGAGGCTGAGGCAGGAGAATCGCTTGAACCTGGGGAGGGGGAGGCTGCAGTGAGCTGAGATCACCCCACTGCACTCCAGCCTGGGTGACAGAGTGAGACTACGTCTCAAAAAAAGTAAAAAATAAAATAAAATAAAATTACCGTTCCTGTAGGTCGAAATTTTTCAAATATCTGGTATGCTTAAGCTCAACAGTATGCCAAGGGAAACCCTTATCCTGAACGTAAGAGCCATTTACTGGAATACTCTGGTGGCAGTGGGGGAGGGGAAAACCGATTTCTTTAGGTGCAAAACACCCTGGGGAGACCGCTGTTCCCTCCATCCCACCCCCAAAGCCCAGATCAAGATCCTGGAGTGGCCACCTGGCTCTAGAGGCCCAAGTTCAAGAACTTCTGACCACAGAGGGGTCACACAGCATGGGTAGGAGGAGCTTTAGGGTGAGGAGTCCTGGGGCGGGGATGTGGCTTCTCCAATGATGCCAGGGACGCCCCTTGGAAGAGAGACAAATCTACGTAGTATAAATTTAGAATGTCACAGAATGCCACAGAATATCGTGACTAGAATGCCACAGAGTGCTACAGAATGTCCAGGAATGTCGTAAAATGCTCTGGAATGGCAAAGAATGTCACGGGGTATTGTGAATTCTTGTAAATGTCAACGGATGTCATAGAATGCTGCAGATCGTTGTAAATGTCATGGAATGTCAAGGACCACCTTCCGAAGACGACGTCATCAGAGAGTGCTGCAGATAGCTGTAAATGTCATGGAATGACTTAGAACATCATGCTAGACCATTGTTGGGTGTTACAGAATGTCAGCACCAGAGAATGTCAAGGAAACTTTGAGCCAGCCAGAAAGGACTTTGGTGATCATCCAGGTTCACCTGCTCATTTTGCAGATGGGAAAACTGAGGTCCGGAGAGAGAAAGGGCCTTGTCTAGCGAAGCTCAATCAGATGGTCGTTGGCAAAGGCAGATTCAAAATCTGGGTCTCTGGACTCTCCGCCCAGAGCAGCCTCCCTCGGCTCAAGGCTCTTGGGAACTAATTAACCCTGTCATGGAAACAATGGTGCCTAGTGGGTATTAAGCAAAACTCCCAGTTCTGACTGGCACTAGCCTTAAGTCAGAATGGGGAATTAACTCCACATGTGGGGCTTTCTGGTCTGGAAAGCAAAATAATGAGTTATTTGCACTGAAATCAACATTCCTGCTCTGCAGCAGAAAGAGGGTGGGTATGTTGGGGGAACCCTCGGAGGCCGCTCCCTAGGCCCTGTGCCAGAAAAGGTGCCCCCTGGCTTTCCTGGGAGACACTCCTGGCACAGACAAGGACTCCAAGGTGCCCAATCTTGTCAACAACTCTTGGCAGAGGCCCAGGGGCCCAGGAGGCTTCGAGGTGAGGGAGCAAGAAAGGGACCCTTGAGGGGGAACATCTGATGTCACATTGGGTCTTTCCAGCCAAATGTCAGACAGCCAGGAAAAATATTGAGTGGATGGAAGTTAGTGGGAAGCGCTGGAGGAACCCTTTGGCTCTCTTGGCAAGTTTATAGGTGAGAGATGATGGAGGAAGGAGCAAGAGGGCAAGATGGGCCGGACACAGTGGCTCAAGCCTGTAATCCCAGCACTTTAGGAGACCGAAGCAGGCAGATCACTTGAGGTCAGGAGTTTGAGACCAGACTCGCCAAATGGTGAAACCCCATCTCTTTTACAAATAGAAAAAATTAGCCGGGCATGGTGGCACGCACCTGTAATCCCAGCTACTGGGGAGGCCGATGGAGGAGAATCGCTTGAACCTGGGAGGCAGAGGTTGCCGTGAGTTGAGATCATGCCACTGCCCTCCAGCCTGGGGGACAGAATGAGACCCTGTATCAAAAAAAAAAAAAAAAAAAAAAAAAAAAAAAAAAAAAGAGGGCAAGATGAACGTGGGTCCAGGAGGTGATCTTCCCTGGCCTCTGCACCTGACAGGCAACTCCACCATCATAAGACACGCTCTGCTTCTCTCCTTTTTTTCCCAAGCCCCACGTCTTCCCTCTCCCTCCGTCTCTCTGGTGCCAAGAGCTCCAGGACTAGTCCCTCTCCCTCCAGCCTCCTGGGTAAGTCCCCTTGGTCCCGTAGCCCACCCTGCAAGTCCTCTGATCCTTACAGATGAACAAAGCCCTGAAGCTGCCCGCCCTAAAGGGAGATGTCAAACAGGGAGAATTTCGGGATCTGCCCCCATCGCTGATGCAGAATCCCTCCCCCTGGGTGCTGGTCTGCGGACCTTTCTGGGTTCAGAGCCCAGAGCCCGCCCAGGGTGTTCCCGTCCGTGAGGGGAGACTGGGCAGTGGCACTGAGCCAGCTTGCCAGGAAGGTCCCTCGGGCAGTCCCCGGGCTGGTCCTGGCTGAATAGAGCCACCATCGAAGCTGAGCCTGGGAAACCTTGCCCCTTGGGAGCTGGGCTGGCAGTGGCTCAGGCATTATGCACCTACCCTCTTAGCAAAGCCATCCCTTCTCTCTGAGAGTTTGCTCCCTGAAGCTGTAAAAATAACAAGGTCCCTGCAGAGCCTGGTGGCAGAGCTGAGTTCAGGAAAGGGCACAAAGAAGGAATATATAGGAGGGAGAGGGTGGAGGGGCTCCAGCAGGGGGCAGGCTGTGGTGCAGGAGGATAGGGGAGGCCAGGGGTCATGGAGGACCACATTGGGGAGCTGCGGGGTGGTGCTCCTTTCCCTTGTCTGCACTAGTGAAGCTTTTCTCATGGGGCTCACGCCTGCGTGCTGCTGGACACTGTCCGTGTGGACACGTGTGCCCGAGTGCACGTGCTCGTGTGTACACGTACCTCTGGGGTCATTCCGCGTGCTGGAGTCTATGTAGGTGACACAGGATTGCTGCAAGAGCTGAGGATAAATATGATAATGATATACAAATTGTGTGTGAGGCTTAGGAATAAGAGTAATAGAAGGCAGTGCTGGGTGCTCCTGGACCAGTCCCCTATGTGCAGGTTGGGCGCCATATTTATTCTTGTGCCAACGTCATGTACATTCCCTACCCCACCCCCCACTCCATCCACCCTTTGCCAACCCGGCTCCCACCTCCTGAGTTGTGATGAACTGGAAGAAAGGCATAGAGAGGCAGGAGCCCAGAGAGGGAGGGAAGGGGAGAGCAAGAGGAGAGAGGCTAAGATCAACGTGACGAAGAACTGAGATAAAGGAAGAAGAAGGAAGAGAAAAACAATAAGGGAAGGGGGAACGTGGGGATTCCGTGTTTGAATGGCAGTGGGCAGGTGTGGGGTGAGAGATGGGGAAGCAGAGGGGAGCGGGGGAAGGCACTGTGGTGAGTTCTAACCTGGACCCTTGTTAACGATCTTGAAATTCAAGTAAAGGCTGAGTTTAGTTTAGTTTAGTTCAGTTCAGTTTAGTTTTGTTTTCTTTGAGACAGAGTTTCACTCTGTCACCCAGGCTGGAGTGCAGTGGTGTGATCTCGGCTCACTGCAACCTCCGCCCTGGGTTCAAGCAATTCCCCTACCTCAGCCTCCCGAGTAGCTGGGATTCCAGGCACGCTCTGTCATGCCCAGCTAATTTTTTTGTTTTTTGTTTTTTGTTTTTTAGTGGAGACGGGGTTTCACCATGTTGGCGGGGCTGGTCTCAAATCCCTGACCTCAAGTGATCCACCTGCCTCGGCCTCCCAAAGTGCTGAGATTACAGGCATAAACCACCATACCTGCCCTGAGATTCTTTTAAAATTATTGTGTAATGGCTGGGTTTTGTGTTTTTGTGATTCTATGCTGAGACTCCAGGTCATTTGGGGCTACCACCTATAGTCTCATCAGCTGTGTCCAGGGGAGATGGTTTGCATCTGGGTGGGAAAGCAGTTTTGAGAGAAAAGGGCCTTGTGAGCTAGATAGACGCTGCTCAGAGGTGTCTTCCAACGAAGGACATTCCCAACCTCGGTATCACAGCTTCCTCCCTGAGCACATGCTTTTCTGTCCCCAGGCCTTCCAGGCAGACAGAAATGCTAGAGAGCATCTAGGGACTCTGGGATTAGGGCTACTTGGGACTTCCAACCTCATTTCCATATGGTCTCATCCTCAAAGAGCTTATATTCTTTTTTTTTTTTTTTTTTTTTTTTTGACAGAGTCTTGCTCTGTTGCCCAGGCTGGAGTGCAGTGGTGTGATCTCAGCTCATTGCAACCTCCACCTCCCGGGTTCAAGCAATTCTTCTACCTCAGCCTCCCAAGTAGCTGGGATTACAAGCATGCACCACCGTGCCTGGCCTAATTTTTGTATTTTTAGTAGAGATGGGTTTCACCATATTGGCCAGGCTGGTCTCGAACTCCTGGCCTCAAGTGATCCACCTGCCTCAGCCCCCCAAAGTGCTGGCATTACAGGTGTGAGCCACCACGCCTGGCCAAGAAGCTTATATTCTAAGAGGGGACATAGAAACCCCAACTCCAGCTGACATGGCAAGAAGAATAGTAAAGGCATTACAAGGCAGGAGTGGAGGGGAGTGCGTTGGCTGATCCGCCTGCGGGGAGAGAAGAGAAGCCACAAAGGTGGTGACCTTGAACTTGAAGAGGTATGAGCTGGAGATAGCCTACTGGGCATGGTGGAGGATTGCTTCCCGGGGCATGGGAACAGCATGTGCAGAGACAAGGGCGTTGAGGGGCCTGGCTCATCAGAGAAAGGCAAGTGAGGACCAGGAGCAGGAGGAGAGGGGGTGAGGCATGAAAGGAGAGGGTGGGGAATGAGCTGGTCATGTCAGGAAGGCCCAGAATCCCGGGGTCAAGAGAGAGCGTTTTATCTTGAAAGCAATGAGGCGTCTTGGAGAGATGTGGAAGGTTTTTATCAGGGAATAATTAAGGGACCAAGAAGGAATTTTAGGAAGATGACTCAGCCTGCTGGGTGGTACATGGGAGTGGAGATGGAGGCGGGAAGGTCAGTCAGCGATGAGATAGTAGCTCACATTCACCGAGCGCCATCCTGTGCCAAGCATGGTGGAAGCCCTTTATGTGCGTAGTTTCCTCTTCCCTTCTGAAACTACGGCCTGAGGCAAGATCGGCACCCACACCATGCAGATGAAGAAACTGAGACTCAAGAGATGGAGTGAGGCCAGACACGGTGGTGCGCGCCTGTAATCCCAGCACTTTGGGAGGCCAAGATAGGTGGATCACTTGAGGTTAGGAGTTCGAGCCCAGCCTGGCCAACATGGTAAAACCCCACCTCTACCAAAAATACAAAAATTAGCCAGGCATGGTGGCACACACCTGTAATCCCAGCTACTGGAAAGGTTGAGGCACGAGAATCGCTGGGACCAGAGTGGCAGACATTGCAGTGAGCCGAGATCACACCACTGCCCTCCAGCCTGGGGGACAGAGTGAGACTCAGTGTCAAAAAAAAAAAGAGAGAGAGAGAGATGGGGTGAATTTCCTAAGGCCATGCAGCTCGCAGGCGGCTCCTGTGAGAGATCTGTCTGATTCCAGATCTCTCATTTTCTATCTCCAAGCCTGGGGTGGAGCCTTTGGGCTCTGGATCCAGGCTGTCTGTGTTTGAGTCCTGTCTTCATCACTAATGTCACTGTGACATCCGGCAATTGACAGGTGAGCCCTGGGCCTTAAGGTCTTCCTCTGGAAAATGGGGTCCTAACAGCATCCACCTCATGTGGTTGTGAGAATGAAAGGTGTTGATATGGGCAAAGTGCTCAGCACTGTGCCTGGAGGCGGCAAGCATGCATTCTGTCGGGATCCCTAGGGGGCATGCGTTGTCCATTGTGGAGCAGCCACAGCAGTCAGCATCAGTGGAGGGCTGAGAGCTGGACAAGAAAAGTACCTTGGAGCCTGGGTGCAGTGGCTCATGCCTGTAATCTCAGCACTTTGGGAGGCTGAGGCTGGATGATTGCCTGAGACCAGGAGTTCGAGACCAGCCTGGGCAACACAGTGGGACCCCATCTCTACAAAAAAAAAAAAAAAAATCAAAGGCCGGGTGCGATGGCTCATGCCTATAATCCCAGCACTTTGGGAGGCCGAGGTGGGCGGATCATGAGGCCAGGAGATCGAGCCCATCCTGGCCAACATGGTGAAACCCCGTGTCTACTAAAAATACAAAAAATTAGCCGTGCGTGATGGCGGGCACCTGTAGTCCCAGCTACTCGGGAGGCTGAGGCAGGAGAATGGTGTGAACCCGGGAGGCGGAGCTTGCAGTGAGCCGAGATCACGCCACTGCGCTCTAGCCTGGGTGACAAAGTGAGACTCCGTCAAAAAAAAAAAAAAAATATTTAGCCAGATGTGGTGGCTCATCCTGTGGTCCCAGCTACTCAGGAGGCTAAGACAGGAGAATCACTTGAGCCCAGGTGGCAGAGGATTCAGTGAGCTGAGATCACTGCACTGCACTCCAGCCTGGGTGACAGAGCGAGACCCTGTCTCAAAAACAAACAACAACAACAACAACAAGCAGCTTGGGATGGAGACAGATGGGAGACTCTGAGAGATGGGAGTGGCATGGATGGGATGCTGAGAAAGAGAGGGGAGGGACAAGTCAAGGATGTGTCCCAACTCTGGCCTGGGGTCCTGGGCTGGCAATGCTGTTCGCT